>NW_017619354.1:1007500-1607500 GCF_001879475.1 Ipomoea nil
AAAAAATATAATCAACACATAATTTAATTTAATAATAAAAATAATAATAAAATCCTTACAATGCTGGCCAACAGCCCAACACTATTTACTGATAGCCAATAGGTACAACCAAATATCCAGATATTAGTAGCATTAGTGCCAAAAATATCAATGTAACCAGCATTCCCTATATGGTTATATGAGTTATATCAAGTATCACTAATTAATACTTTAAAGAAACTATAATATAATAATCCTCATTTTATAAATTTCATCTTTTTATTTTCTTATAGTCATACAACATGATGTGAATTTCATTTTTAAGAATTAAAATAATGAATTTTTGGGATATCAAGGTTATGGTTTGGATGTGATATTAAAACAGTATAGTTAAACTATTTTAATCAAACATTTCCATAAGATTATTAAACCTCTAATTAAATTTTCTGTAATTATTTAATCACAAATCTTTCTGGTTTTTGAAAAAAATTGTTTCAATAGTTTTTCTAAATCAACATTTTAAAAAATAACTAGTATTTTCACCCATGCATTTGCACGGAATAGATTTGTTATAATATTTCAATAATATTTGGATCGATATACAATTATATAAATTATAACAACGAATATTATATAGTGCAATTGCTAAAATGAGTTGGATCGATTATGTTTTTTGATTTTATCCTTGTTTAAATTCGAGCAAATATATATATATATATATATATATATATATATATATATATATATATATATATATATATATTGTAACATTTATTGAGCTATTATTTACCATAATAATTATTAGATTTTATATAGTAATAGCTTGAGAGGTAATTTGAGTGGGAAGTTGTTTAAAAATAATAATTTTTTTTCTTACCAGTACTAATATAGAATTTAGACATTTTAGTATGAGTTATTATAGTTTTATATTTTTATTTATAAATTGATGGTGTGGTATTTTGAGAAAATTTTAATTATTTTCGTAGTAGGAATCTTTCTTTAAAAAAAAAAAAAAAAGTGAAAACGGAAAGGGGTATAGAATAGAATCTTAAACGTTAGAGAAAAATGAAGGGGGGAGGGAGAATTTAGACCGTCCAATAGAAGTGCGAGTTGGAATCGGCATCTAAACCGAGTTAAAGAGTGTAAATGGATTGGATTAAATATGCGACGACCCGGGAGTGACTTTTCCATGTGCAATGTGCATCGCTGCTTCCCTCCTTTCTTCTATGTCAAAACCCGGCGTTGTTTTAACAGAATCTTCGCCTTCTTCCTTTTCTCTCTCTCTCTCTCTCAAGAGATCTCTCTATATATAAGGCATCGCATCTTCACTGATTTTCCATCTTTCTATTCTATGTGATTCGGCCTTTGATTTTAATACAAGGACCTAATTAATCTGATTGCGCTGAAAGGATCTGGGAGATGAAGATGAGTTCGATTCCATCTGAACTCAGCTTGGATTGTAGGCCCGTTTTCGTTCCCAGAACGATCACTGAGTTTCTCGCTGAAATCTCCCTGATCGGGAGCTTATCCGACAGAGTGTTGAAGATCGATGATTATGTCGCCAGGCTCGAGGATGAAATGCGGAAGATCGATGCCTTCAAACGCGAGCTCCCGCTTTGCATGCTCCTTGTTAATGATGGTAAGCCCTCGTATATGCTGTGTGTGCCAACTCTCACTCGCCTTCTGATTATGCTTATTTCAGTAGCCTGGATTTTAACAATCTGTCTATATATGTTTGTCAGGAATTGTTTCTGATTATGGCGATACATTTTTAGAATCTCTGTATCTCTAATGAAATCTAAATTCAATGTTTATTTGGTGTAACATAATCCGGAAATAAAAATTAATTTGTTTGCATTGGCTTTGGATTGTAATTGCAGCAATTGTAGCTTTGAAAGAGGAATCAGTGCAGTGTAGGAAATCAAAGGTGGAACCAGTATTAGAAGAATTTATACCACTGAAGAAGAGTTGTGATGGTGGTGGTGATAGGGTTGAGATTAGGAAAGATAAAGACAGTAGAGAAAAAATGAATTGGATGAGCTCAGCTCAGCTCTGGCATGGTGAAAATCATTCCCCCAGTTCAGAGTTCACCAATAAGAAACCCCGCACAGAAGCTAACCTCAGAATGGTAAAACACTGCTCAATCCCAATCTTTTGATGCTCACCACTTGTTTGTTTCTTGCTAATCTGTATTGATGAATTGCGTGGTTGGTTTCTTTTTGTTGCTAGACAACTGAGGAAGCTGAGAATAGCTCGATAACCAACGACCTACTCGTCTCTTGTAAAACGAGGAATATAGGGAAGGCGTTTATGCCTTTCAAGAGGTATTCCGGTTTTCCATCAGCAGTTGTGATGAAGGAAGATAAGGAATTACCAGGAATACCCGGGCTCTCGCTTGGTACTCCTGGATTTAAGAACCCCAGGGAAGATATGGTAATCGGTTGCTTGAATACAAAAGCTTGTGTATCTTCCGCTTCATCAAGTAGTGTACACAGTATACAGACTGGAGCACAGCCTCAACAGCAGCAAACTAGTCGGAAGCAAAGAAGATGCTGGTCACCGGAGTTGCATAAGCGATTCGTCAATGCCCTGCAACAACTTGGGGGTGCACAAGGTTAGTTCAGTGCACAATATGTTTCTCGATATTCTGGAGTTTGGATTCTCTTATGGCTTTAATTGTGCATTGAGAATAAAGAATCTGTTAACCGAACCAAAGCTATGTTCTTTGGCTTCAATCCTTTTGGCATGCCAATAGTCCATTTGCCTTGTGTGTTACTGTGGAACAGTTTCTTGAAGTTCTTGAAACTTCATTTTAGTCGTGCTAATTCTAATAATTTTCGTGTTGGATTTGATCCAGTTGCAACTCCGAAGCAGATTAGAGAGCTTATGCAAGTTGATGGTCTGACCAACGATGAAGTGAAGAGTCATTTGCAAGTATGTTTGAAGTTGCATACATTTTGTTTAGTGTTATCTTGTTGTTGAGTTCAATTTGAATGATGACCAAAAGGTTTATGTTAATCCAGAAATATAGGCTCCACACTCGAAGACTTCCGGGCTCACAAGCCACCTCTGCAAATCAATCTGTTGTATTAGGCAACTTATTTATGCCCCATGACCAGTCTCATGAATCCTCGAAACAGAGTAGTTCCCAGTCTGGTTCTCCTCAGGATCCCCTCCACCACCAAGATGATAGCATGGAGGAAGAAGAAGAAGGTGACGAATAATCTAATAAGTGTGTGCTGGGTAAATCTCGCTCTGACACCCGGGGTGAAAGCTGTATAGAGATGTCCACAAGTTTTGCAGATAAAGTATAAAATTTTCACTCTGTAATCATATATCATACATTATACATATATATATGAATGGATGTTGAGAGAAAGAGAGAGAGAGAGAGAGAGGTGTGTGTGAAATTTTGCAGGATTAGATTTCCCTTCTGTCTGAGTTGAGTTGTTGTTCTTACCCTGTTTTAGTAAGAGTTGATGCATGTGCATCCCATGAGAGATGAAGAAACATCACTGTGCGGGAATCTGGGAACAATATTTACACATATCTTGCTTTGAACTTTGCTCTTGAGATTCTCTTCTTTTTTTTTAATCCCCAATCCCCAACAAAGGTGAAGCTGTTAGCACTCTTTTGGTGCCTTAGAACTGCTCCTATAAAAGCCTCTCTTCCGCAGCATTTTAGTGCTTTGTCCATACACTATTACTTATTGGACTCCATGCTCCAAAAGGTACCCCAATAACTCCCAAATTTTTTTTTTCTTTCTTTTCATTGACTTATCAATCCTAATACAAACTAATAACAGCCCCACTTAAAAAGTAATGTTTTTTCCACAATCCGATGGTTCAGGTGTGAGCGTTTGGGATAGACGATTCTATCTTTTTGTCACAAGTACGAAATTATATATTATATGTAGCACTATTGAGTTGGAAATTCACATATGTAGCATTACGAGTTTTTCTTGTCATTTAGGAAAAAACATGATGAGATGGATTTAGATTATTTTATGTTGGTGTGGAGTAAAATAAGTGATTAAACTTAAAAGATATACAGTATCTGATGTATGTTTCTTTGAGAAGAAGAAACATGGGAAAGTGAAAAGTATAATAGTGGGAATGGATAAAGATGAGTGGAAGAGAGCAAATATATTGGCTTTTGTCTTCCACAAGGAAAGGGCTTATGTCCACCGTCCACCTGCAATGCTTGACCATAAATTGCCATAATTTTCTCTCTCTCTCTCTCTCTCTATCTGACAGCTTGTGTTTGAGTGGTGGGATGAGCTGTAAGGAATCATTCCATTACTCTTATCTAATCCATTGCCTATTCTACTCGAGTATCTTAATTTAATTGTAATATTAATAATAATTCAGGATTATTATTTAATTAATAAATTTCCCTTTCCTAGTTTATTAAAGTGTCTTCTAATCCAAGCTACAAAAACGAGGATAAACACTGTCCGCTAAGGCGCTAACCACTGCTGTATTTATTATTTCCGAATATAAAATTGACGCTTGTATTAACTACTCCGTAATAAGTGTCACATTTTTTTTTTACTGTATATACATGAGATATAAGTATGAATCAAATATGGCTCAAGAGAGTAGATGAGAAGTTTCGTTTAAGATTTATTTTATAAATATTGTGGGGTTCAATTCCTACTATTAATATTGAAAATTCGAGTTTAGGTTAAAATTTTTATGTGCAAAAATGTACAAATTCGTATCGAAACTCAAAATATAATTGATTTGATTTATCTTCTTATGAACCTTATCTCCTCACAAGTTTGGGAACAAGTTCATAATGTTTAAAATATAATCTACAACGTTAGAAACATGTGTTATCACCCAAAAAAAAAATGCTATTTTTCTTTTAAAAAAAAATTGATATTAATCCACTAAAAAAGAGACAAAGAAGTTGGCATTGATGTGATGAGGTTGGTTTCATCGAGCTGAATGACAAAAAAGTCCCTTTCACGAGCCAAATAATGGAGGAAGGAATCTTACAGACAAGATATGATGAGGGAGCCCACATTGATATTTGATAGGTCCATTTTTGGTATAATATGCTCTTAATTATGGCCAAAAGATGAGAAACGTTAACTATCTTCTCATCCCGAATTGGGGAATAGACTGCTAGCGCTTTGACTCTTCACTTTCATTCTTCCAATTACATTATGCTTAAATGCTCTTTTTCCACTCTGAACCATGGTTCAAACATTGTTGTGCGGACTATAATTAAAAGTACATTTTAATATACTAAAAAATATATTTTATTTGTGTATTGAAAATATATTATGTAAAATAATATACTATCAGCACTCAAATAATATATGTTTTATAAATATAATGTACATTTTTAATATATTATAAATATTTTATTTGTGTATTGAATGTGCATTATTTAATAGTATGATCCACACAATAATGATGGCTCTTTTATCCTAACCCAACCATCTTCTTTCAAATCAATTATCACTCATTAAATACAATTCTACATCAATTTTCAACCATTAAAAAAAACAAACAAAAACTTACATTATTATTATTATTATTATTATTATTATTATTATTATTATTATTATTATTATTATTATTATTATTATTATTTTCTAGCATGCTAAAGCTAGGCTCTTAGTATTGGTAATATTAAAGTGAACTTTACCCGTGTTCTTTCAATTTATTTATTTATTTTTTTGAGAACTCAATGTAAAATTTGTAAGAAGTATGAACATAAGATTAGGGGTGTGCAAAATCCGAAAATTCCGACCCACCCAACCGACCCGAAACCCGACGGGTGCATCCGTGCCGCGAACCGTATCCGAACACCCAACCCGAACCGAGGCTACGCTATTAGACGGATGCAAGGGGTTCGGGTGGGAGGCATTAAACGCCACCCGAACCCGTCCGATTACCCGACTAAACCCTAGGGTTTTTTTCCGCTATATAATACGATGTCGTTTGGTGTATGTATATATATCACTCATTTCATTGAGCGCAGCCGAGCTCTCAGTTCACTCTTGACTCTTCTAGACTTCTCTCAATCTCTCATCTCTCATCTCTCATCTCTCGACTCTCGTTCTCTCTTTCGCTCTGGTCTTTGAGACTTTGAGTCTTAGACTCTTAGTGTCTTACTCTCTAAGACTCTGAGAGTCTTAGTCTCTGTTTGTTAGTCTGGACTCTGGTGGAAGCCCTATTCGGAGACTCGGAGTAGCGACTGGCGGAGTGGTGGAACGGTGGAAGCCCTAGACCCTAGTCCGGTCACCGGAGTCTGGTGGAACTGTGGAACGGTGGAATAGTGGATTCGAAGCCCTTTGTTCTCGAGGGATTAAATCTGAGAAACGAAGTAATTACTAAACCCTATTTACATTTTTGTTATAGATTATTGTGTATTTGTCTTCTTGATTAGGGTTTCTAATTTTTATGATTATGTGGACTGTGATACTTGTAAATCCGTTGAGAAGTTCCAGATTGCATGTCACTAGTCCTTTGAGTTTGAATTTGTGAATTGTGTGATTAGGGTTTCTAATTTGTAACGTAAATATGTGGACTCACTGGACTATGATACTTGTAAATCCGTTGAGAAGTTCCGGATTGCATGTCAGTAGTTCTTTGAGTGTGAATTTGTGAGTTTGATTAGGGTTTCTAATTTGTAACCTAATCTGTGGACTCACTGGACTATGATACTTGTAAATCCGTTGAGAAGTTCCGGATTGCATGTCAGTAGTTCTTTGAGTATGAATTTGTGAATTGTTTGATTAGGGTTTCTAATTTGTAACCTAATCTGTGGTGGAAGCCATACTACCCTAGCCCCTTGCCAGTTGCCACTGTGTGTTAAATACTGAAATCCATATAAATGTTAAGCATGATGGTATTTGTGTGGAAGCCATATATAAATGTGGGAGTGTGTCCACTGTCTTGTACTCATGTGTGACTGAAATCCATATAAATGTGGGAGTGTGTGACTGAAATCCATATAAATGATGAGCATATAAAGTAGCATACACCTACTTAGCTTGAATGCCTGATTATGGATTTCATTGTAAATTGTAATTTGTAAGTTGTTAGTTACTTAGTTGTAAGTTGTAACTGTGAAAATGTGAAATTGTAAGTTTATGGATATGCGACCCTTAAATCATTTATGTGCAATTCTGCATACATGATGAAATGTTCAATTCACTGAATTCTGCCTGTTTAACACTTTAATTGATACATGTGTGTATGTGACAAAGGCCATTCTCTGTTGATGATTTTGAATGAGTGATTTCCCATTCTGTGTCACTGATACTTTCCCCTTTTTAGATGGAAAGTGTTAGTGGTGTAGAGACTGTTACTGGTGTATCTGGAACACAACCTGAGTTGGAAGCACCTGCTGTAGAGACTGTTACTCCTCAGTCTCAGCAGCCTTTGCCTCCACCTGTTCCAAAGAAAAGGAAAGAGGTTGAATCCAGGGCTCCATGTTGGGATCACTTTGAAAAGATCAAAGACAGTGAGGGCATTGTCATCAAAGGAAAATGTATATATTGTGCAAAAGTGTATTGCTGTGAGAGCAAGAAACATGAGACTTCTTCTCTCAGACTTCATGTGGTAAACTGCCTTAAAAATCCTCACTCTAAGGAGACAAGGCAGTCCCTACTCACATTCCAACCTGCACCTTCTTCTGCTGGAACTCAAAGTAGTGAAGGAACTGAAGGGGTGTTGGGTACTTGGGTGTTTGATCAAGACTTGATAAGGAGAGCCTTAGTTGAGATGATTATTTTAGATGAACTTCCTTTTAGGATTGTTGAGGGACAGGGTTTTAGAAAGTTTGTTTTAGTTTGCTGTCCTAGGTTTAAAATCCCTTCAAGATGGACTATCAGTAGGGACATTTTCAAGATATTTTCTGATGAGAGGGTCAACTTGAAGAAGTTTTTTAGGACTAGCAGTCAGAGGGTAAGTATCACAACTGATACTTGGACCTCAGTCCAGAGAATAAACTACATGTGCATAACTGCACATTTCATTGATAGTGAGTGGAAGCTGCAAAAGAAGATTATTTCATTTGTTCCTATATATTCCCACAAGGGGGAAAGTATTGCAAAGGCTTTAGAGAGTTGCCTTTTGGACTGGGGTCTAAAATCAGTGTTTAGTGTGACAGTAGATAATGCTTCCAGCAATGATACTGCCCTAGGATTCTTGAAGAAGAAGTTGGGCTCTTGGGGTTGTACTGCTGTTAGGTGTAAGTATTTGCACATGAGGTGCATTGCTCACATTCTTAACTTGGTGGTACAGGATGGGTTGAAAGAATGTGACAGTTCTGTTAAGAAAGTCAGGGATGCTGTTAGGTATGTGAGGAGCTCACCTGCTAGGTTGCAGAAGTTTAAATCACTAGCTGATCTAATTGGGGTGGAAGCTAAGAATTCTCTGTGTCTAGATGTCCCTACAAGGTGGAATTCCACATATATGATGCTTAATACTGCATTACTGTTTCAGATGGTATTTGAAGCCTATGATGATCATGACAGTTCATTTAAATCTGATTTGGGTGGAAGTGTACCTGATTTCTTAGATTGGGAATCAATTCAATCTTTGGTTATGATTCTAAAATCTTTTTATGAAATGACTGTTAGGATTTCTGGATCATTGTATGTGACTTCTAATACCTTCTTCTCTGAGATTTCTGATTTGTCTTGCTTGTTGAAAAATATGGAGGAAGCTACAGAAGATAGTGTTAAACTAATGGGTAAAAATATGAGGGCAAAATTTGATAAGTATTGGGGTGAGCCTGAAAAAATGAATTTTTTGATATTCTATGCAAATATCTTAGACCCCAGGGACAAAATTGAGTATATGCCCATTCAGTTTAACCAGTTATATGGTGAGGACAAGGGTAAAACAATGTTTGATAAGGTGATTGTTGGCCTTAAGGAGTTGTTTGAAGATTATGTTGCATGCTTCCCTGTCCAGTGTGTTGAACAATCTGAAAAATTTTCTCCCTCAATAACAATATCTGATTCAGTTTCTGTTGGGAGACCTCAATCATTACTGAAATCTCAGATTAAGAAGCAAAAATTGGTGAGTGGGGATTTGTCTAGGAAAAAAATTGAGTTGGAAGTGTATCTCTCTGAGGTTATTGTGGATGAGGATGATTCATTTGACCTTCTAAGATGGTGGAAGCAACAATCTGAAAGGTTCCCTGTCTTATCTAAAATGGCAAGGGATATTCTAGCTGTTCCAATATCAACTGTTGCTTCTGAATCAGCATTCAGTACAAGTGGAAGGGTACTTGATGCCTTTAGGAGTTCCCTAACTCCTAGAATTGTTGAGGCATTGGTGTGTGCACAGGATTGGCTAAGGTTAAGCAACCAACCAATCTCAATTGAAGAAAATATTGAAGATGTTGAAAGGATTGAGAAAGGTATATACTTCTAACTTCCAGCAATGATCTGTTTAATTGTTTAAGTTTTAATTTCCATTTTGTTTTTGTACTGCAGAGTTGTGATGCACATCCAGCACTGGAACTGGAATGCCTACAATTGTTGTATGTTTACTTATTTACTTATTTGATTTGTGATTACTTATTTACTTATTTGATTTCATGATAAATTTATGCCTCATTGCCTCTGTATCAGTGTATCATGTATGTGTATCAATGATTCAAATCAATGTCCCTCGTGAGGTTGGGAAGTTGGAACTGGAAACTGGAAAGTGCTCATGGCTAGGTAACATTTTAAATGTTGCTGCCATTGAGCTCAGGTATCAGTATAAGTACTGACTAAATGTCTAAATGTGACTTCTGACTTCTGACTCACTATACTTATAAGTTATACCTGTATAAATGTTCATTATTGTGCTATGATGATGCTTCCACCATGTTCTCTGAATATATAGAATTGGGTTTGGTATGTTGCCTTTGAAGTGTGGTGTTTATGCCATACTCATTGAGTAGTGTGCCCCCAATCCTAACTTGATATGGAAAAAAAAGCTATCTGAGCATTCTTTTAGTCTTTTACAGTTTCAGTTTGTGTGATTGTGTTATTTGTGTCAATTCTAACTAACTACAAATGTTTTGAACTTATTGTGTTTTTATGTGTTCACTTATCAGGAAGAAGAATAGACATAGAGTACTCTATATTATATTAATCATATATTCATATATTGCTTTTGGAGTTTTGGATATCTGGCTTTCTTTTGCTCAATGCCTGAAACATGAAAGCTGAATGCCTGTATAAATGTTCATTATTGTGCTATGATGATGCTTCCACCATGTTCTCTGAATATATAGAATTGGGTTTGGTATGTTGCCTTTGAAGTGTGGTGTTTATGTCATACTCATTGAGTAGTGTGCCCCCAATCCTAACTTGATATAGAAAAAAAAGCTATCTGAGCACTCTTTTAGTCTTTTACAGTTTCAGTTTGTGTGATTGTGTTATTTGTGTCAATTCTAACTAACTACAAATGTTTTGAACTTATTGTGTTTTTATGTGTTCACTTATCAGGAAGAAGAATAGACATAGAGTACTCTATATTATATTAATCATATATTCATATATTGCTTTTGGAGTTTTGGATATCTGGCTTTCTTTTGCTCAATGCCTGAAACATGAAAGCTGAATGCTGATGTGCTGATTGGAGAGTTGGAGACTGATGCAGTGATGCTGTTGGAACATGCCTGCTTGCTATGAACAATTAAAATTCTCATTACAAGTTTTAATTTTGTAACTTGTAACTTGTAAGCTAATCTGCTGATTATATGTAAGCTAATTTGTATAAGTTTACTTATGTTATTTACTTATTTTTGCTGTTAAGTAGTTAGTAATTACTAGTTAGTGGCTTTTAGTACTTAAGTAGTTCATTAGTTAGGTACTTAGCCACTTAGGTGTTCCATTTAAATCCATGAATAGAATATTTGATTTTAAGTTTTTTTCATTCTGATAAATCCGAATTACAACACGGATATCCGACCGATCCGAAAATAAAAATAACCGATCGGATTAGTCAACAAAAATAAACGGTTAGGGTGGTCAAAATGGAAATCCGAAATCCGACCGGGGGTCTCATTCCGCAATCCGATCCGTCCGATCCGTCCGACTGCACAGGCCTACATAAGATATTGCATGTCTATTTTGTGTCAAGATTATATTCTATGTATACACTTGAGTAATTTTGTCATTTTGCTACAACCAATATGAGTAAAGAATGTAGCATCGCAGTTGGCAAAGTTCTAACCTCTGTGGTTCAATTGAATTATCATAATTTACATCTTCCCATATGCTTTGTTAGATCGGGGTGTGGAGGGTCCTGGATGAGGTTGGAGATTCAACCTTTTGGAAAGAAAGAATGTAGCATAATATGGAGAATACATATTGATACGGTACTAGTTCACATTCTCTATCGTTATACTAAGATTTTTGTTGGGTTAGCATGTCTATTTAATCCCTCTTTACATTTGGATTGAGATATTTGTTGCATTGATTAAATTAGGCTCTAATGAATTATGCTACTTGGGCCATTGGGTTGAGACCATCAAAACGTTTTGAGTGTATGCGAATAGGTGAGTCAATATGAGTGTAAAATTATCATTGTCTTGTGATTGGAATTTATGGCATGAATTATGCAAACTAGGCACTAAGTCTAGAAAATAAGCAAGAAGTTAAGCAAATCATAATGTTGTTACTTGTTAGATTCAAGGAATGATCAAACATAAATAAACAAGCAAACAAGGCAATAGAAATGAGATAAGGTAATGAAAGAAAGCAAGGACTCGTGCAAGAGAGTATAATCTTCTAGATGCAAATGAATATATAGGATTGTGGTTGAAACACCAAACTAGAGAATTAATGGGAATATATGTACACAAGAATCCTAATCTACAAGCTACTGTCGTAATCAAATAAATAAGGAGACTAGGAGTTGTCCACCCTTGCAATGCACTAATTCCAAATCCTTCGAGCACGCAAGCATCTAAAATTCCCTTATTACCCCTATTCTCATAGTGAGAAATAGAGTTTGTGTAAAAGAGTAGCTTGAAAGTTCAGTACAACTCTCACTCTGATTGAATTTTCTCCAAACACTAGCCAATGTGTGTTTTACACCACACTAGCCAATGATTGAATTTTAGATGGCCATGACTGTCTGGGGACAGTCTCAGACATCCATGATCGTCCATGCCCACCGCCCTTGTTCCAGGTCGTTTGAGGTCCAGATCTAAACCTCATGTGCTGTGGCTGTCCGTGAAGGAGGCAGCCACCCGGATGTCCTTGTCGGACAGGTGACTGAAACTTTTTTTTTTTTTTTAATAATTTAATAAATAAATAAAAAGTTTTTTAAAGAATAAAAATAAAATAAAAAAAACATTTTAAAAAGTGACACATGTCAAATTTGGGAAGAATTAACCTACTATACAGGTTTATTTGGATTCAATTGAACATTTCTGAATGGAGCTTTTTTATTATTATTATTATTATTTTTTTTTTATTTTCACTTAGGAGATCGTCTAATTGCACTATTTGAATGACTTAAAGAGACCAATTTGAACCTTTTTTCTTTTATAAATATTGCGAACTTAAAAGTTTATAATAATTATAAAATTAACCTCATATTTTTTCTAAAATTCTCAACCATTGATTAACAGCTATAATCGGTCTTTAATTTTTAATAGGAGGAGATACACACGCACGCGCTAGAGTTGAAATGAGAACAAGGTATATTAATGTTGTAAAATTGAAAGAAAAAAAAAAAAAAAAAACAAACAAACAAATTGAACATTAGGTGGGCTCATTCTTATATATATGTCGATTGATCATTAATTTTATAGGGTGAGTTAGATGACTTAATACCATTTTTGTCCTGATTTATTTATATAAGAACAACTTGACTTGGATACATGCGAAGTGAAGTAAGAGAGTATACAACGTAGTTTCCAAATGTTAAAAGGAAACGTAGGTTTTAAAAAGAAACGATTGGTCAAAAGAAAAAAAGAAGCAAGCCCCCGGAAAAAAGGAACGGTGAACCGGGAAGTGCTATTCAAGGGCTTGATGCGGTTCACAGATTCCACCAACATCTTCGCTCCACCAAGAAATGGGATCAACACAGATACAACGTTGCATTACAATCTACAACATTCAAGAAAACACCAAAAACAGATCCTCCCTCCTGGAAACATATCCCCCAAGAAAACAATCAAAAAAAAAATTATTTTACCAATCAATCAGATTTTATCTGAAAAACAAATTAACAAATTTCATTTCCATGGCACAGTTGCAACCAGGTGAGAGAGATAATGTTTCTGCTGCCGTCGCTGCTAGTAGTAATGCTCATCAGGACAAGTCGAAGGATGTTATGATCGGAGCAGTAAACGGTGAAGCCAAGAACAAGTGGGGGTCGTCGGGGACTAGTAGCAGCACCACCGCAAGCGGTGCTGCTGCTAATAATAATAATTTCAAACTCAATGTCCAGGCCCCTGAATTCGTGCCCAGATCGATTACTCAGATGCCGGTTTCCGGTTACTTTTATCCCTACTTTCAGTACCAGGATTGGATTTACGTCGGCGATCAGGACCCAACGCCATTTTACAGCAATAATCAGAATCTTTCGCCTCCTCAAACTCAGCAGAAGAACTCCCTCCCTGATGAAGTCAAACAAAAGATCATCAAACAGGTATGTAGTGGCTGCGGGTTTCCCTTTGATCAATTCAATTCCCCTCAAAATATATTTATTTTGTGAAAGTGTTATGCATGGAATAGGTGGAATACCAGCTAAGCGATATGAGCCTGCTGGCAAATGAGAATCTGGCGAAACAAATGAGCAAGGATCCTGAAGGTTATGGTAGGTGTTTAAGGCCGTTTTTTTTTTTTTTTTTTTTTTTTTTTTTGGTGTACTCCCTGTTTGGTAAAATGGCTATTAGCTGATTGTGTTAATTAGAGGGTATAAATAGTTGATAACATTAGCTGATTTTAGAAAAGTGTTTGGTAAATTAGCTGTTAGCTAATAGCTGTTTGGTATAATTTCTTTTCTCAAAAAGCTAATTGAAAAAGTTGTCTAGGGTAGCTTTTTGAATTTTAGCCTTTTGGGGTTGCAAAAAGCTAATTAACCAAACATTTATATTGATATTTTAACTAAATCAAACAATTAATAATGATCAAATAAGCCAAAATTGGCCAATAGGCCAATTTTTTACCAAACAGGGATTATTTTTGAGTAATTGTAGGTCTTATTTTAATTAATTAACGATAGTAGCATGCATGCATGCATGTTTTGATGTTTTGGTGTGGGAATATAGTTCCAATAAGTGCTGTTGCATCAACAAAGAAAATCAAGTCGCTTCTAAGTAGCAACACTACCCAAGTTCTTGCTCAAGCTCTGCAGTCCTCAACAAAACTGGTTAGTATATTACTATGTACTTTCAACCACGTAGCAGTACGTAATAACGTGCATGCATGCATGAATTTTAGTTTCTGATATATCTCTATCTCGATCGATCGAATTTTGTGATCAAGATCGTGAGCAGCGATGGAAAGAAGGTTAAACGAAAACAGCCCTTCACTGAGAAGGACAAAGAGGAGTTGCAGGTTAATTTAATTTCTCTCTGATTTTGATTTTACATGCATTTCTCTTTATGTTTATTTGTGTTGTTTGTTATTATATTGTGCAGTCTCGCACGGTGGTGGCTGAGAATTTACCAGATGATCACTCTCATCATAACATTGAGAAGATATTCAATGTGGTTGGAAGGTGACATGCATACATTTTGGCACTCTGATATGATCCCACTCATCTCATCTCCGGCCATACTAATATGGCGTTTGATTTATATATATGCAGTGTGAAAACCATCAGAATATGCCATCCCCAGGACCCCAATTCGTCCCGTTCCAAAGGAGAATATTTCATCAGCAATAAGGTATGAATTGAATAAATTAAATTAAATATTATTGTGTATTTTCAGGAGGAATTGATGAAGAACCTAAAACTCATTTCTGATCTGATCTCCCTTTACTGTAAAATTAAAGCTGCACGCCCTGATAGAGTTCGAGAGCCCTGAAATAGCAGACAAAGCTGTGAGTTCATTTGTTTACTCATTTTCATTAATCCTATCCAAGATTACGTACTTTTTCTTCAATCTTTTCTGCGTGCCTTTAATTTTGTCATCTTTAATTTTCATTGGGATTATAGGTTGAGAAGTTGAATGATGAAAGGAACTGGAGAAAAGGGCTGCGCGTAAAGCTGTTGCTTAGGCGCTCGGTAAGTACGGTGATCCAAGTTGGTGGGTGTTGATGGTAACTAGAAAGTTATTACAAATTCAATTCCCAACAAAAACAACTTATCGGTCTTCTTAATTTGAGTTGGTTCAGCTATGTATAATCCAAGCTGGTTTACCTATTGTGGTCATCTATATATGATTCTGTTACCTTAAAGTCGTCGAAAACCCCCTTTAATTTGCAGCCAAGATCTGTGTTGAAAACCAGAAAATCAGAGTTTGAGGGCTGCCTGGAAGATGATGATCAGGCGCCACCCGTTGAGTCTGCACCAGAAGATTCCGTTTCCTCTCCACTTCATCAATTAGAATCAACTGAAACTAACGTAAGTAACACAACAAACAACCTCGTAAAACATAATATAATTCAGATGCAGGCGGTGAGATTTAATTATGTTATGTGAGTACGTAGGTGGAGGAGAGCTCAGGCGGCGGCGCTGCAAAGAAAGGGTGGGGAAAAGGGCGAGGGAAAACCAGGCTGCGCACTCAGATTCACGGCGGGCGCGGCCTCCTGGCGGCGTCTCCGCAATGTAGCAGCTCCTCCTCCTCCGCCTCCGGGCAAAGTGAATCGCCGATGAAACAGGCGAGCAAGGGACCCAGAATGCCAGATGGAACCAGAGGCTTCACCATGGGAAGGGGAAAGCCACTCAACACCACCGCTGCTCCTCCATCCAGTGTGCCATGCATTTGAGTTATGGCTAGTTTGGATACATTATATTTTGTTTTCTTCTTTTTTTGAGTAGTCATTAATTAATTAAGTAATTAATTAGAAAGTAAATTAGAAATAGATTTTTCCCCAGTCAATTTAATTTGCAGCCAATAATATTTTTGTTTTATTCCGGACATTAATTCTTATTAACATTAAATGTAATTTCATTCCATCATTCCAAGTGGGTATGAAGCTGGCCTTATCCCAACCAACTAGCCATTTGCTAAGTGCCATGGCAAGTGAGTTTTGTAAATTGGCAAACTTAGCAAATTTGCTAAGCTGCAATGCGGCAACAGTAATTTTATTTTTATTATTTATTTTATTATTATATTTATAATTTATAATTATAATATAATATAAAAGTGGACCTATTTTTTAAAGTGAGAGATTTGCATGGATGTAGAATAAATAGTGAAGAATTTACAATTTTGATAATGTGGGAGTGAGGTGCATTTTAGAAAGTGAGAGAGATTTGCATGGATAAGGATAGCATGAGGGTTCTAGTGCATCAAGTGCTTGAATTGATAGACTTCCTGTTCTCATTATTATTAGACATTTCGATCTCCATCTGGAAGGATGTAAATCATGGTAACTCAGCTGAGAGTCCTTTAACCTTCCGATCTCATTATTAGTAGACTTTTCGGTCTCCAAACACTCCTCCACGTGTATGGATACTAGGCAAGCATAACCTCGCCACCAAATCCACCTAGAACATGTGGAGAGCATGCCGAGTAGAGTTATTGCACATTAGGGTGACCTTTTGGTTTCCAACATACTTCACTCCACTTGGAGCCTCCCAACCTCACGTAGTCGGGTCCTTAATTAACTTCCCCGTCACATCAATCACCTTTATTTAACTTCACGACTATATCATTTCACTTATAGTTGGATTCCCGCTCACATGAGTTTTTTGTACTTTTAGTCTCACGACTATTGTGTCACTAACAACTTTGATCCACGACTTTTAAAAGTTATAGAATTGATCCACGACTATGACTTTTCTTAGCAAATTTGATCCTTCCGGTGCACTTTTCGTTGAATTTTTGCCGAAAAATTTTACTCTCCATTTTAACATGAGTAATATTGTCTTTTCAATCTCACAAACTAATGACATAAATAAATAATTAATTAAACACAACCAGTCGGTGGAGGCGGAAGTAATTTTTCCATATGGGAGGTCATGAGATTCAGCCTCAGTGGAGGCGGTGTTGACTCTTTGTGCTTCAACAGGTGACAGTGGTACGATGATTGAAATTAAAAGTTACCCAATTCCAATTCCACTTTCAGTTTCACCCTCCTCGCTAAATGCCAAAATTTTATAGCCTAAAATTTCACAATACTGCAATTAAGCTCAAAGTGCAAAGGTGCAGACTAAAAATTATTGAGAAATATAATTGCAGGCTTAGTTAAAATAAATTTAGCATTTAGCGAGGAGGATGAAACTGAAACTGGAATTTGAATTGGGTGACTTTTAATTTCAATCACTGTACCACTGTGTGGTTTATTTATTTATTTATGTCATTAGTTTGTGATATGGAAAAGATAATATTACCCATGTTAAAATGGAGAGTTAAATTTTTCGGTAAAAATTGAACGAAAAATGTAACGGAATGACCAAATTTACTAAGAAAGTCATAGTCGTGGACCAATTCTACAATTTTTAAAAATCGTAAATCAAAGTTGTTAATAACATCATAGTCGTGACTCGTGAGACTAAAAGTGTAAAAAACTCTCGTTGACATTCCCTACCCTGAAATAATTTACTCTATCAATAGTCAATACTGTTTAAATCTAATTTTAAAGTGAGAATTTAATTGTACCAGTTGTAACCGTTAGTTTTATTTCTTATTAATGTGGGGTTTACAGATTGTATTTATGGAATGTCATTAGTGCTAATAAATTCTATTTCACCTACAAATACAGATGTTGAGCAAAATGTTTTGAATACTTCTTTTGAGAATTTCAAATTTCTAATTTTTCTTCTCTCAAAAATAACTTTTCTTTCTTGAATAATTTCTACCAACACTTTGATATAAAATTACAAAGTGTTCACTTTGTCCTAAGTTTACTAAAAACATTATATTTGAGTGTTCAAATATAATGTTGTAATCCAATTTATCATAGAAGATTGATGCAATGCTTATTTCATCATCATGATGTAACAAATCAATTTTAATAAGAGTGAGTGATACACACTACTTAAATTTCTGTTTGGAATTATTTTCTAAATCTCGAAATCATTTATTTTGTTTTTATTTATTTTATCGACTTATTCTATTAAAGTTTTTGGGTTGCTATCGTCCAAGTTGATGCAAAAACATTTTAGGAATTTGCAAGTACAGGACAACAAAAATGTTTTATAAAAGATATTTGAAACTCAAATAATTCAATACATTCTCATTTTTTACAAATCAGAGAGTTTGTATATATACACGTGGTCATTAATCATTATATCATATTATCATGGTTACGTTCATAATCCACATTATATATATATCAATGGTTTGTTTTTATTTTGTTATAAGTTCATTTTTAGTGAATCACTAATATACATATTCATTGAATAAAAGAATAGTTTCGCTCCTATGAATGTAGGCACATTATTAAACTACGTAAATCATGTCTTTTTTACTTTCTGTCATTATTATTTTTTCTTGTTCTTGTTAATCTCAACATTTTCAAACGACTAGTTTACACTCAATTTTATAGTCATGTGTGATTTCACACCATTTTTATATTCATTGGTTACCTTCAAATTAGGGATAACCTCTACTAAATTGGTTATACAATTGACTTAGTGACTATAAGGTTTCAAAATTGACTCCTTGTGGGAGCTGTCAATTGGCCTTTCTTGAGATTCTTTTTGTGACTAAGGTCACGAGGCGAGCTTCACTCAGATCTCATTTTTTTTTTTTTTTTTTTTGTGAACCTCAGGTCTCATATTTGAATAGCAGTTACGAGTTCAATGTGAAATGGATCTAGCAAGTTATATTTATCCAATAATAATAATAATAATAATAATAATAATAATTAAATTTACTTTATTTAAAAATAGTACACAACTTGGCCAAAAGTCAACAAAGAAGTTGTAATGAATAGTACAGTATTTGAAAGCATTGCAACAATTGAAACATTGCAAGTACCGAGTACTATTTACATTACAAAATTTAAAGAAAAGAAAATCAAACATGAATTTATTAATTGGAAGAAATGAGCCTAAACTTGACTTATTTTATATGCTCAAGAACTTATAAACTCAGAAAATTGTTAGTTTGCATGGACAACTCAGTTGATCACATAGGTAAAATTTGAAAACAATAATTCGTGTCCCAATGAGGTGGCTCCTTGTGCGTAAAGATCTAGCATATGTGTTTAGCTGAGTTACCATGATTTATATCATCTCAGATACTTTGTCGGGCGAAAGCGTGAAATCATTGGAATTGGAAATTCAATTTTTTAGGAACAATGAAATTGTGACTTATGACATCTTCTTTCCTTTTGCTGAGAAGTTAATTTCTGATTTCCCTTTGTAGTCTGGTCCAATTGCCACCCAGTGCACCATTCTAAGTTAAAAGATGATGCCCGTCACAATAATTGGGAATGGGAAGGGAGAAGTATACATCATTGGGGTAACAAAATTCACAACTTTTGGTCTATCCTTTCCTCTGTAATTTTGAGTGGATGAGGTAAAATTTTGCATTATTTATTTTGTTTGGAGTTAATATCTAATTTAATCATTAATTATAGTAGTTTTTCTTGATTTAGTTATAAATTGTTGTAATTTGGCCTATCAACTAGCTCAGTTCTCACGTGATGTTTGCACGGTAACTCGCCCGGAGGTTCATATATATGTATGCGTGTATACGTAAAGAAGAGAAAAAGGAGAAGAAGAAGAAGAACACCAAATGTAGGGCACAACAATATGTGTGTCATTTCATTAGCCTTCACTCCATTATATAAGGTTTCATACAACCTTTCACATACTCAACATCAATACATGATTAAAGGTTAAGCTATTGAAATGTCTAATGGTTTAATGGCCACTAATAAAATATTTATAACACTCCCCCTTGGCCATTAAATAACTATACTCATGCCTCGTTAAAAACCTCGATAGAAAAACCCTGTGGGAAAAATCTAGACGAGGAAAAGAGTACACGAAGTATGTCAAACCATTGTGTTGCACCGGTTGCCTCATTAAAAACCTTAGCCTAAGAAAACCCAATGGGAAAAAACTTAGCTAAGGAAAAGAGTACAACCATAAGCCTCCCGGGCATAATCTTCAAGATTTCAAAGGTCTTCAGGACTATCCACTCAAGTGCACCAACATCGATTGCCTCATTAAAAACCTTAGCCTAAGAAAACCCTGTGGGAAAAAACTTAGCTAAGGGAAAAAGAGTACAATCATATGCTTTCATAGCATAATCTTTAGGATTTCAAAAGTCCTCTAGATTGCCCATTCTAGCACAGCTAGGGGTTGTCGCTCCCCCTGAAGATAACAATTTTCTTAGCCAACGCATCCCAATTTTATAAACATATTACTCAAAAGTGGGTGTAGGGAGAGACTTAGTGAACATATATATCTGCAAGATTATTCACTAGCGAAAACTTTCTCAACAAGAATTTTACCACTCTTCTGGAGTTCATGTGTGTAAAAGGACTTAGGTGCATGCAATATGTTTTGTAAGGTTCCCCTTAACAAAACTATTACTTGTTTGGGCAACACAATCTTTATTCATCCTCATATGGGACATTGGGGGTAAAACTTAGCATAACCAGTTTGAGACTTGGCATCATAGGGATCAAATAAAAGAGCCAGCACCCAAGTAGCCATCAAAATCACATATTGATTTCTCACATAAACGTCAAAATCTTTATACCTCGAAAATGCTGGAGGATATGTTAAACACAATTCTAATATTTCATTGTAGAGGGAGCACTAAACTTTGCTAGCAATTTCATCGCAAATTCAATATCAGGCCTGATGCGACTATAGAACTTCTAGTTCTATAATAGTGCTCCAATAAAAATATCAAGTAATGGACTTCCAGTCCCAAAATATCCTCATTATCATCTTCGAGTCTAAATTGTCCTTTATCTACTTCAAGAGATTATTGGACAACCGTTAGTGTGATAAGTAAATAATACTTATCCATATAAAACATCTTCAAGACATTTTTCAAATAGGCTAACTGGTGTATAAAACTTTTTCAAGGAGGAGCTCGATCTTCAGGTCGAGACAATGCTTGGGTTTCCAAGTCTTTTATTTCAAAACTCCGTCTTTCGGCATGAGCTGATATCACCAAGCTCTCTATGTGTTTCAATGATATTTAAACCATCAATATCGACTATGATAATAAACAAATAACTCCATTAGCAATTCTTTAACGAACACATAATGGTACATATTTGCATATTCCTTCTTCAGGAGGAAAAATACACAGTCAACTCAATCATTCAATGTGCATTCCTTCTTCAGGAGGAAAAACACTCAGTCAATGATATTCAATTCTTACAAAGACTTTTGTACTTTAATGATACACGTTGCGATTTTCACTTTCCACATTCCAAAAGTGTTGAATCCATCGGGAATTTACAAATAAATATTAGCGTCTAATGACCAGTAAATTACGGTCATGACGTTCATCAACTGCATATTTAAATTTATAATTCACTGCCAATAATGTTAATTTGCGGAACGTAATGCCATATGTTGTGGGAGAGAATATTTGATCAAAATTAATTCAGGGTCTCTGCGAAAACCCTTAAGCTACCAGTCTCGCTTTATATCAGACCACCGTATTGTTTGTATTTCTCTTTCGTACAAACACTCATTTGTAACCTACAGGGTTAACATTAAATGGTGTACGTGTTATAAAGAGAATACAGTTTTAGCGAGCTGAGCTGTACATGCCTTAATTGCTCCATTATACATAAAAAATACCAAGGCACAACTGGTGCCATGCTCTGGATCCAGATTCTCATATAACGATAACAATTTGTAAAGGCAATTCTGTTGTCGACAACTATAACATTTTTCATAAATTTCTCCCATATATATAAAATAATGGCAATTTCTAATTCAACCAGACTCTAGACATTTCCCAAAGATATTTTTATCTGGTTGTTCCGCATCCCCAATATTATGATTTTGGGTGCACCTAAAATTTTACTGGGGTTTTCGCCTTCTGGACGAATGTCTTCAGGACATACTTCTTTAAGAGATTTCAAGAGTGACACCATTTTCTACTAGATTTAGCTTTCCGCGGATTATACCAACATGTCTCCACGCTTCTGGCATCAAGGAGCATTGGTAGATACATATGGTCCAAGTTGGGGAAAATATGTAGGACCTAGTCACTCTTTATCAATATATATATTGACAGATTAATTATCTTCTGAACTTCTAGTTCAGTTTACTTCTTCTGAACTTCTAGTTCAGTCTACCTAGTACGTGGATTTAAATATTGAAGATCTTTTTATCAATCATCCACAGAATTTCTCGGCATTCTATTAAATTTGAGCTCTTATCTCCCCCTAATGCCGTGAAATGATCTTCATAAAGTGTGCAATCAGCGTACCTAATTATATATTGATCCCTTATCATGGGCTCTAAGAATTTAAATAACAGACGGAGGTTTATAATCAATATATACATGCCCACAAAGGTACGCTATGGTGGTGATATAGGAAAAAGACTGCACACTGTGAATAAAACGCAGATGGAAAATGTTTGGTTTTATACCACGTACTAGGTTCTAGGGGAAATAATTATGATATGCAGTAGGTGAGATTGTGATAACCACAATAGCATATAAAACTGATGTCCCCAACAAGAAAATATATAATCAGATATGAAAGCATACATATCAAATTATATTACAAGGGTACACAACAATCATAGGGAAGCTGTGAAGCTTGTCAAATAAAATAGATCTTCAAGATCTCCTAAAAATCCTTATCCTCAACTTTACATTAGTTCACTCACTGGTTTGGGAATTGCTTCGTGCAAATTCACATGATATATTTCATTCCCTCATTTGCTTCGGGCAAACTAATATGAAATAATTTAGTCCTTCGTTTGCTTCAGGCAAATTGATATGATATGATCCATTCTATCTTCCAAACCAATAACATCTAAATCAATCATATCATGTATGGCATAAGTCAAAGATCATTCTTATAAAACAGTATACCACTCCTTAAACAACACAGAATTGCACTAAGCCATAGTCGGAGAGGGATTTGTCATGTTGACATCTTAAATTTAGTCAAAAGATGATTATCATAATTTGTTGATAATAGCAATCCTTCCGGGATTGATATAAGATTTATGGAACAAATAATAATTCAATTTTGAATTAGCAGCCAGTCAATTGCATACGAGAGTTATGTTGCATGCATGAGAAAAATTTCCATATATAAATAAGCATGCAAACTAAGAGAATTAAATCTGAGAAGTAAACTTCCTCTGGAAAATAAAGTTCCAGAAAGTAAAATTTCAAGAAGTAAATCGAGAAGCAAGATTACAGAGGTAAGCTTAGAGATGTAAGCTTAGAGAGGTAAACTTTTTGAATAGTCAATTCGAGTAGTAAAATCAGCAAAGTAAAATCACATTGCCCTCATAATAATTTGCATCCAAAACAATAACTTTGCACTCAAAACACATTTGGAGTGTATATACTACTCGGTTACGCAATCAGTTATTGCGGCCATGAATTAACTTTTCGAGTGTTTCAGGCAAAAACTAACTTCTCAAATGCTTCAAGCATGAGTTAACTTCTCAGATGCTTCATGCTTCAGGCATAAACTAACCTTTTTATCCATGAATATATTTTCATGAATTACCCAAACATTATCATGACACCAATCATTTCTTCATCAATACCTCATCATTTCATTATCATCATATATCACAGTATTTGCTTCCGGAAAATTACTTAAAATCATCAAGATGATGTGCATTCTTCGACGACCAAATGCACCAACATTGTTAGCAAACCTGCTTCTGGCTAGGATTTTGCCTCGATGAGTTTGGTCATCCTTGAATATATTGACCACTTTGTTTCTTATTCTGAGCTCGAAACTCATATCACACCGGTTATAATTTCGACTGCAACCCATTATAAAGTTGCTCAACTGGGTAACATTATGTGCTTCAGGCACCTGTGCAAAAATCGACCAGACATGCATTTTGATTCTTCATCAACAACTAGTTATGTTTCTTAGCCACAAGGGGTGCTAAAATCAGCTTAGGATGCTTCTCATAATTTGTTGTCTTGTACTACTGCTGGAGTACAAATTACTCTCATGAAAAGTTGGCAATGTCTTTCCAATTAAATATTTCTCTGAAACTTCTTGTTTAGAGTTTCACTTGCGAGACTATTTTGTGCATAGCTGAATTATAATTAATCACTTACTTATATTATGATCTCAAAATTAAACATGAGATTAAACTAGTCAAAATGTGTCTAAGGAAGAACATTTGATGACTTCTGGTCGGAATAGTCCTTCAGGGACTACCATTAATTCAAGGGGTTCTTTTTCAATCAGATACTCATTTTTTTAAGGTTGTGGTTCAAGTGGTGACGTATGAAAATGAGAGCTTGTGCCTTCTAGGCATCGGTGCTTTGTGACTTAGCAACAAAAAACTTGGCTCAATTCTTTAGATGCCGAATATATTTCAATATCAAGAGCTCAAGATAAATAATTGCTTCATTCATAAGTGAGTTCAATAAATTCACATTTGACAATTGAATACGTAATCTACAAAACATATATCATATGTTCTCATATACATTCATAATATCACATGTTTATAGAAAAATAAGGAATTTAACATCTTCTAGATGCAAAATGAACTTTCCGAGATGAAGTCAAAAGATAAAATCAGAAAACAAATTGATCTTTCGAATATACACAAAAACCGAAATGGTGCAACACGAATTGGTGAGGCAAACACCAAATTGAAGCAACAAGCATCGGCTCGTGTTTATACCATCAACTCGTGCTACAAGCAACAAGGCACGAATCGGTGCGAAAACACCGAATTGATGCAGCAAGCATCGACTCGTGTTTATAGCATCAACTCACGCTACAGGCAACGAGTGGTGTTTCATTCTCCAATACACCGAATTGATGCTCCCAAGTCATCAATTAAGCTTTAAAGTCTTACTCACTCTTAAGCTTCCACAAAATAAACTTTAACGATCTTAATTAAAAACCATTCATTCATTGCCTAATCGGCACAAAAACTAATTGCTAATCACATGCAAATGACATATCATAAAAACATAATAATGCACTACATCATAGGGTATATAACATACAAAGTATGCGAAATGAAAATAATATGTATACATACATTGCATCTTCATACGAAAAGCCCCATCTATTTACACAAACATATATATCACATGCTTTTCTTTCAATTTTAAGAATCAAAAATAAAATTGGAAATATATATTCAGGAATTTACACAATTATATATATATGAACCGGTATGTGCAATTCATATTTCAAATTTTAGAATCAATATGTATCATATCAATCATGTATTTCATAATCATATCAAGAGGTGTAGAATCAACATGTGCCATATAAAAACATGTATTATATGAAGCCTATGAACATGCTTGCCTAGTATAAAAATATGTATTATAACATGTCCGAGCATACCGTTCACCGAGAAATATGTTGGCGATTCGTGCTAATAACGTGTTGTAATTTGGCCTATCAACTAGCTCAGTTCTCACGTGATGTTTGCACGGTAACTCGCCCGGAGGTTCATATATATGTATGCGTGTATACGTAAAGAAGAGAAAAAGGAGAAGAAGAAGAAGAACACCAAATGTAGGGGACAACAATATGTGTGTCATTTCATTAGCCTTCACTCCATTATATAAGGTTTCATACAACCTTTCACATACTCAACATCAATACATGATTAAAGGTTAAGCTATTGAAAGGTCTAATGGTTTAATGGCCACTAATAAAATATTTATAACATGACTTTTTGTGTTTAATTAGGTCATCGGCTTTAATGATTTTACCCAAGTGTGTCTTTGGCTATCATAATCAAGGATTAAATTGAGAAAAATTACTATAGTTGATAACTAAATTGGATAAAACTTCTATAATCGAAGACGAATTTGGATAGAATTACTATAGTCGATGACTAAATTATGTATTAATAGAGGTGAAATTACCAAATCACCTTAATAGATGACTCAATTGCGTAAAACTATCAAAGCCGATAACCTAATTAAGCACAAAAAATCATTTAGAATTATATCAAGAAAATCACTAGGGCTAAATTAGATATTACCCATTTTATTTGTGTTTCTGCGTGTGAAAATGACAAATATGGTTGGAGTACTTATTCTTAATACACTTTACTATATATGCAGTAGAGTTAAATCTTTTTTCAACTGGCCTATTAGCTCAGTTGGTTAGAGCGTCGTGCTAATAATGCGAAGGTCGCAGGTTCGAAACCTGCATGGGCCAATATTTTTATTAACTATATAAATAATTAGTAATTATAATACTCCGAATTAAGCTGCCCTCTTACGGCGCTATTCTGATTGGGATACGCAAGCGGTGGGTGGCAATCTGGCAGAGACCCTCAGACCCTTTCTCTCACTGAAACACTTTTTATTCTCACCAAACACAACAGACATATTCCCTTCTTACACTCAGATTCTCTCTTTATTATTTTTTATTTTTTAAAAAAACACATTTCCCCAAATCCAAATAATTGAACAACCTTCCCATATCACCCCCACACCCAAACATCTTTGAATCAAAAACATCAAATGACTAACAACATTTGCCTCCGATGGAGCTTATTGCTGCCTCCCAGCCCCCGCCACCGGGTACTAGACATGGACCCTTTACCGGTCCTGTCCAACCGTCAATATAATATTGTGCCACTTTTTGACTTTTTGCTCAAAAGCAACCCTGGCTAGATTAGAAGAAACTATTGTTTCTTAGAGCATTCATAATAGTTGAGATATTTTATGGTTTTTGAGGAGTTTTTGTAAGTGTAATTAGAAAAGAGAATATGGAAGGAAGAGAAAAAAAAAACAATAAAACAAAATTGATTAAAAAAAAAAAAAAGAATAAGAGAGAGAATGTCAGCGTGCCTGGGCACACTTGTGACAGCCACACGAGGTTGTTTTTTACGAGTTGTCTATTTTTACTGCCAATATCTCCATCCTTGCAGATAAACCTCAACCTTCTCTCTTTTGCTTCTCTCTTAGTCAATATGACTTTGTTTTCATAGAAATTGTGCATTATCCACATATGTGGATGGCCTTACATAGTTACATATATAGTTAGTGTATAAATAATTTGTTTAGTGCCCTAAAGTCTTATTGCTTGTATTCATGTTTCAACTCTCCACAGTGTTCTTCATAGGTAATGTAGACTTCAGAGAGCCCCAAAGTCTAACAAACCTATTCTAAAAAGCTTCAAAAGGTGAATTGAAATTCAGTTTCCACACAACAAATTAATGTTGTTGTCACATGAATGAAAAGTGGGAATTGAACCATGCTCATTATATTCAACTCTGTTGCCTGGTTGGTCACTTGGTCCTATATGTATATAAATAAAACCGTTGGGCAAAACAAGGCCCCCATCACCTAGCTTGTACCTCCACAACAGTGGTAGTGTAGCATTGAAGGAATCAAGAAAAAGTACCAAAATCCTCAATTATTCCACTCCTTGACTCACCATCGGTTCACTCCAGTAAATATGCCCTTTTCAACACTATAGAGAGACACTTCGTGTCACTTAGACCACAAGATCATTGACTGTATTTTATTTTTATTATTATTAATAGGATATAATAGAATTTGGTCACATCAGATGAATCGAACTGGTTTGTGACAGGTTGTAGCAGAAATTGGTCCCGTCTGGAAAGAAAAGCTAAACCCAGACACCACACCAAACCAGACCAACCAGTAGCACTACTGTAGTAGTATTTGTGCACACACACCTTTTTTCTTGGGCTTTGCCCACCAACACTAAACAAACATGCCCTTAAAATCTGCTTTTCCCTATACTTCTTTTTCCCTCCACTCCCATTCCTTTTACCACCTTTACCATTTGGAGGCTTCAACCCTTAAGCACCTCTCAAACTCTTCACTTTCTTTCCCTGCCTTAAGCTCTCCCTCCATGTACCCAATGAGGTAAAAGATCGAACAGTTCTTCTTCCTCATCGAGTCTAATCAGAAAAAAAATCGAGTTTTTAATGCTTTTGTGTTCAAAGAATCCAACTTTATTACTGCTTATTAACTGAATTCCAGAATTTGGGTTTCTGTTTTTTAGCTTGCATCCAAATTCTAGCTGTCATTTCAGTGTAAAGAAGACACGGGCAGAGAGAGAGAGAGAGAATGTCTGAGTCAGACCCGGGATCCGAAATTCCATTACCTCCCAAGATCGACACTTTGGGGTGGGGGTATCCGCCGGAATGTCGAACACGCCGGTGGTGGATCCTCTGCAGCAGCCGCCGCCAATGGTGATGGAGCAGCAAGTTTACGCGAGCCGTACGGCGCACGGGTCGGTCGGACCCGTGATTGGGGTTCTTGCGGTGATAGCTGTTCTGGGGGCAATAGCGGTCATGATCGGCCGGTTGTGTTCCGGGCGTCGAATCATGGGTCGCGCCCACTACGATTTTGAGAGCTGGGTGGAGACCAAATGCGCGTCTTGCATTGACGGCCGGCTCGACCCGCCACCGCGTCCCGCGGCGGCGACTCAGGGCGGTGGCGCGCCTCCCCCGCCGCCCCCCGAGGCGGAAGAAGCACCCCAAGAAAGCAAGGAAGAAGGGGCGGCGCCGGCGCCGGCGGAGGAGGAACAGAATCATTCACACGGAACAGCTAATTCTTGAAGTGGGTTTGGTGGTTCACATGTTGATGCCCAGCTTTTAGTAACTCATACACTTCCACCATTTCTCAAATGTTTTTTTTTTTTTTTTAAATTTCGACCATTATTTTTCATTTCATCACGTCCGTCCATTCAATGGCAAGGAGATTGTTGACTGAATTTTGACATTTGAAAAAGCTTCCATTGTGGTGTACAACTTACCCAAAAGAGGCCTCTTCTCAGTCCTCATGGACCTCATCACCATAATATAATCTAATCTTATCTTTTTTTATTCCCTCTCTCTTTCCATGATTTTCTTTTATGTTAGTCTTGCTCTACAATTCTTTTTTTTTTTCCCCACTAAATTGTGTTAAAGTCATAACATTTCATCTAAACTCGTAATGATATAAATTAATTCATAAAAATAAAAATATTGTGACCCACAAATTATATAATTTAGCACTTCATATAATCGTTTAAATACTGGATGTAAAAATGTTGATAAAAAAAAATATTTTGGATATGAATATTGGATGGTTATTTACAATCGGCCACTTGTATAGATAGAGATACCATTCAACATAAACTTTTATAAGGTGACGATAAGAATAGTGAGAATATGAAGAAGCAATGGCCGCCCAGTGGACCACCAAAGATGAGGCTGTAGAAAAACCCATCACAACATCATGGCCTGGTCGAATCCTTAGCCAACAAATTGGGCTTTGTATACCACAAACAAAAGTCAGAACTGAAATATATGTTTACTGGGTTTCATTGGTATATGAATTATGATGTTAGACGGGCTGGACTCTCTGGGATCCAATCGTTATGTTGTGAAACCGTGTCCACCTTGCAAGGTGGACACGATTCTATGTTCATAATTACTGGATTATATGTTCATAATTATAAAGTTATATATTCATAATTTTTGAATTTCATATTCATAATTATTGAACTCTATATTCACAATTACAGAACTCTATGTTCATAATTACTGAACTATATGTTCATAATTATAAAGCTATATATTCATAATTTTTGAACTTCATATTCGCAATTATTGAATTTCTATATTCATAATTACAGAACTATATGTTCATAATTATGTTCACAACTCTACATTCATAATTATGAGCAGTTTTAGAACCGTGTCCACCTTGCAAGGTGGCCATGGTTCCACAGCATAATTTGCCGTTACGTGGGACGACGTGTTTAAGGTTGGCAAATTATATCATGTATCATGGTGTACTTTGCATTGTGAACTATAATTTAAAATAACTTTCAGATAATGTGTCTGACATATTTTGTAGTTGCAGTTAACTGTTTATATGCATTTAAATAGACATAATATGTTAACTACGTGCAAATAACATTGTAACTACAAACACACAATATGTTAATGACATATAATATGTTTGTGTCTTCCGTTTATTATTTACAGACACCACACATAAGCTGTAAAGTGTAAGTACAAAATATATCAACTGCAAACACACAATTTTTATACCAAAATACATACCGTAAGATAAATGTGACTCAATGGTTCAGAGACAAGGCCAAATGTCGGTGTGCACAAGAAATCTGCTCACACTGTTATCGTCGATGTTCGAACATTGATCTCTTCTCCTAAATACTGTTCACTAAACCAGTGGGTAAGATGAATGTGATCCTGATATAACAATTGTGTAAAGTGGCAGCAGAGATTCCTGGAGAAGGGTGGGGTGTGCTTTAATTTGTCATTTACTTCGGACGTCAACGACACATATACCGTCAGTGTCGGCACAGTGGACAAGACAAAATTACCGCGGCCTCGATTTCGATCTCTCCCAACACACGGCAGTCATGCACAAACGCCAAAGCCCTCGTGCTTTCAAATCACCCCAGACAAACATTATCCATGAAGACACAAAACCTTTCCCCAAACACAGTACAATGTGCACACCCACGTCGATATATATGTTTGTTGTTCTTAGCGTAGCGACTAGCGAGTAGCGAGGGCGTTTGTTTGTCCATTTTCGCATATTCTAATCTGGGTAGTAGTTCAATTAAGCACAATAATCCAACCATTTTTGTGTGGTATAAACGTAAGAGAATGCCTTATTTGTGCGTCCTCTCATTTTATTCACAATTGTATGTTGGCCTCTCTCATCTTTATATGCACATAACCTAAGAAAAAAGGAATTGAAGCAGTACAACCGTATGTCTGTCTGTCTGTGTTTATGTAATTTATTGCCCGCTGGCGCTTCTGCTGCCAGCTGCCGCTGGGTCGATCAGAATTCAAAGTGTCCGGTCATCTTTTCCGTCAGATGTTCCCCCGAGTCCTCAGACACCACATTTATTTATTATGTACTACTATGTGCAACCTTACTTCTATGTTAAACCAAATTTTATACTCCGTAATATTGTTCATTCCTTTGGGTTTTTAAATTTATAATTTGTGATACCAAGCACTTTGTGCTCAAATAACACATTTGTGCCTTTCAATGTCGCGTGATCAAATTTTGATGGTGAGATATTAAATATTGACTCGAACTACTATAGATACAGTTGTAATCGAGTCAATAGTACAGACTAACACGTTCAATATAATTTCAAGAGATATAATAAAAAAAAGAATTGAATTATATTATTGCTTTCAGTATAAAATATTTTGAACTCATTACAAGCTCCTTTTCAGAATATTTATATAATTCAAACTAAATTAGGAAAGTAACCCCACTCATACGTACTAATTACAAATTGATTGCTTGTGAAAATCAGAATGTAATATTATAAATCCACCTCGAATCTCAAACTAAAATGGTTTGAGGTCGACCACTTGGATTGCGGTCGAATACAAGATTATCAATGTCAAACCCATCATTCAATCCTTTACTTTCTTATGACTCACATAGTGCCTATCAATTATTTGAATATTTCTCATTGAGGTGTAATAACCTTTATTACTTACCTTTTCTTTTGATACTAGTAATTTTATAAAAATAGAGAACTTCAATTTGTTACTTTGACAGCGCGTTTGGTTGAAGGGAATTTAAATTCCATTCCAACTTAATTCTAAATATCACTAAATTTCTTAGTTTGGTGGGTAAGAATTGCAATTGTCTCATTTTGTTGAAAAGTGTGGCACAATCTATGCCTACCTTTTCAATGAGTGTTTTTTGCTACCTATATTTGTTTGCACAGCTATTGAGCGAACCATGAACTGCTACTGGTGGGGATCTGGAACTGACCGTGGGATACACTGAAAGGCATGGGATAAATTATGCCCGAAGAAACATGGTGGTCTGGGGTTCAAGGACCTTCGTGCCTTTAACCTAGCTATGTTGGGTAAATAGGCCGAGGTATGTAGTTTGCTTACTAAAACTTATTCTTTGGTGGCTCGTGTCTATAAGGCTAGATACTATCATAAAGGGTCATTTTTTTATGCATGTTTAGGGAATAACCCCAGTTTTGTTGGCGGAGTATTATGGCAGCTAAAGGCTTAATTTGTAGTGGTGTGAGACGCAGGATTGGGGATGGGGAAACTACACTAATATGTGATCATCCGTGGATACAGGATGATCAGATCCTATGATACAGACTGAGATGCCTCCACAACTGACCGGTGCCAAAGTTGTGGATTTGATTGATCAGGATACGGGTTCGTGGGATCATTTTATTTGACAGATATATTTCTAGGATGTGGCTGGCATTTTGAAAATACCTGTTTCCCAAGACTATGAGGACAGTTGGTATCGGCATGGGATCCTAGAGGAATTTATTCAGTTAAAAGTGGCTATAGACTCATCATTGGAGATTATGCAGATAAGGCTTTTAATAAATGGCTCGCCCTATGGAGACTCAAAATCCCCCAAATGGAAAACCTTTCTATGGAGAGCTATTAGTGATATCCCCCACTACTAAAATTTTGCTTATAAAGAGAGTTGATGTGGATCCAAATTGTGCCATGTGTGGTATAATCCATGAAGACACTATGCATGCTTTGGTGTTGTGTGATTTTGCAAAAGTCATATGGGATCAATCCAACCTTCCAATCCCCAATATTGTGACAAATATGTTTCATGTCTAGTTTAGTGAACTTTTAAATGTTCTTGACTCTAAATGGGATTATCTATTCAGCAACAATTCTATATCATATTTGGAGAGTACGAAATGGAGCGGTTTGGAATGTTTGTCTTCCGCGGTCAAGGAGACTACTCGCGGCTGCCACCGCAGCCATGCAGGCTTTGCACCATGCATGCACGCCCGATTTCCATCTCACAGCCACCAGTTGAGCTGCCGTCTCAGGCACATCCAGCTGCATTTGCTGTACCGGTTACTGCGCCACCGCCGAGAGTCTGCCGCATCGATGTCGGGTACCACCACGCGATGGGCAAGGCTACGGCTGCAATGGTTCTTCTCGATATAAATGGGGGGTATGTTTCAGCCTTCAGTGCTCCTCTTCCGGATTGTTTTTCACCACTTATGGCCGAGGCATTTGCATGCAAGGATGCCTTGTCGTGGTTAAGGGATCAGGGCGAGCGGTCTATAGAGCTTTACACATATTGTCTAACACTTCAGCTCGTTATCTTATCTCACCACCATCTACAGTTCGTTCGTACATCAGTTATGATATTGGTAGTTGCAGAGCATCTACATCCTTGTTTGATTTTTCTTCAGTTAAATTTATTCCTAGATCAGATAATTATTTAGCACATACTTTAGTATCTACAGCTTTCCAACATTCTACTACTATGTATTGGAATCTGCTCCCTCCTGACTCTATTGTAGCTTATTTCTAATGAATACACCACTGGTTATTTTCAAAAAAAATATGTATTTCAATTTTTTTTTTTTTTTTTACTTTGTCCTCAAATAGTATGTTTTTGATTAAATTTTATTTATTTCTTTTTTCTTTCCTCATTTAAATCAAAACAAATGAAGTAAGGGTGTGTTTGGTTCGCATCGGGGAATCGGAATTGAGAGATGAATCAAATACTTGGTAATAATAATATGTTTTGGTGAAAATATTTTGAATGTTTGGTAGTGATTGGAATTGGAATGATTACCAATATTGTTGTTTTGTTATATATGACCCTATAATGAAAATAAATGTTTTAAAAATAAAAAAATAAAAAAATTAAGGCAATTGATCATAATATAATGACATCCAAAACACCAATATATAAAAAAAAAATCAAATAAAAAATCTAAAAACACTAATCCAAACTTAAAAAATCAAATCTCCATAAAATAATATCTGTTTTAATTATGTAATGAAGTTTTTAATTAAATACGTAAGTAAATCTATAATTATGTTTTAAAAAATTGTCAACCAAACATTAACTATCATTTTGATTCTAGTGTCAAACCTATGAACTAAACACACTCTAAGTTTCACTTAGAAGTTAAAACCCATTTTTTATTTTCCCCTTATATTTAATATAATCCATTGTCGCCCAGAGACTGTGAAAGAGGACGCCATTGAAAAATGAGTTAGACGTGAAACAGGGGAGCGGTAGAAGTTAGAAATAAATATATATAAATATATCTCTATATAAATACACACGCAAACGCATAGCATAGCAGAAGCTTGCCTAGGGTTTTCACTGACTGTACGCAGAGGAACGGAGATGGGTTGGCCGCGGTGCTTCCTCGACATAAGCATCGGAGGGGAGCTGGAAGGGAGGATAGTGGTGGAGCTCTACAACGACGTCGTCCCCAAAACCGCCGAGAATTTCAGGGCTCTTTGCACCGGCGAGAAGGGCATTGGTCCCAACACCGGCGTCCCTCTTCATTACAAGGTATTATCCATCCCTCTTCTCTCATTCTGCTGTATATCCGCGGGGTAGACATGGCTGCTTCCTGAAAATTTGAAATGATTGTTGGTTTTCAGCTGTTGGAAGTTTATTCTGTGTTTTTCTTCTTTGCCTGCTGTTTAGTTAAATTCAGTTCATATTCTTTTATAAATTTATGATGATATAATGCTGGGATAGATGGATATCCTTGTTGATTATGAATAGTAGGTCCCTTTGATAACTTAGAAGCGCAATAGTAGCAGTTCTTTACATTGCTTTTAGTCCATATATCAACTCTTTTGACTATTATTTCGGCTAAGATTGAATCCGGACACTCTGGATGTCTATTTTTAAACACTTTCGCTAAGATGAATTTTGGTACATTCTGGTACTAAAGTATGTGCCACTACTGTTGGTGGATTCACTTAACTAAAAATAAGTTACTATATCTGCTACATAACTTGCTATATACCTCTTCCTAATCATCCTGGTGCACACAGTAAATAATTGATAAAGCTTTTATCTTTATCTACACAGTAGACACCCAGTCATTAGATAAAGATTTTAGCTTCAAATTCCAATATTTTTCTGTTTGTTGGTACAGTTCTATAGTAAAAGCATAGTCATGTAGATTGAACATTAAGCATTCCAAGGATTTCTGGGAGAGACCTGATGGGGGTTTCTTTGACCAGTTTCTCTTGACTCTTTAACACGTGTTGCAGGGAGTCCGTTTTCATCGTGTTATTAAGAGCTTCATGGTACAAGGTGGTGACATTTCTGCAGGAGATGGTACTGGTGGAGAGTCCATTTATGGACTAAAATTTGAAGATGAAAATTTTGAGTTGAAACATGAAAGGAAGGGGATGTTATCTATGGCTAATGCTGGTCCTAACACAAATGGGTCCCAATTTTTTATCACCACCACTCGCACTTCTCATCTCGATGGAAAGCATGTTGTGTTTGGCAAGGTAATAAAAGGAATGGGGGTTGTTCGTTCTATTGAGCATGTTCAGACTGGCGAAAATGATTGCCCCAGTGATGATGTTATAATTTCGGATTGTGGAGAAATACCGGAGGGTGCGGATGATGGAATTGCAAATTTTTTCAAAGATGGTGATATGTATGCTGATTGGCCAGCTGATCTTGACAACAACCCTGATGAACTCTCTTGGTGGGAGAGTGCTGTACTGTCAATCAAGGCATTTGGTAACGAATATTTTAAGGTATTAGCCATTACGTAGATAATACTGAGGGTTCAACATTTCAACCATTAACTGCTGCTACCTCTTTTTATTTATTGATTTATTTTTTGGTTCCTTTGTTTTGCTTTTTTCAAGAAACAAGACTATAAGATGGCTCTTAAGAAGTATCGAAAGGCTTTGCGGTATTTGGATGTCTGCTGGGAAAAGGAAGGGATCGATGAAGGTAAGCTGCTGTGCCCTTAAATATTTATGTTACAGACTCATACTTTCAAACTATATCATTAAGTAAATACTGACACTGTAAATGTGGTTTGTATTTATGCAGACAAGAGTTTGTATTTAAGAAAGATGAAGTCGCAGATTTTCACTAATAGTTCTGTGAGTTCCTTACCTGTTGTTTGTCCAGTTAATATTTGTGTTCTCCTCTCATTGTTAGCATGTTTCAGTGATCAAGGGCCTTTGTGGGATATTTCTTTTGATTGAAGAGATAAATTAGTGGAATGTCTTACCTGCCCTGTCTCCTCCAACTAACCCATACCTAAATTTTGCCCTTTCCCTAGTTCTAGTTTTGGTCATGTCTTGCTTCTTCCTATATTTTATTCTTCAGTTCTTCACCAAAACCAAACTGCTCTTCAAGTACAGATTTATTTATTTATTTATTCAGGCTTGCAAACTGAAACTGGGAGATCTAAAGGGAGCACTCTTAGATGCTGACTTTGCTATGCGTGATGGAGAGAACAATGCGAAAGCTCTGTTTCGCCAGGGTCAGGTTGGTCTTAACTCTTAAGTCACTCGGAACCTGACTTTTTAGTGTTATATTTTGAAATTATAAATGGGATATCTTTTAGGGGGGACCATGTTGCTTTGGTGCATGTTCTTCCCATCAAATGATTTGATATATACTCCTAACACTATAGTCTCACTGACTCAATCAGGCACATCTTGCTCTCAATGATATCGATGCTGCTGTTGAAAGTTTCAAGAAAGCACTGGAGTTGGAGCCAAATGACGGTCAGTATCTTTCTGTTATCCTTCTTATGTTCTCTTCTTTACCAATGTGCAATTGCTTTTAAAGGGATGTGATGAGGATTTGCTGCTGTCTAACTATGTTAAAGTTCTCACTAAAGCACCAAAGTTAATTGACCGCTCATTATCTTAATTGATGAAAATGTCCGAGTCAAAGATATTCTACTAAGCATTGAGTGAACAATTGCTTTGCCTAATTAACATACAATGTATTAAAAGTGTTGTTGAGATTCTGAATGCTATTACGTAGCTGACTTGCTTGCTGTTGCTTACTTGCTTTCAGTGGGGATTAAAAAGGAGCTTGCTACTGCAAAGAAGAAGGTAAATACAGTAAATTAAATATTGAGTTTACTATTGTGGTGTATTCACAATGCTGATGCACTTTTCTTTGTCACAGATTGCTGATAGACGTGATCAGGAGAGAAGAGCATATGCTAAGTTGTTTCAATAGCGTTTGAGGTAATCCTGTTTTCCCTGTTAGATAATAATTTATTTTTTTTTTTTAAATGGTAGCCAAGCATGGTTTGTTTTAGCTCCATTATGTATCAAGAGTGTAGTTTCCCGTAGTTTTGGGCAATTTGATAAGTCTGATGTGAATCGTTTGTACAACAGTTTTTTGTGCGTATGGTGTCTATGACCATATCTAGAGAGTCTACTTGTCCGCTACCATTTCTTGATTTCATAAGTGTGGTGTAAGTAATGCAATATTTGTACTGATTGATTTTCGTAATATTGGTTTTCAGGAGGTTTAGTTTAAAAAGGAGAGCAATGGTTAACTGGCTTCCAACATAGATCGAAACAGGATGATGCGTGGCCATTTTCCACCGAAACATTTTGAACTGATAGTTGTTGTATCATGTACTAATCTTTGTCACAACAGCAGGCCATTGCCCTGATTAATAGTACTGTCAGTGCCTTTAAGGATATTTATCCTGCTTGTTGAACTTTTCAGGCAAATCTTTTTTTTTTTTTTTTTTTTTTAAACTTTTTTCTATTTTGGAAGAAATATGTTAAACTAAAACACAACTCAATTTCAAGCCCAGTATTTATCTTCGCTTGCTTCTTTGTATGTAGCAAGAAGACATATACCAAATGAAAACACAGTTGGGTTGTCATTTGGCCCAAAGGATTGGAGATATAGCTTAACCTTCCAAACATTTATGGGTTGCAGTTGGAGCTCAACTTAGTGCTATATATATATATATATATATATATATATATATATATATATATATATATATATATATATATATATATATATATATATATATATATATATATATATATATATAGTTCAATAAGTTATAAGTGTTAATGACTTATTATATTAGTTTATTGGGACAATAAGCCAAAATTTGAAAAGATAAAGGCCCTGTTTGGTAAAATGGCTGTTAGTTGATAGCTGTTAACTGTTAACTGATTGTGTTAATTAGAGGGTATAAATAATTGATAACATTGGTTGATTGTAGAAAAGTGTTTGGTAAATTAGCTGTTAGCTGATAGCTGTTTGGTATAATTTCTTTTTTTCAAAAAGCTAATTGAAAAAGTTGCTTGGAGTAGCTTTTTGAATTTTAGCCTTTTGGAGTTGCAAAAAGCTAATTAACCAAACATTTATATTGATATTTTAACTAAATCAAACAATTAATAGTGGTCAAATAAGCCAAAATTGGCCTATAGGTCAATTTTTTACCAAATAGGGCCAAAAAGAGTAGAGTTTTTGATTAGCTGATGGCTTTAATCATGAAATGACCATTTTACCCTTACCATCCCTAATATTTATATCTCTCTTGTTGTTTATCTACCTTGCCCATTTTTCTTTTTGTTTTCATAACAACAATAATAACTTTTTTATTTCACTCATAATGATAATAACAATAATAATAAATATTTTTTAAAAACCTATTTATATATCTCACTGTTTCAAAAAAAAAAAAAAAAACAGAAGATATATGTAGATGAGAAGTGGGCTTCATTTTCCAGACTTCACATGGAGCTTTAAAAACAGAACAAAAACAGTGTTAAATCTGGTTTCATGAAAATTGTATGTTTTTTGATGAGGGAATGATTGGATTAGATATGTATGTTTTGATTGAAGTATTATTGTGAAAACTAAGAGGCGTAACATATGGGGTGTTTGGAGGTGCACGTGATTTCCACGGCAAAGAGGGGACGGAGACTCAACAGTCAACAGTCAACAGTCAAAGGTCAACTAAGTCAACGGAGAGTAACTCATACGCATATGCATAGTTTCCATAATTCAATACTAATGTTTGCTGTTTTCATTACTGTCGTTTTCTTGTCTGCTCATTTCATCTACAACAACACCCTCTTTTTTCTTACTTTTAATTGAAATTAAAAGGAATAAATTTACTAAAACTATGAACTAATAATCAATTAAATAAAACCCAATCCAATTAAATTTTATTATTTTGCATTAATATAATATTTTATGGTTTTTGTTGAGACTTTGTTATTTCCAATTCAAGTTTACTCTGGTGGTCATTTTGTTGACTTTTATTGTTTTGATTTGTGCATGAATCAAGATGATATATATTGAATAATGGACCTTCCTTTCAATTACACTTTAGACTATTTCATATAGACTTCAGCCTTTTATAAATGTTTCCACCACCCTTAATTAAAAATTTCAAGTCTCCCCAACTTCCAACTCAAATTCCGACGGACTTTGGTGGATCAAAGACTTTTTCTTGGATTGGATTTGATCTCCTCATTGCATCATTCATCATATTAATTATACTTAGATTTCTTTTTTGCTTTTTTCCCCCCTTTTTAATCCAAATTAAACATTCTTCTTGCAAGCAAGTGCTTGCCAACGGGACATTAATAAAGTTTTATTCTAAAGTTGATATTTAGGCAGTTTCAAATGTTAATTAACGTACGCCAGCAACATTATTTTATCATACTCCATATAGGTGGGGAAAAAAATCCATATATACATCCACTTTGTATACATTAGATTTTGATAGTTATTCGGCAATTAGAATATTGCAAAGTAACAAGTATAATGGCAAGTTTAAACATAAATGTTGTAAAAAATAATACCATTAAGCTGTTAGCAATGTTATTATTTACATTATTATTTGTATTATTTATGTTGACTAGTCTTTGCATTAGGTTAGTTATTTATGACTTTCCTAGTTAATAGGATTAGTTCACGCTATGTATTTAGAATACTGTTCTGTAATCTCGATTGTGTTGGAATTGAAACTGTGATCCTTATCTCATCTGGTATCAAGCCGGGTCCGTTTCTCTCTCCTCTCAATTATTCTCCGATCGTTTTCGATCGACAGCTCCTCTCCCAAAACCGTCGGCGATACACTATGTCTACCAATTCATCCGAAAAGACAGTGTCCGCCGGCGACTCTCAACGGGTATTATTTTTGTTGATTGTGTTACATTTAAGTGATTACTTTGAGGTAATATTTCGAGTGAGATTCACTTCTAATTTGGGTTGGGTCAAAGTAGATTTGAATTTTTCTAATTGAAGGGATCAATTTGATATATTAATTTCTCAATGTGTACACATGGGATTGAAAAAATGGAGCTCTTTAAAGTCTTTTAAGTAGCATTTGTCCAAATTGAATCAAAATTCCAAAAATGAGTTCACGGAATGTTAGATTACCTTAGGGAATGTTAGATTGCTGGGAATGTTAGATTACTGGGAATGTTAGATTGCTGAGAATGTTAGATTACTGGGAATGTTAGATTACTGTGTTTGGTTTAAAACTAAGATATGTAAATAAGACAACAATAATAAGATAAATTGATTAAAAAAATACAAAGCCCAACACCAGTAATAAGACAAGGGAATGTAAGATTACCTAAGAAATTGGAGGGTATCTCACATTCCCTTACAATAGCTAAAAACTTAATGCAGAGGTTATCTGACATTCCCTTAAAAAGTTACAAACCAAACATGGGAATCTTATATTACCAACCAAATATAACCTTGGTTGTCTTATATAACCTGAATCAAACACTTACTAAATGTTTGTTCGATTCATTATAGAACTAAATGCGGTCACTATGGGGTCTTGAACTCCTAACTACCCCTTCCCTGGTTAAAATATTGATTTCCACACGTGTGAGGTTAGTTTACGTGATTTAATGATTTTTAAGTGTAAGACTTATACAATGTAGGGATTGTCTATTGAACATTATAATGCCTTTTTGTTTTGAAAACCAATTTTTTCATTTATGTGGGTAGATTTGTGAAAACTTGGCATAAAGTGGCATATGAGTTGTAATGTTGAGACATTGTTTGAAGAATGAAGATACAAACTTGAATTAAAGTTGTAATTGAATCGCAATCTTGAATTAAAATATAATCTAACAACATTCAAAGTGGAGAGAAGCTATTTTAGAGAGATCTTAGAGGATAAAGTACATATGAAGTCCTTGTACTATAGTGTTTTATTCAATTTAGTTCTTGTACCTTTATTATGTTCAATTTAGTCTATCTACTTTAAAAAGTGGTGAAACTAAAGACAATAGTTAACGGTGTTAATATTACTGTTAACTTAGCTTACATGGAGCTGACATTATTGCTGCCGCATCATGATATTTATATTCCAACTCGTATATTATTTTATAAATATTTAAAATTAATTATTTTTACCACTAATATATTACTTTAATATGTCAAAAATAAATAATTACAAGCATGCTGACATCAAGTATAGCTGAGGTGGCTTGCTGATTGCTTCACCTTCATGATGTATGGGGTGTTTGGTAGGATGGAATTGCAATTCCATGGAATTGTAATTCTATGGTTTGGTTGGAGGGGATTACAATTCCCTTCAACCATGGAATTGTAATTACATGGTAAATTACCACTTTACCCTCATATTATTACTGTATTTATATTATATAAGGGCACTTTAGTATTTATTCACTTCTTCCATCCAACCAAACTTCAATTCCCAAGTGAGGTTATGAGAACCTGTATTAATTGTATTCAATGAAGAAAGAATTGCACAGTATAAATAGTGTACAAGGGAAGAGAATTAACCGGAGGTTACAACTAAGCTAGACTACATGAACGTAAATAGAATTGATAAATAAACAAATATAATATTAACCACATATAGGCTTAACACATGAGAGCTTATAATAAGGTTCTTCAATGCTATGTCTTACTAAAATACTTATAGAGTGATGAGTAATATGCAATGAGGAAGTCGGCAATGATAAATATGTGCCCCAACTTGAGTTTTCCCGTGCTTACAACTTGATGATTGTTAGTTTATTTGGGGTTTAAAAGCCTAGATCTCTAAGTTATAGTGAGATTGGCCTCAACTACTAACCACCCCACTGCCACCTGAAGATGATCGAAAACAAAAAGTTTGGATTGACATGGACTTATCTCTTTATTTTTCTTTATCTGTAAATCTTAAGTGTGGGAGCAGTTTATTATATCCTGTATCCTATTATATTAAATAGTTGTCTTTCAGGATGGTTTTATCTCGTCATTCAATTTTTTACCATACTCTTTTGTTTACCTCTAATTGTTTTTAAAAGGAAAACATTGCTAAAATTCTAAAAATATGAAGTAATAATCAATTAAATTAAATTAAATCCACAACAATATATTAAACAATAAAATTTTTTCATTAATCGACCTACGATAATATATATATATATATATATATATATATATATATAGAGAGAGAGAGAGAGAAGGGATCAGGTACGGGAGGGACTTCCGGTACGGTTGTGCAGTTGGACGCACATCAAGCATTAATTGACGCACTTTAAGTACACAATACACGCACATAAACAAAACACAAACTCACACACGTTAGACACAAAACTCACGCATGTTAAGCATAAGCATCACGCATGTTAAGCACAAGCCTCACGCATATTAAGTACAAGCCGCACGCACCTTAAGCACAGAACTCAGACACCTTTTAAGTTTCAACAACTACTCACATTAAACACAAAACTCACGCACCGTAAACACAAAACTCACGCACTTAAGCACAAAATTCACTCAAGTTTTCAACAACTCACATTAAGCACAACCCTCACACACATTAAGCACAAGACTCACGCACTTGATGTACAAAACTAACTCACGTTAAAACCGTACAACGCACGGGAAACACTAAAAAACGTTAAGTATATATGTTCACATATTGAGGGTGACTGTACTCATAAAAAATAACCAGCCCTTCTACGTAAGGGGTATGTTGAGACCTATAATATATAAAATTTAAATGTGTAATTCAATTATTAGTTTATGTTTTTAGTTGAGAAAGAACACATCATTCAATTACTTCATTTTTATTCAAGTTGAATATATATTTCATTCTCCAATTATATTTTATATTTTCTACTTAATATTTTATCGATTTTGTTGAGTCTTTATTATTCAAGTTTACGGACCGTTTACTCTGGTCATTTTATTGGGTTTCTGCTTTTCATATCTGCATGAGTCAAGATAATGAATGGACCATCTTTTCATTTATACTTTAGACCATTTCATAATATATAATAATATATAATATATTCTAATTTAATTTAAATGCATGCTTCCATATATGCACCATACTCAATTGAAAATTTCAAGTCTCCCCAACTTCCAACTCAAATTCGGACAGATTTTAGTGGATTGGATTTGATCTCCCCATGGCCATTACATCACTCATCAAATATAACTACCTTTCTTTTCTTTTTGTTTTTTCCCTTTTTAAACCACACATTCTTCCTGGCCTGTAACCAAGTGCTTGCCAACCAGACATCAATAAAGGCTTATTCGATCTAATTAAAGTTGATATATACGCACACAGTTTCAAATGTAAAATAACGTAATATACTATGCCACCAATATTAATTAATAATTAATTTATCATACTCAATATAGTATTAGTTTGAATAGGGAATCATAAATTAAAGTCGCATTCAATATGTATACATTGTATGAATACTTTTAAATTAAAGTTTAATGATGGGTCGGGGTTTGTATTGCCAATATAATTCACTTGATTATTGAAGTGGTCAGTACTTCATATATACGTAATTTCCCTTAATTTACAAAAGGAAAAAAAATCAAATAAGCTATCAAATAATTTTAAAAATATTGATTGTACTCCCGAACAGTAAAAAGCTTCCAATTAACACTCAAATTTCTATAAGAAAAAAATATGTTGTAACTTGTTAAATTGATATTCATGTGTAAGTTAGAATTGACGTGTCATTTAATAATAATAATCACAATAACAAAATTGTTTTACTAATATTTTTCTTATGTTTTTTTTTTAAATGTTTGCTTTTGTAACTATTTAAAAATAAAAAAAATATTAAAAGAAAAAAAAAACGTTTAATTGCAGACCGAAAAGATGTAACCATGCTTCTTCAAATACGTGACATTGTGACAACCAGGATCAAGGAGGACCTTGGTCCTCATCTTAGAAGTGTCACATCCACTCTAACCTACACATGGATGTTAACTTTTTTTTTTTTTTCTTTTTTTTTAAAAAAAGTTTAAAATCTCAATTAAATTCTTTTCAAATAATTTTAGAGCTTATTTAACTCTTTTCATGATACAAAATAATAACAAATCATTTGTGAGAATTTTAAAGATATTATATGTAATGGTGCCATATATTTGATGCAGACATGCATGTAGTATCACTACTATGTATTTTATTATTGTTACTAATCTATAGAGAAAAAGTACAACTTTGTAACATATTATGTACACCAATGACATAACTACATTAATTAAATAACATAATTTTTTTTAATTGATTTTGTGTGACGTCGTTTAATGTGAGAAGTATTATAATTTTTAGTGGAATTTTTTTTTTTAAATAAAAAATATTTTGGTATGTTGACGAAAAGTGCAACGTAAATGATAACTTAGGAAAGAAAAGTGAGTATGACTAACATTTAGAGACGAATTCTATAATTATCCTATAACTTAGGGACGAAAAGTGTAATTTTTCCAAAAAAAAAAAAAAAAAAAAAAAAAACTAGTGGTTTATAGTCCATTAGCATATAAATAGGAAATTTAAAAGTTCTTGTAGAGTTGCAAGCTATTGATAATTTGTTCACGTACAATTTGTTCAATATCAATAATAAATAGGACCTATTTGATAACATATAGTTAGCTTATCAGTTAATTTTGGTTTGTTTGACCGCTATTAGTTGTTTGACTTGGTTAAATAACCAATGACCCTGTTTGGTAAATGGTTGTTAGCTGATAGTTGTTAGCCGATTGGATTAGAGGATATGACTAGTTGTTAACATTAACTGATTGTAGAAAGGTGTTTGGTAAATTACCTGTTAGTTGATAGCGGTTTGATATAATTTATTTTCTCACAAAGCTAATTGAAAAAGTTGGTTTGAACAACTTTTTGAATTTTAGCATTTTAGAGTTAAAAAAAAAAATTGATTAACCAAACACATATTGATTTTTTTACCAAGTCAAACAACTAATATAATAGTGATCAAATAAGCCAAAATTGACTGATAAACTAACTATTTTACCAAACAGGGCCAATATGAGGGTTTGATTAATTAATTTTTTTGTAACAGCTTATTGTTCTAAACTTTTTCGCTAAGCTTTTTGAGAAAGTTATTTTTGCATGTAATCAACTATCAGCTAACAACTAATTTACCGAACAGCTTTCTACAATCAGATAATACTATCAACTAGTGAAATCCACTAACCTAAGCAATTAACCGACAATTTACCAAACGCCGTCATAGTCTTTATTTCACTTATTACAAGTCTAGCCAGGCTACATATATATGCAAGAAAACAAATGATAACAAGCTAATTAAGCTCCTGCGGGCGAGGGATTTCCTAATTGAGATTCTATTACTATCATGGTTGAAAAATTACCACCAAATGTCAATCAATCAAATTAAAAAGAGAAGAAAATATTCTAAAAATTTCCTAGTTTTTCGACATCTTTGGTGGTGTTCGAGCGGTAAAACCTTTGTCGTAGTAAGAATCTAAGATTTTTTTTTTTCATGTGATCGAATTTTTCTTGCGGCCTATTCAAAATTTCAAACTTTTTTTTTTTTTTTTGACATAGTTAAAAAAAAAAAAAACACAAGAAAGAAGAGGAAACAAGTTTTTAATACAAAAATGGTAGATAAAGCTAGGTTTTTGCTACCAACAAAAAATTTCGAATTTTAGACTTTTGGGGCTCATTTATTAATTGAAATTTTTTTCCATTTTTATAAAAAATTGAAGAATAGAAAACAAAAAATATAAATTTTTCCGTTTTTAGAAAACTGGAGAATTTTTTTTTTCTTGTTTCTATATGAAAAACAAAATCTTTATCATTTATATGGTAATATATCACTACAACTACATTCTCACCATTATCTACTTACATATTTGTCCATTACTATGAGTACATTCATTATCATTTTTTTTTACTTATTACAATCTTCTATCTTTTCTACTTGCATTACATACTAATATAAACATAATTTATTTGCTTACGCTTACAGTTATATATTATTCACATTATCACAATTAAAACTTGAAATCTAAACCAAGTTTTAGATTCTTATTGAACTCAATATATTATTGGTTTATATATTTTTAGATATGTTATATTCTAATATAAGTTTGGTTCGGTTATTAGATATTAAAATTTCTTATATATTGGACTTCAAATAAAAATTATATATATGTTTCTGTCAAATGAATAATCAAAAGATATTCTAAAAAAATTTCTAAATATTAGCTCAAAAATATTAATATAATCTAAACAAAAATTTAGGTGAACTTAATTAATAGGTTATTGATTCGGATATATTTTTAATTATGTTATATATCCCTATATAAATTTGGTTCTAATATCAAATGTAAAATTCTTACATATATTAAATTTATAAAGACTTGAAATTTAACTTACATTCACCACTCTGCTAATTGTTCAAATTTTCGAATTACCTTTTTATGGTGATTGGTATTTTTTCTTTTATCATTTTCGACATATGACTAGTACTGGTAGCGATGAACAATATAATTTTTCAGTTTCTCAAATTGCTTGAAACCATTATTTTAGACAAGAAGTTATATATTTCTAACTACTTTTGGGTGGTAAAAAAATTCCAAATTTGTAGCTATCCCCTAGCAATGCATTTGAAAAAATTGTTGAATTATCTTTAAATTGAATGATCCTACCTTCCTTTTCTGTTCATATATTTAAAATGAAATAAGTACACCTATAAAAACAGCAACTAAGTAAAACCAATTAGAGAACTAAGTTATGTAACAAAAGAACCGCCGACATCATTATTAAATGAGCGAAGTGTAAGGACGATGATACCGTAATAAAAGGAAGCAACTTTTTGGATTGAGGGCTGTAAAATGATGACGCCCACCTCCTGCCTCCTGCATATATTATATATGACTTCTTATATCAAGTACGCATGAACAGTTCAGTTGATCATATGAATAAAATTTGTAAATAATGATTCTAATTGAATTTTATTAGCAGTAGTGTAGGAACAACATTTTAAAGTGAGAAGGCTTCTTATAGGCAATAAATAAATGTCTAATATGTTCAGTTGAGTTACCACGATGATTTATACGTATATATATTTACACACAAGAATATGCTCTCTCTATCTTCTGCATCCTGCTGACAGGTGTATCAGATCTTATTTAGTATTTATTTTTGTTTTGTGTATTTTAATGTTGTAAAGTACAACCAAATTAACTAAGTGTGATTAAGAAAGTATTAGAAGAAGTACTTAATTAAGTAGATGGAGGGATGGATACATTGATGTCATGTGGGTTTCCGGCGATGGAGGCTTTCTGTAAAGGTGGGTTTTTTTCCAGCAGTTGGGTGGGTCGTCTCTTCTTTGCCCTACACGATTAACTATCCAATTATCATCCCACTCTTTCTTTATTATTTTATTTCTTTTTAATCATCACATTTCCTCTTCTCTTAATTCTTCTTAGGTTCCCAGGCCCCATGCATGTGGACTATTTTTATGCATTATTTATATTTATATATATATTCCATAAATACGTGACTTGACTAATAGCAACTAACATGTTATGGTTTTTCATTTTTAGAGTGATAATAAGCGAAACTCGCAGCTACTATTCAAGGGTGTGAGTGTGTATGAAATAAATCTGGCCTTGTGATTCTAACTGACAAATGACCACAATGAAATAACTTATAACTGACTGATTCAAATTAAGAAGGTTGAGATTTGAACTCGTGATGACATTGTGATTACAAGTTTATATCATTAACCATCTTGGCTAGGGTTTTCATTAATGTTGGTAATATGCATATTAGGTATTATGGAAATGGAAACGATGAATTTTAATACACACAAATATTAGGGTATATTTGTTAAAATTTTACCTTAAATATGCTTAAGAATCCACTTGAAAGCTTGTTTTGACCAAATTTTTTTACTAGACACCTTATATTGAAATGCGTCTTGAAACACATTTCCTTTTAATAAATGCACATTGATTTTTTTTTTTTTTTTTGATAACTAGCTAAGGAACCACTTCTGAAATGTTTTAAGTAATTTAATTATATTATTTATGAAAAGTTTCTAATGTAAAAACATGTTACGAAATACGAAAACACTTGTCCTTAAAAGTTTTAATTAGAAACGAACCCCCCCGCTACACACACATACATACACATTTGTATATATAGTTTGTAGATGCCTCATGCTCTTAATCTTTCACTTATTTGATGGTTTAGGTTCACCTGCCTAATAGGCTTGATATTTCTAACAACAATGATGATCCAAAACAATTATTGCTAGCTATTATAAATTAAATGGAAACAAAAATCTTCATAAGGGTCATTATATATCCTCCTATATATGAATGGACATAAAGCTAATTAAGGGTCATAAAATAAAAACTAATTACTCCATATGTTATTTTTGAGTTCATTCTAGGTATCCCCATAAAACCAACCCTTGTAATTATAATAACTGAACCTTCATAAATTTATAATTATTCGACAAAATTATTCAGTGGATCCGAGTCCACCTTACAAGGTAGACTCGAGTTTAAAATACACAATTTATATACTGAATGTTCACAATTTACCTACTAAATGCTCACAATTTTGTAAAAGATAAATTGTGAACATTCAGTAGGTAAATTGCGATTATTTTAGTATGTAAATTGTGTATTTTAGATGCGGATCCATTCTTGCAAGGTGGACCTTGGTCCATGGTATAACAATTATATTGATTATTAATGTATATTTGCATAGAAGGAAAATAATAATTAATTTCATTCAATTCACTTTTGTAGACAACAGAGGCCCCCCCTATCTTCTTCTAGCTAGCTAAGCTGATCTCTACTTTTCCTTTTAACTACTCTCCATTATTGTACGTACGAGTTTATACAATGACGACCATGCTAGCTAGCTACACTCTATTATACATACATGATGGATATAGCAGTTGAGAGGATGGGACTACACTTACACTTTTTTCATCCATCTATAATATAAATAAGGTTATTAATTATTTACGTTCATATATTGCATGCATGTACTGTAATACGTATATATATGCTAAGATTATGGAACGTATAGTATGTCGTTTTGGAAAATTGCAAAGTTAAAATGTATTTATATGATGATGATGTTCCTTATATGTTTTGTAAGTTAGCTGCCAAAATTCTGAATGGGAATGGCATTGTTGGCCACGTTTGCATCTCAGGTTCTGATTTTAAGAAAAATGACACCTCTTTGTATCGCTTTCGGTCGGCATGCAAGATTTTCACATCTAATTCGATTTTTGAGATAAAGTGTTTTTGCGTTACGTTTGTCTTTCACTTTTTATTTTGAATATATATGCATAATGCATCATAATCTTATGCTAATTATTTTCATTAAATAAAATATAATGTGTTATTAATTTCATGTCACCTATTAGTAGACTACAGCTAGACATGATCACATGAGAATAATCCTGCATGTAAGAACTGCTAACTACCTATTGAGCATCCGCGAATAACTGATTGTGCATATGAAAACATTCTTTAAGCGCACTGTAAAGTATTTTTTAAAAAAATGCGAGAACATTTTTATAATTATGATTGCGCACCTTATAATGCTTGATTGTACGTTTGTGAATAAATTATCGTGCATTCTAAAACTTGTTTAATTTCCGATTCACTATTAATTATTTTTCAAATGCACAGTCAAGTATTCTTAACTACACAACACAATTTTAATTATAAAAATGTCACCACTTTTTCTTTAAAAGAATTTTTAATCATTACCCATCTTAGTTGGACAAATGAGATTAGTTATCACATTCTCAATGGGAGTAATTCTCCTCACCCAAAAAAAAAAAAAAAGGGAGTAATTCTCATTTGATTTCAATCTTAGCAGACTGATATTATATTAACTTTTAGTTGTATAAAAAGCTCCAGTGTTACTAATACAATATTAGTTTTTAAAAAGTGAATTAAACATTAATTCTCTATTATAAGTATTTTTAGTTTTTTAGTATATATATTTTTGACCAATCAGTATAATATATGTGATAAAAATATATACTTCGAAAGTAGAAATACTCCGTAATATTTTTCTTGAAAGTGTAATTTTTCATGTGCTCCATTTTTTACACCGGACTAATGTAACTAACATATTCTAATTGATTAAGGAAAAAAGTATATTATTATTATTATTATATAATTTAATATTTAATTATACTAATGATACTATTACAAAACTAATTTGGATTTGACCTATATAGTTCATAATTTTATAATTGTATTAATAATAACTTGTTTATATTGCAATTTATTTTTTCATTTTCAAAAGACACGTTCATTGCAAATCTTAATACTTCATACTAGCTCGCATAAACTAGCTCAATAATTCAGTAGAGAATATTTGGAAGAAGAAGACTTCATACTAATCATTAATAATGGTAGGTTTATAATAAAATGCCACAGAAGTGGACGTATAAAGTTTATAGATATATGGATCTTTATTCAAAGAATATAAATATGAACCCGACCAGCCTGCCGGCTGCGTACATAGGATTAAATGTGAAACATTTAAAACCCATACGACTTTTTCAATAATAATAATAATAATAATCATTTAACTATTTCTATGTGATTTGTACGAACAATACCAAAGAAATTTTGGAATCAAAGTGCACGTAAAACACCCAAAAAAAAAAAAAAAAGGTTTGAGAGATCGTTTCATTGCTGACGGCTACGGGGCATAGACATGGAAGCGAGGCCTTTAGAAATTTCCGGCACCGGCGGATGGAATCCCAGGCAGCCCAATAGTCCCTGTTTGTACGGCAAGAAAGTCTTCCGTTTCATCTCCTCCGACGCCGCCCGGTTCACCGTGTAGTGCAGCTCGTGAGCTGAGACTGGCCCTCTTCTCCTCGACGTCGATCCCGCGCTTTCCGTCGACCGGAAACTCGAATTCTTCACGTCGTCTTGATGATGGCTCTTTTTCAGCATTGCGTATTTGTTCATCAGCTCTTTACTGCTCGCTCGCCCCTCCGACGCGCTTCGGAATAGTAAAAGATCTTTCAGCTTCCATTTCCGGTACCACATGGAAATGAAGGAAGACACCGCCGCCGACGACGACGACGATGAAGAAGAAGAAGAACACGTGTTTTCTTGACTGGTTTCGTCGCGATCCAGTAACAAATCGGATATGCGGAAAGGGGAGAGAGATCTTGTTCCTTTGTGCCGGGAGTTGGAACGGGCGGCCGTCGGATCAGTGTTTCTCTCTCTTCCTCGCCGTTGATTTGATGAATCGTTGTCGTCCTTCCGGCTCTGTTCAAGTGCGGCGGAGAACGGGTCAAACTCCTTCCTCCGGTGGCGCGGCGATAATGCCTCCTTAATCCTTTGCTTCGGCGATCGCGGAGAGTCCGGCGGTTTCCCCTCGTACTGCAACCTCGGCGGCGGCTTCAACGGCTTAATCTTGCCGCCGTCGAACAGCTCATCCGCCGCAGAAAAAGAGGATTTTTCCAACTGCCCACTAAAATCAAAAGCGAACTCGTCATAATCATCATCGCTGTCCTCTTTGGGCTTCGCAATTCCGGGCTCCTCTTCCCAATCAAACGGAACTCCACCGGAGGCCAGGGCGGAAACCCTGGTGGGGCTGGCGGGGGCGCTATAAAAGAAGTTCCCAAAACGCTGTGGACTCGAAGGCGCACTCATATAAGGCGTAGTACACGCACTGTCGAAATTAAACTCCGGCGCCGGCGATGTTATCATCACTTCCATCTCCACTTCTGCAACACAAATCACTATTTCTCTCTCAAAACACAGAAAGAAACTCAAGGCTTTTCAGCAACTTGGAAAATGTATTATTTATATATATATATAGACACATATATAGAGAGAGAAAGAGGAAAGAGGAAGGAAAGAGATGAAGTGAGATGAAGAAATGGGCAGAGCCGCCCTGTAATATATATGCGGTATACTATGTTTTCGTATTTTTATTTATCCCTTTGTTCGGGTGTGATTTTTCTCAGGTTTGACTTTGACGTTTCAACTACTGTTTTCTAATGCCAACTATGCCCTCCAGTCAATACGCTATGAGTAGAAAAAGATTCGGGGGGATAATGGTCTTTTCCGAAGATATGGTGGGTGGCAGTGTGAATGGATTTTCCGAAACGATATGATTTTTACCGTTTGATTTAAAAGATCTTTAACTGCTATTTTTCTTTTGAATTTTAAATTAAGGATTTGATTTGATGATTAATTATGCCGCATTTACTAGGAGGTACGTTTGATTTTGACGTTGTACTACTTAATTACGGAGTGATTTTATTTCGATTTTTTCCCAAGGGAAACGTAATCTAGGTTTTGTGATGTTACTCGAGTCTTGGTGTTTTCTTTTTGGATTTTGCAAACGTCTTTATTTCACAATTAATTTTAATCACAATAAACATTTATTTGAACAAGAGAAAATGACACTTTTTACCCCTGAGTTATATACTTATAGCATTTTTTCCCCCTCAATTATTCTAAAAGTGGTGTCTTTTCCCCATGATATATTAAATTGACATTTATACCCTTAAAGTAAACATTTTATTTATTTTATTACTCCAACAAATTATTACGTATACGTAGGGATGACCACGGTTCGGTTTGAATTGAACCGCATACTAAAGCAATCGAATTAATAGTTTACGATTATAATTCAGATCTAGAACCCAATATTTAAATGTCAATTTATTAAAATTATGTATCAAAAAAATTGAATCTTGAACCGTGAACCGGCGGTTCCGAATCTGATTCGCGATTTTGAACCGTCTTTATTTTAAAATTTTATTTTTTATTTTACAATAGTCTAAATTCAACAATAAATGTATTTTATTTTTTCAGTTCGGAACATGAACCGTCCGTTCCGGTTCACGATTTTAATAAACTCTAAATATCAAATTTCGATTCTAAATTGTAATTGGAATATTTCGGTTTGGTTGCTATAGTGTTTGTTTAGTTTGAACTAAATTATGGTCATAATTTGTTGGAAAAAAAATAAATTAAATATTTAGTTTAAGGGTAAATATGTCCATTTAACATTTCAGAGGAAAAAACAGCCACTTCAATAATTTAGGGGGAAAAAATACTATAGGTATATAACTCGGGGGGGAAAGTGCCATTTTCCCTTTGAACAATTCGACCAAGTCAATCCGATCAAAACTTTTAAAGTTTTTTGCTTATTTATCAATCAAAGGCATTGTGATATAGTGTGGTACGTATCTGGAAGGAGTAATATGATTTAAATCCAATTGATTGGTCAATATTTGTTGCAATAAGTGACTTAACTAACGTACGAGAGAATTGGAGTTTACGGATTATTACATACTCCGTGTAAAATATAGAATTATATGTTCATAATTTTTGAATTATATATTCGTAATTATGAACCGTGTCCACCTTGCAAGGTGAACACGGTTCCACATCATAATTTGCCATGAACTCGAATTTATACATCTAGTCTATATGCAAACAGGATTAATAGTGATAGATAATTTGGTTTCGTCAGATCGTGAGTAACGAGTTTACGGTATATATATAATCAATTGTGTGACAAATATTATTAGTTTTGGTACCATGATTCTTGTTAGTATTACAAGAGTACAAGACAGTCTTTAGAATGTGAAATTATCTTTAAATAATAGCATTACATTTTTTAAGAGAATGTGAGATTACGAGATGTAAAACTGCCTTATGTGTTTTTTAGTTGGAATTATGATGATGTAACATTAACATGTTTAATTAGTGTTTTATTTTGAATTATGTTGCATAATTTATTTAAGTGTGCTTAATATTTATTATTGTTGTTATTGTCAATAAGGTTCAAATTGACCATTGAACGCAACCTGAAAATGTAATCAGGCCAGTGAACAAAAAAAATGCAATTAGGTCACTCAACACTCTAAAAACGTGCAATTAGGCCACTGAACTCTCCAAATGTATGCAATTTCACCGGATAGCAGGTTATCATCAATTTTAGCAGGTTACCTACTTACGTGACAGCTGAGTTGACTTTTTAATAATTTTTAATAAAAAATTTTAAAAATTTGAAAAGAAAATAAATAAATAAATGAAACGAGGGGTGGCCTGCCCCTCCTTCGTCTCAGGCGCGGAGACGAAGGTAGAAGGGGGAGGTTGGCGGCCACCCCGTCGTTTTTTTTTTTAATTATTATTAAAATTTATTAAAAATGCCAACTCAGCTGCCATGTAAGCAAGTAACCTGCTAAAATTGATGTTAACCTACTATCAGGTGAAATTGCATACATTTCGAGTGTTCAGTGGCCTAATTGTTTTTTTTTTTTTTTTTTTTTTTTGGTTCAGTAGTCTAATTGCATTTTCAGGTTACGTTCAGTGGCTCATTTGAACTTTTTTTTTTTTTTTTTTTTTTTTTTTGGTATGTATGTATAAGGGGTAATTGATCAAGGGAAAGTTAGAATATTAAAAATAATGTAAGAATACTTAAGATAATGGACTCACATTATCTTTAACATTGTCTCAAATATGATATAGGCGGTGTTTTGTAAATGACTGATAAGTCAAAGTTGGTTGGTTTGACCGGTCAATAAATTACCAACAAGGTGTTTGGTTGAAAGGAATGAATTAGGGAGGAAATAAATTGTAATTCATAAAATGATTTATTGCATTAATGTGTTGAGGCAATAAACCAAAATCCGAAAAACTAAGAACAGTAGTGTTTTTAGTTGAATTAATTTCACTTTTGGTCCCACGACTTTTAAGTTCTTATCACTTTTGGTGCACAACTTTAAATTTTTTCAATTTTGGTGCCTAACTTTGTTATTTTTATCAGTTTAGGTCCTTCTAGCCAAATTGACGGTAAAATATTTTCAGATTTTATATTTTAGGGGCAAAATCGTCATCCCATGGAAAGATCTTCAATATTTAAACAAAAGAAAAATCATATTAAGAGGAAAAGAAGAGTTTGCCAATGGTCGAAACTATAAATCCCATAGATCTGTCTGGTTTCTGCCCATCTTCCCCATTATTCTCATCATCAAACACCTATAGATATGATTTTACGGTGATTTTGTTTAGATATTGAAGATGTTTCCTTGGGATGACGATTTTACCCCTAACAATATAAAATCCAACAACATTTCACTGTCAATTTGGCCGAAAGGACCAAAATTGATAAAAATAACAAAGTTAGACACCAAAATTAAAAAAATTTAAAGTTGTGCACCAAAAGTGATAGAACATCAAAAGTCGTGGGACCAAAAGTGAAATTAATTCTTTTTAGTTAGTTGATTGGCCTTAATTATGAAATAACAATTTTATCATTGGCATCCCTAACATTTATATATCTCTTTTTGTTGTCCATCTACTTTGCCCCTTTTTCTTTCTATTTCCGTAACAACTAACAACTATAATAATGTTTTTATTTCATTCATCCTTGAAACAACAAAAACAACAATAACAACCACAACAACAACAACAACAATACCAATAACAACAACAACAATAATAATAACAATAACAACAACAATAATAATAGTAAATAAATAAAAAAAAAATTATAAAAGTAATTTAAGAGTTAAGAAATTAACAATGTGCTTATGCCATTATATGTCATTTTACATACAATTCAATCACTTAAAAGTAAAAATTTAATTTACCAAACACTTTTCTTTACAACTAGTTAATACTATTAGTTGGTCAAACTAACTAATTACCTAATCATCTAACTTAATCATCTATCAGCTTTCAGCTAACAACCATTTACACACTAAACACTCCCATAGTATGTATTAGTCTAAAATTATTAAGATAATCACATAACTTGATCAAAATAATGTTATATAACTTATAGATATATAACTTGTAGTCATATATATTGATTTTTAACTACTTTTGTAGCCAAAGAGAACTCAAAAATTCATGTTGCTTCATTCATTAGATTCAAGTTAAAATATGAATTTCCTTGTCAGGATTCAACCGTTACGAGAAAAAAGTAACGAATGAGGCATATTTCTTTAATATTTTTGAACTTATAAATATTATGCTTTATAGAGACTAGATACTAGATATATTCTATTGTTCACGTCTTCAAAAGCTAATAAATTAAATGTGTAAATTAGATACTGTCATTCATAGTTTCTACCCCTTTGGGTCTACAACCTTATGAGTTATAACGACTCTCTGCCTTTGATTTCTTATATAGATTCTTATAATTGTTTTGACTTTTCATTTATCTAGGTTAAATTTCTTCCACTTATTATGATTTCTTTCCTTGGTAGACAACTATTATTATAATTTGGGAGTATCTAATTCTGCAATTGAAAAATGATGTCAACCACCAAAAATACTTTAAAAACTAGTTTGGATGGCCACAATAATAGCACAACAATCTTGAAGAATAGGTTGCAACATGAGATAAGGCCCATTTTTCATTTGATTTCTTGAGAATTATATCAAATTACGACATGTGATTAATTCATCGTAAGCTCAGCTTAAGTCTTACATTCCGGCAACAATTATTATTATTATTTTTTCTCTAACAATAGTTGTAGAAGACTTCGTGGTGATATCTAATAATACAATCCATGGACCGACTTGTTTATTTTCAATATTAAATTTTGCTTATTGTCGTTATACGTGGTGTCGTTGTTACATTGCGTGGAGAAAGTGACAAATCATTTTTTTAAATGTTATTTTTCAATTAAAAAAGGATCGCATATTATGTAAACTGATATTTCTTCTATGCATTTTATAAATTAATTAGCACAAGTTCGTTAAGTGACAATACAAAATTATTATCCTAATTAGACTTTAAACTCCATGTGCTTGCAAATAATTTTCTGTTTAACATGTGTTAATAAAAAATTATAATACCGCTATATACTGGACTGCCATGCAGGGTGAGAGTTTTTTTTTTTTTTTTTTTTTTTTTTTTTTTTTTTTTTTTTTTTTTTTTTTTTTTTATTTTCCTTAATCCAGGTTCGAACCTGTGACCTCCCATTTGAGAGTATCACAAAAGTGGGTCAAAGTACCTATGAGATTCTTGTATTATAGTGTTTTGTTCAATTTAGCTTTTATATTTTTATTTTGTTCAATTTAGTCCCTATACTTTATAAAGTGATGCAAGTAAGATAATAGTTAACGGTATTAATATTACAGCTAACTTAGTTTACATGGTACTGAAATCACACAGTCAAATCATTATATTTATATTCCAACTCATATATTACTTTATAAATATTTAAAATTAATTATTTTTACCACTAATATATTACATTAATATATCTAAAATAAATAATTACAACCATGCTCCGAATAAGATTTGAACACTTGATGTCATCATGCTTGTAATTATTTATTTTTGACATTAATGTAATATATTGGTTGTAAAAATAATTAGTTTTAAATATTTATAAAATAATATGAGTTGGAATATAAATATCATGATGTGGTAGTGATGATCTCAGCGCCATATAAACTAAGTTAACAGTAATATTAACACCGTTAACTATAGTCCTTAATTGGACCACTTTTTAAATTACAAGGACTAAATTGAACAAAACACTATAATATAGGGATCTCATAGGTACTTTGACCCACAAAAGTGTCATTGAGCTACAAGCTACTTGGCGGTGAGAGTGTTATTCCAATTCCTATTTATTACTAACAAAGTGACTCTTTCTACCCAAACCTATTATCATTACCAAATATTTGATTCGCGTTACTATTTTAATTAATTTCAATGTTTGAACCAAACGCACCCTTAGTATTTTTTTTTCTAGAATTTTAAAATTCTAGAGTTAATCAAAGATTTGCATTGAATTGATTGAGACTCTGTTTGGTAGAACTTATTTTAAACTACAAATAAGCTATAAACTTTGTTTGGTAAAGCACGAAGAGCTTAAAATAATAACTTATTTTTAAACACTACCTCAAGTAGCATATCAAAATCTTAATATCTTAATTTATAATTTTATACTTTTTTTTTTTTTTACTCTTATTAGCTAATTCAACAATTAATTTTATCAAACACTTTAATTTCAATTAGTTAGCTTATTAGATACTAACTTTTCAACTAGCTTTTTAGCTAGACGTGCGAAACAGAGCTTGAGTTGGCAAGAACTAAATTAAGTGTCAACAAACTAACTTCACAATGAATAATGAATATATTTACAGCCAGTGACCTTGTGGGAGGTTGTGAGTATTGACTCTTTGTATTTTAGTAAGTTGAGAAAATAGTTATGAACAGATAATGTATTGTAACGGAGTAAATAGTATTAAAATAAATGAATATATTTATATTCATCACTTATATCTATCATATTGAATACAAAGAAAGTTTTTCATTCTAGAGTCTACGTACAAGTTTCGAGTGTGACTTTGTGAGAAATTGAGGATATTGGGAGTTCATTTTATCAGTAAAATTTAAGTTTATTTAATTAACTTTAACTGTATCACTTCGTAAAATTATTAAAATGAGTGCAAACAATTATTTAACTTAGAGCATCCACACTAAGGGGAGATTGTGGAGTTATTTCAGAAGAAATAACTTGGATTGAGTTATTCACTAGTGTGGGATGGAGTTATTAGATGAAATAATCATCCTGCAAATTACAAAATAATGTCAGAAAATAAAGAAAAAGAAAAAGTGAAAGGAAGAAATGCTGTGCGCGTTTCGCGCACAGCAGGGCCAAAACCTGGCGCGTGCAGTGCACGCGCCAGGTGGCGCGCCTGACATAACTTTTTTTATTTTTTATTTTTAATTTTTTTTATTCTGTTTTGTTTTATTTTATTTATTTTTTCTCTCCCCTCCCACCTTCTCTTTCCTAATCACTCTTACATTATCTCCACATTCTTCCCAACTAATGTGGATGCTCTTAGGGGGTGTATTCAATCATGACTTTCATAGAGTTTTAAAGACTTTTATGAACTTTAAAAGTTTGGGGGTATTCAATTCAAACTTTTAGAAAGTCTTTAAAAGTCACGCGGTATTCAATCAAGATTTTTAAAGAGTTTTTAAAAGTCGTGTGGTATTTGATTAAGACTTTTATAGAGTCTTTAAGGGGCCGTTTGGTTCACGGAATGTCAGATTACCTTAGGGAATGTTAGATTGCTGGGAATGTTAGATTACCGGGAATGTTAGATTCTTGTGTTTGGTTAAAATTGGGGTATGTAATATAATCATGTTTGGTTTAGGGTTATCTTTTATACACACTATAATATCCTTAACATATTTTCATATATTTTAATAAATTTAAAAATTAAAATAAATAAATAAGATAACGGTATCATATATAATTACATGATTTTAAAATATTAACTCTAAAATTTTGAACTTGAGAAACAAAATTATTTTATATGCTAACATAACATAATAAAAATTAAAAAATATATAATTACATATATATATATATATATATATATATATATATATATATATATATATATATATATATATATATATATATATATATATATATATAATAAACTAACATAACCAAGGTTATCTTACATTACCTAAGATTTTGAAGGGAATCACATTCCCTTCAAAATCCTATGTGGAAGGAATGTGACATTCCTTGGGAATGTTACATTCCCTAAGATAATATGAACCAAACACTGTTATGTGAACTTTGGAATGTTACATTCCCTTGGTTATGTTATATAACCTGAACCAAACGCCCCCTAAAAGTCATGTGGTATTCAAAAAGTTATGAACTTTTGTAGACTTTTTAATTTTAACTTTTGTAGACTTTTCCTTCTCAAATATAAATAATTGAAATCCAACCATCAACCCCAAGATTTCAAAATTTTCTTTCTAACAACTTTGAATATTTTCTCTCTCTACTTAAACTCTATTTTTCTCCCTATTTAAACTTTATAAACCTATTTAAATTTAATAAAATTAATTTTTTCTTCATTATCCCATATTTTCCTCATACCTAAAACTCTACCAATTTTTTCTCTCTCCTAAACTTTACAATCTTCCTCTAAAAATTCGAAAATAATATTATTTTTACTTCATTATTGCTTGTTTATATTGATTTTTATTTTTTCAGTGAATTTTTTATCCCTAACTTTCTCTAATTCTCCCTAAATACATGAATAAAGCAAATTTTTCATCATCAAATTTTAGTATATGTTTCATAATATTCATATAAATACTTATATATTTTGATTTTTATTCTTTTTATGTTTATATTCGTAATATATATTTTTCCTATTTTTAACAAGTTACTACAAATAGCGAACTATTGTTCTCAACAACAATTTGGGGTTGCAAACAGTAGCGCCTTCTTGTTGTTCGGAGTCTCTTATTGCAAATAATAGTTCTTTGCGTGGTGCCTAGCAATATATCAAGTATAATTATATATATATATATATATATATATATATATATATATATATATATATATATATATATATATATATATATATATATATATATATATATATATATATATATATATATATATATATAATAAATATTAAATTTTTATTTTTTTTATTTAATGCAACTTGTAATTATATTTTTAAATATTTTATTTGATCAATTCTTTTATTATAATTTTATTATTCAATATTGTTATAAATTTCTAATGAAATAATTTTTTTTATGTTTATTAATAATATATATAAGTAATTAGCATATAAGTCTCAACCTACATACTATGGAGATAAATAATAATGTTGATGTGGGTGAAGAACTATATAATAAGAAAATTTTATGACATATTATAAATGTTTTGTAAGAAAATTATATAAATGATAAGAATCAAAATCATTGAAAGTTTGTAAGGATGTATTCAATTTAGAATTTCAATGACTTTTGTAGAGTTTTTAAAATAAAAAGTTGATAAAAGTCTATGGATGTTTTTTATATAGACTTTTATAGAGTCTTATAAAGTTTTAAAAAGTTTTAAACGACTCTATGAAAGTCAATCAAAGTTTATTAAAATCTATTATTTAATTATCAAGAATATAATATGTTTAACTATTTCATAATTATGACATTATATTAATAATAAAAATATATTATTGTAAATGAGTTTATAAGAAGATCGAATACTTTCAGACATAGACAATGTTGCTGCTTGTTTATGGTAAATGACTAAGAATTAAGATATTTGATAATCTTTTCAAGGTGGGAAGCCACTTATTTTCACTGATATTATCAGTATTATCAATCCTTATGGTCCACACAGTTATGTGGACCATCTTATCAAATAATATACATTCATTACATAAATAATGTACTTTTAATGTATTAATAATGTATATTGTATGAATAAAAAATACATTATTTGAATACTGATAATACATTTTTTTGTATAATGTACCTTTCATACACTTTTGTTTTGATCCACACAATAATTTGCCTAGTATTATCTAGGGATGGCAACGGGGCAGGGCGGGAGCGGGGAATGGGGTCCCCGTCCCTGAAATGTCTCCCCATTCCCCGTCCCCGTCCCGGAAATGTCTCCCCATTCCCCGTCCCCGCCCCGCTCCCCGGCGGGGATGGGGAATTATTCCCCGTCCCCCGTCCCTGCGGGGATTTTTCGGGGACGGGGAATCCCCGCCCCATTTTTTATTTATGTCTATTAAAAAAAATTAATATTATCAAAAATTCATATTGTGCCTTGAATCCCCCTTAAAGAAAGTCCAAATCCAAAATAATATCACACACTCAGTATATTATAAAACACTGGTATGAAACATTTTACAAGATTAATGAAGGTTAATAAATTAAAAAAAAAAAAAAAAACAGTGTTGCTAACATCAACTTTATCATTTTTTTTCCTGCTATTTCTCAACTTTATCCTTTTTTTTTTTTTGTTAATAAAACATTTTATCCTTTTTTCGTGTTGTGTTGCTAAAAAAAAATGTTAATATCAACTTTTTCCTGCTATTTCTCAACTTTATCATTTTTTTAAGTCAATTATTTTTAATTTTAAAGTTTTATTGTTAATTGTATACATATATTATATATTATAATGTTAACGGGGATTCGGGGACGGGGCGGGGATCGGGGGTCGGGGTCGGGCCGGGGGATGTATTCCCTGTCCCTGTCCCCGTCCCCGACGGGGATTGAGAAATTCCCCCCATCCCCGCCCCCGTTCCCCGAAAGAAATCCCGAGCCCGCCCCCGTCGGGGCGGGGATCGATTTTACCCATCAGGGGCGGGTTGAATTGCCATCCCTACTATTATCGAATTCAAATTTATTTAACTTATACGGACAATTATTTTTGTCTCATTTCTCTTCTTGTTATCAACTTATATATCAAGCCCATTACTATAATCTTTGTGGGCTTACATATTAGTAGCAAGAGCCTAATCTTGGGGTGGTTTGTTGTTGTAGAGGAACTAGACCGGCTTCTATAATTTTTTTGTCATAAATTTGATTACCAATACAATTTATTTAGAATCAAATTGTGATATAACTTTATTCAAAAAAAAAAAAAAAAATCCATTGCACTTATAGTTCAATTCCAATTTCTATTTATAAAACTAAGACCGTAATCACTTTTTAGTGTAGTCCAGCCGTCGAACACAGTAACTAATCTTCTCGCTGAATTGTATGCACCTTTATTGGGTGGAACAGCTGTCCTGGAGATTTAATGTTGCTCCATACCCAAAGCCAAAGATCGAACCATTGATCTTTGATTAAGGATTAATGAGTCCCTTTCCACTCAATCACATCCTAGGTTCACTAAGACCGTAATCTTACTTTAAATGAACCACATACACATTCTACTCGGATTATGCATTTTTTTTTCGCAGCACCCAATCATGGTGAATTCACAACAAATTATGTTACTTGCAATGTTTAATTTGTTTCTTTTTCTTTTTGAATAATGATGCATGTAATAGATTTAATTTGTATGTACTTTTTATGAATGACACTGCAGTGAATAATGAATATGATTTTATTCCAAAAATTTTTTGTTTCTGTTTACAAAGTAAAGAATGAAGAGAACAACCAACAATTACTATAGAATAATGAATGATATGATAATGATACATGCATGTGATAAGTTATTTTTTTTAATTAGTATGGCATGCTTGTGCGGTTTTCTTTTTTGACTGCTTTTGTCAAAAGTGATGTGATCATCTTATAATTTCAGTGAGATAAATGGCATGGTAGTTAATGAGAAATCATATGTTTCTTCTTTATAAAGAGATTGAAGAGATGAATCTGCTAATAACTTGGATTGAATTCTCATTAAATGTAGAGTGAATTTCATTAATAATAACAACGGTATAATATCCTCGCTCGTAACAGTTGATAGTCCAAAGTGATTGAGCTAATGAGTCTAGCTCATCATGAGAGGCAAATTATATCTGCACCAGGCGCTGACCCAAAACAACATTGTTTTTATAAATTGGTGGAGTTGACGCGACGGCGCGACGGACATCGTTCCGTCCGTTCAATCTTGTTACAGTTTTATTTTTGTGTGTTTATGTGGATTATGTTAAGAGTTCATGTGTATTATGTTAAGAGTTTATGTGTATTATGTTAAGAGTTTATGTCATTATGTATTATGTTAGATGAATAGAGCAAATCATTTGCCTAGTCCCCTACCATTTAGTGTGCTGACAGTAGGGACGGAGAATTAGTCTTTTAGCTATATATCGGCTTGAGGGATACCTTTAGGCATGTAAACACAAAATAGTAAACTTTGTATATATTCACAAAATTCCGTGTACAGCGTGTGTATAATTCAATGCAGGTACAAAATCTCTGTCTAGTCCTCTGATTCTTCACTGACGTTATCTATGGAAGTGCCTCCGGGATTCAAATAGCGTAGCCTCCGGGATTTAAGTGGCCCGTGCCTCCGGGATTTAAGTGCGTAGCTTCCGGGATCTAAGTGGCGTGACTTCCAACAACGAGCGTCAAGAATTTAGAAGTAATCAGCCCTGCAATGGATTCAAATTGCCTGCAAAATCAACAAAAATGCGTTCAAGTCTTCAAGCGTTCTTCAATGCCGTTATCTATTGAAGTGCCTCCAGGATTCAAATAGCGTAGCCTCCGGGATTTAAACGTCGTAGCTTCCAGGATTCAAACGGCGTGATCTTCAACAGCAAACGTCAAGCTCCGAAGCAATAAACTCTACAAAACATCAAATTAAAGCTCCTGCAATGGCTTCAAGTTGCCTTCAAAAGGCTCCAAGATCTTCAAAGTACCTATAAAAAGGCTTCAAGTTGCTTCAAGATCTTTAAAACCTGCAAAAAATGCCTTCAATGCCTTTAATTCTTCCAGATCTTCAAATGCCTTCAAAAGAGCTCTCAAATCTTCAAGCCTTCAAGTTGTCAAGCGTTCTTCAATGTCTTCAAGCTCTCAAGTCTTCAAGTTGTTCTCAATGTATTTAAGGTGTGATTTGAAGAATGGAATTGAGGCTCTATTTATAGTGAAGTTTGTAACTAAAATCCCTCAACAAACTCCACTAATATTTATTTAATTAAATTAATTAATTATCTACTAAAATGAACCTTGCCAAAATCAAGTCTAGGTTCATTATTCTATCATCTAATTCAAATTCAAATTAAATTATAATTATCTAATTCAAATATAATAAAATTATATTATATTTAAATTATAATTATAATTATAATTCAATTATGAAATGGGCTTGGACCAATTAATTAATTAATTCAATAGCCCAAATCAAATTTACTTGGACTAATGATCAACCCTAAAATTGGGCTCGATAATGATTTAATCGGTCCACTTGTCGGCTTCAAATTTTCTGTGTCTACAAGGCAATAAAAAATAAATGTATTATGTTAGGAATTTATGTGTATTCTACTATATAATTCTTTACATATAACAATTGATCATGAGAGATCATTAATTGGTCTATTTGAAGAAGTCAATCCAAGTTCCTCAAAAACTCAGTCTGGTGAGGACTTAGCCGTATAGTAACTATTAAAAGGTGTGATTATATACCTAAAAGACCCCAAACTAGTTGATAATTGAGTGGTTGACAGTTATATTTGTTGGTTGTCATGTATATATAGGTCAAAAGTAATTGTAATATTCTGACATTCTATTAGAAATGATATTTGCTCTTTGCAATTACTCCCATATTTTATTCATTTATATTCTTCTTTCACTATTTTATTTTAACTAGATAGCATTAATACCCCTAAATAAATAAATAAAAAAATTAAAAAAACAAATGTGTCCAATGTTTAAATTATTAGGAATGAGGAACTTGTTTTTCAACTAAAGATCAGAGGACAAATACATAATAATCATTATGAATGATTCTTCATTATATGAAATAATTATAAACAATATAACTTTTAATTTCAAGAATAAATTTAAACAATCTATAAAGCTAAAAATAATTATAAAAGTAGTTTGCTTTTAGTTCCTCGAATATGCATGATTGTAAATATTCCACTTCTCACTATCCTTGACTTAAAAAATTGGACTCCACTTTAATATATCTTTTGTCAAGCCACTGAGATTTTAATCATAAACTTAAGATAATTTGAACTAAAAATAAAATATTTTTTTCAAGAATTTAAAGTGAAATAACTCATTTACTTTTTTTGCATATAACTTTCTATATTCACACTACAATAAAAGTGATCCGCATTCACCCTGAGTTGCATAAGCAAAGTTTGATTCTTGGAGAAAAGTTTGATTCAAACTTTTTTAACATGTTGCACATTAATAAGAGTGTTTACCAACGGCTAACATTTACAATTAAAATACACCCAATATATATATATATATATATATATATATATATATATATATATATATATATAGGCGGGTTCAGGTGCGGCAGTGTCTTACGGTGCGGCAACACCAATAGTTCACCAAATATGCACCATCAACGTTAGGAAATACACCACACAAAACAGAGTAAACAGAGCCCTGCATTACCAAACACACACCATTAGGTGTGAGTAAAAACACCATACACTGTTCGAAAATACACCATTGGGGGTGGTGAGTTATATGGTGTGTTTTTTTGAGTCTGTGGTGTATTTTGTGATGTTTTATTACATTTCATTGGGGTGTGTTTTTATTACATTGTTGGTGCATATTGTTAACACTGTTGGTGTATTCTGGAATTTGACCGCACCGCCGCACCGTAAGATCCCGCCGCATATGAGCGCTCTTCTATATATATATATATATATATATATATATATATATATATATATATATATATATATATATATATATATATTTGGGATGCAAAGTGAAGATTTCAGTCAAAGTATCTATGAGATCAATGTACTATAATATTTTGTTCAATTTAGTCCTTCCACCTTAGTTCTATTTAATTTAGTCATTGTACTTATAGTTGATGTGGTGATGACATCATCTATGTCACATCATCATATTTACATGCCAACTCATATACTCCATATGTTCCATTTTATATATCAGGTTTTAAACAAGGCTTGACTGAAGTTACTTAATTACAATTTAATTTTTCATAATATTAAACTTAGATTTAGTGTGTAAAATTTATATAGTTATAAACTATATTAAAAGTACTATTAACACAAAAAATTAAAATTAAAAATTATAAGAAAATACTAACAGAAATAAGCAAACAAGAAATAATTAGTTTGACCAATGAATAATAAGTACGACAAATAAAATTGGACAGATGCCGGGAGTACATTATTATGTCAAAATAAATACACATATGCACGCTCATATCGACATTTGAACATTTAACCTCTTACACATAAAACACACTTACTACCCCGAAACGAACACTTTAATCTCTGATTGCAAGCACCTCATAGAACAGTTTCAAGTGTTCAAGATCATCCACGTGTTTCGAGAAGGCAATTAATGTGCAAACTACTTAGCTAATCTGGGATAGTCAAGTACTTGGGGCACAATCATACTGGATCGTCCCCCGCACGGCCTAATGGGCTTGCTGGTTCGTGACGCTCATAACATTGCTTCTAGTAGGCTTCGTTAACCTTTGGGACCCGTAGGGTCCCCCCTTCCACCAAAAATAAAAATAAAATGCACTTATTACCACTTTGCACACTCTTATCTCATTAATCCATTTTAAAAGAATGTTTAAATACCATTATAAAATGAAATTTGTAGAAAATTTTAGTTGTAATAAGAAGTTTCCTACGGAGAAAATTGTTACCAAAAATAATATAATAATCTATATTGATAAAAAAATAAAAATGAAGATTAAATTGTAATATTTTAATTTATTTAGCTTTTTTAAGAAATAAATTTTTTAATTTATATTAAAATGCAAGTGACTTAATTTATTCAAATAAAATAAATTAACATTTGTAATATTTTTTTCATAAATTAATAAGTAATATGCATTTTAATACAAAATATAAAAGTGTCCATTATTAAAATATTATAGACCATAATAAATTAAAAAATTACAAATTATCATCATTATTAATTTTTATTAATATAAATTTAAAATTGTTACAAATTCCATTTTGAATGGTATTTAATCATTATTTACAAGAAATGAATAGAATAAGGGAGTAGTAAAGTGGTAGTGAGTCTTTTCACTATACAAGAAAATAATTTATTTTAAATATTTATATTTATATAATAATATATGATGAGTTGCCGTGTGAGTATGATGATGTGACAAAGATGATGTCAACGCCACATTAGCTATTGTCTTTAATTGTTACCCTCAAATATAGGAATTAAATTGAACGAAACATTGACATAGGGGTGTAAATGAGCCAAGCCGCTCGCGAGCAGCTCAGTCAAAATTGAGCTCGAGCCGAGCCTAGATATTCTAGGCTCGTGGCTCGTCGAGCCGCTCGCGAGCCATATAATATATAATATAATATAATATAATATAATAATAATAATGATAATATATAAAAATAACAATTAGAAATTAAAATTTTAAACTCAAAATCCCTAAAGGATTTCTATTATTTATGTATGGATAAAACAAAGTAGTTTGAATTTTTAATTAAAAGTATTAAATAGGTCAAATTCAATGTCAAAATCGAGTTTGAACTCCAGCTCAAGATCGAGCTCGAGCTCGAGCCTACCCAGGCTCGAGCTCGGCTCGACTCGTTTATACCCCTACATTGACATGTAGAGTGATCATTTTGTGATATAATTTTAGGTGGGGTCAAAGTAAATTTAAGTTCTTCTATATATAATTCACTTTTTGAAAGAGATTGAATTGTGTCTTGTGTGCAGTAGTGCAAATCAAATCCTTGCAATGCAACCTGTGTACTTTGTTTATTCACAATACGAACAAGGAGATAACATCCCAACAACAATCTATGAAAGTGTTTAAGTTATAGAAGATCATTAAATAGTACAACACAGGCAGCCTGTCGGGGCTTTAATTTAATTAAATGGGCCCCTCCAACTCCCAACTCTTTAGTTACTCTGCAGATTTAGGGGGAAGCTTTCCCTCAACGAAGGCTGAGAAGAAGGTTAGGGCACGCTCAGGTTGATAACTTGGTACAAAATGCCCTGCCCCTCTTATGGTCACAAAGCTCAAATCCTCATATCCGACCACATAGCCACCAACCTTAGTTAACCAAACCCAAAAACAAATTAGTTTCACACCATAATCAACATTTTTGCTACCTATATTATATTGGAAGATGTTTTTATGTACTATACAGTACCTCTCCTTTGGAGTACCATGGATACCAGGGAGTTTTGACTGAAGTATTAAGCTTGTTTATTGCATATGTAGTTGTTGTCACTGCCACTTTGCCATCTATGTCTCCACTGCCCATTCATCAATTTTCAATTTTTAGACATAAGAAACATGTGACCAAAAAAAAATAAAAATTAGAAATTACACGATCGAATATGTTTACCTGTAAAGCCAGACACTAATTCCGCTACCCATTAGCTCTTTAATGGTGGGTAATACTGTATCCGGCATGTCTTCCCAGTTGACATTGACATCTTGACTGTTTTTCAATGATACGGATCGAATGAGGACTTGGGTTCGTGTAAAAATTGAGAATTAATATTAACAATGGATAAAATAATGATGAGTACCTGCAAGAATCCCATGGCCCTGGAATCCCTGTGACATTGGCATGAAGTGCCTTTTGCACTTCAGGGGTGTTCAAATACACGTAAATATAATCAGATGAGCAGGGATCAAATCCTCTACTAGAGCCCTGAACCGAGGAAGAAGACAAACCCGAACCCGAAGAACAAAATGGAGCATAGATGTTGTAACTGTATATGTTGCCCATAGAACGATCTGCATCATCCACAAAGGTGTCGCAGGTATCAGACGGAGATGCTGCAGACGAGAAGTTGCAATTTGCAATGATTCCTCGGTGGGTCTCGTCGGATATTAGTGCATGCGTCCAGTAAAAATCGTAGGTCCCAGAATCTTGTGTTTCTTCGTCGATATACGCATTCCCAATCTAATCAACTTCAAGAATCAATAATTGTTTTTTTTTTATCTGATGATATAAATAGGAGTGAAATGAAAAACTTACGGCAATCCCTTTAAGGTTGATGATGGTTTGGTTGGTGATTTTGTTGTTACGTAGTATAAGTTGAGCTAGTTGAGGCACGTAATGACCGGCATAACTTTCTCCGGTAATGAACAAGTCCCTGGTTTTATATTCCGGGAATCTTTCCAGCCAGTTCAGGAGAAAGATATAGTTATCAGCAGCCGTTTTTTTGTCTCCGGTAACATAATCCGACGATCTATTAGAGTACGAAAATCCCACTCCGGCAGGCGATTCCAGGAAAATAACATTCGCCACTGCATATATTCATCACTTTAACCATTTACTAGTTAAGCCAAACACATATTCCAATTTAGTATCTGTAAAGTTAAACGTAAGATACCATTATTCCAGGCATATTTGTTTAGCCAGAGAGTTTTGGAATCGGAATTGACACGAAAGGGACCATTTTCCATCATTCCTCCATTCCCGAATGAAGAGCAGCCAGGTCCGCCATTGAGCCACAAGACAAGAGGTTTGTCAGAAGGGGTTTCAGATTCTGCAAAGTAATAGAAGAGGGCACGGCCGGCCTGGGGATCCACAGTCACGTACCCAGAAAACTGTGCAAATTTCACGCCTTCTGGTTGGCCTGGAAGGGCAGAGATCTTGTCTGCATCCTTCAACCCATCTTGAGCTCCTATGTACACAGAACCCAAATCCTGAGCGCTCATTATTATCGTCTGGGCATTGTTGTTTTGTCGTTTCTGTTTCTGGGTTTTGAGGAGTGATTCCAGTGGATCAAATTTCCTCCCCCCAATGCTGTAGCATTCTGCAAAAACCAGGAGGTGAACCACCGCAGCAAGAAGAATGAACATACATCCCCCCTTCATTGTCGCCCTGTGAAACATTATATTAAATCAACCCACTTATGTATCGCGAAACTCAGAATATATATAATGTGAGTTGCCGGCTTTGGTTCATTACTTTCATAGAATTTACCGTTTCAGGTCAACTTGGGTTGTCTCACTTGTCTGACATTTACAATGATCTTGCAGGAGGGTAAATTTGTCTTTTTAGTTAATTTTTTTTTTTAAAGATTTTTTTAGTTATTTTTTTTATCCAAAATTTAACTGGATGGATTGAAATTGAGAAAAATTGAATACTTAAGGTACTATTAAATTGACAATTCGTGAACTGAAATTAACAAGACGCTAATAGTTATAGGACCAAAAATGAAATTAATTCCACTTAAAATATTTACATTTTGTACAAATTTCACCATACTACTTACTAGCAAGTCAATTCAATCTAATCAAGTTACAAAATTCTCACATGATATATATCTATCAATTTTTTTCATCACAGATTTAAAAAAAAAAAAAGTGTTTGTTATCAATCAATTTTGATTTGTTATACTTCTATTTCTAACCTTTAAAAAATATTCCAGTTTTGGTTCTAAACACTTCAAATATTCACACTTTGAGAAAATCTCACAATACTACTTACTAGCAATTTTGAGAAAATCTCACCATATATAGTACCACACTACAAACTTCACCATAGTACTTACTTGCAAGTCAGTTCAATCTAATCAAGCTACGAAATTTTCACATACGATATATCTATCAATTTTTTTCATCTCAAATAAAGAAAAAAAAATTATTTTTATCAATCAATTTTGATTTGTTATACTTCTATTTCTAACCTTTAAAAAATATTTCAGTTTTGGTTCTAAACACTTAAAATATTTCACACTTTGAGATAATCTCACCATACTACTTACTAGCAATTTTGAGAAAATCTCACTATACAACAAATTTCACCATAGTACTTACTTACAAGTTACAATTCAATATAATCAAGCTACAAAATTCTCACATACGATATATCTATCATTTTTTTTTCATCTCAAATAAAGAAAAAATTTGTTTTCAATCAATTTTGATTTGTTATACTTCTATTTCTAACCTTTAAAAAATATTTCAATTTTAGTTCTAAATACTTAAAATATTTACACTTTGAAAAAATCTAACCATACTACTCATTAACAAGTCAATTAAATCAAATCCAGCTACAAAATTCTCACATGTATCTATCAATTTTTCAATCCCAAATCTAGAGGATTTGGCCAATAATATTGGTTCAATTTTCCACTAAAACTACCTTTCAAATAGAAAAATATAAAATATAAGTATTAAAATCTAATATAAGACTGACCAATGAAACTGATACATGCATTTAACAATTTCTAGGCAGAATGGTCAAATAGACTCATGTACTATCATTGATTGTTCATCTAGCACAATGAATTAAAATATGATTCGTCTAGACTATTATACTCCCAATTATTTTTCATCTAATATTTTTAGCAAGTTTATAACAAGTAACCCATCTAATTTGCTTACATGAAAAAATAAAATAAAATAAGTGCTACATGTTAATATTATTATTTTTTTTTTTCATCTAACTTGCTATTTTTGTCACTTTTTTTGACAGAAAAATTTAATTTTTTTTTAACGTATTTTCAGATTACGTTGATTTCTGATATGACTTGAAAGGTTCCAACTCATCCTTGTTGAGTGTGAAAACACATAGGGGTATTCTAAGCTTGCATCCATGTTGTTACCATAAATTTGTCATGCAAAATGTATATTTTTGTTGTGGAGGGATACCCCATCGCCTTCAAATACATGGTCCCTTCCCTCGGGGACATAGGGCAGTCTCCTTTCTTCGCTGTCTATCTTTTTCTCTTTCCAGTGTTGCACATTATACCTCATAACGCGAAGTTCCTTAGCTTCTACTTCAGTCAGATTGTGGCTGCAGCCAGTCAACGCAAGCATGTCCTTTTCGTATCTACACTCAAAGGAAGTCAGTTAATTAAGTTACAACTCAAACATTAAATCAAAAGTCGTGTTAGTTATTATACCTCAAATGAAGAGCAATATACAGATCATCGTTGTCGATCCCCTATTAACCAGTTTTTTTTTCCAAGCTCCTCAATCTCAGGTGTATACCGAAGAGCCTCATAAACGCACCATCCAAAACCAAAATAAAAATCAATGCCAATGCCAATAAATGGGTTCAAAAATCACAAAAGCGGTAACATACTTATTTCAAAAATAGATTCACTGTTTTCTAGAAGAAATCAACATAATCTGGAAATACGTAAAAAAAAATTGAATTTTTCTATCGAAAAAAGTGACAAAAACAGCAAGTTAGATGAAAAAATAACATATCAGCATTTTGTTTTTATTTTATTTTTCCATATCAGCAAATTAGATGGGTTACTTGTTAGAAACTTGCTAAAACTTGTTAAAAATGCTAGATGACAAATAATTGGGAGTAATAGCCAATAGTTTTGCTGTGAACACAGGGGTAGATCCATAATTTCTATACTGTAGATTCATAATTTATTTTTTTTGAAAACGTAGATTCATAAAACTTGCTAAAAATGCTAGATGAGTCATGATGTTGGGCCACCGAAACAGTACATAATTTGTTTTTCAGTTATTATTTTAAAAATTTGATGGTAAATTTGTCTTTTCAATTATTTTTTGTTGAAAATTTGACCATGACCGAAATTGAGAAAAATTAAATAGTTAAGGTACTAAACAGTTTTGAAACTCATGAACTGAAATTAACAAAACATCAATAATCATAGGACCAAAAGTTAAATTAACTCTATCTATCAATCTAATGAGGCTACAAAATTCTCACACGCTACTATATATCTATCAATTTTTTTCATATCAAATATAGAAAAAAAAAATTGTTATCAATCAATTTTGATTTGTTATATCACTTAAAATATTCACACTTTGAGAAAACCTCACCATATTACTTACTAGCAAGTCAACTCAATCTAATCCAACTACAAAATTCTCATATGCTATGTATCTATCAATTTTTCAATCTCAAATATAAAAGAAAAGGAAGGTGATCGAAGTGTGAAGTCTAATAATATAATTGATAGCGTAAATAGAATTGTGGTTACGAATACGTATGTTGTGAACAAATAGAGAGGACACTCAATGGGTTAGTCGGTCTACAGGGTGACGATTGAGCGGTCTGAGATTACGTAGTATTACAAGTAGTGAATGGTTACAAGTGAAATAGAGTGAAATATAGAGTAAATCACAAGTGGTGTGATGTTACAAATTTACAATAAGATGAAGGTCACAAGTAGTGAGTAGTTGTTACAATGTGATGAATATGACAAGTGAGGGGGAGACCCTCCTATTTATACTAATCAGGTCGGTCTAAGCATTTAATGTTTTGCTGCAAGTGGTTTGACGTAGCGCATTCTCGTTGGCTTGGTCAGACAGTCGCCCTGCAGCTACGTGCAGATTGACTGTTCGATGCGACAGAGCTGTTATCCCTGCAAGTTGTCAATCGCCGTTCTGCAAGTGCAAGTTAGCTTCTATTACTTGTCATGTAAGCTAAGCTTTTCCCGCTCGCGGAGTGCATTGCACCGTAGGTCGACCAGTCAACCTACGGTAGATTGGCCGAGTGGAGCTCCATCAGGGCGATTCTAAGGGTGATCCGAGAATATCTTCATCTGTCACGAGGCTTGTTAATACGAGTGATACGATCGGTTGCAAATGCTTTGGTTTCATCTGGTTGATGGCTATAGTGGACCGATCGGGTATCTCTTAACGGACTACCTAGGTGATCTCACGAGTAGTCTGTGTGCTTATATACCCATCAATAATATATTTTTTTTCAATTTTTAATGGTTCATTTAAAATTGAATATAGAGTAAATTTTTAATAGAATTGTAAATATTTTTTTAATTTTGATAGTCTTACCCATTAAATTCAACGTTGTTTACCAAATTTTTTCATGACTTCATTCACACTATTAAATGTTAACAAAAAGTCACATGCAAGCTTAGCATACGTGAATATTAGTTAAAATCTAAAAATTATTTATATAGTTACTTATCAACACACTCATTATATTATTTCTAAAATTATCCCTGTTAGTCTACTTTTGACAACAATGTAGAGAATGAGATGAGAAGGACAAAACCTTGGAGAGTGATGATGGGCATTACAAAGCTGCTAACTTTGTTATCAATGGTATTTCTTAGCATAGATATTCTGTTGGCCGGTCAACAAGACAACCTTCAACCTTGCTTGACTATGATTGTGTTATTGTTTTCAATTGATGTTCTGAAATAAGGGTACTAGAATTTGTGACAAAACAAGTGGAAATTAAGCCGGAATATCTGTCTGCAATACTGCATTACAAACTGCTAAACTATCTTATTATCACTAGAAAATGAGAGGAAATATTGCATTGATTCCAATTTCCAATTCTAATGGTGATTGTTGGCTAGGAACATCTCCAGCAAGGCGAAAGCTCTGCGCGGTTTAAACTGTGGAACTTCATGGCCAGCACCTCTGACCGTGGCGAAAGTTAAACCCTCGTACACCACTTTGTATCCAACCACCTGCAAAAACAACATCATCAAAACACTTGGTTTAAGGTACAACTAACAATCTTGCAGTTCTGAAAAAATGAGGTTTAAGGCCTACTTCTTTGGTGTTGTCTTTCCATGGATGCCAAGATTCGATCACTTTCAAGTTCATAGCTTTCAGGGAATAGCGGGTGGCAGTCACTGACACTACTGAATCAACATCGCCGCTGCAGAAAACCATGAATCAGTAACTAACTAACTAACATGAACCAATTCAATAATTTATCATAGTCAGGACAGAGATTTGAATGAGAAACCTTAATTTTACCTAAACAGAAGTATTTGGAGGCCAGATGTTATTAACCTCCTGTATATTGGGTACATGGTTGATGGGCTGTCTTTCCAAGTTGGGATGATATCACTTCAAGAAACAAAATGTAACAGAATAACTGAATCATTGCAAACCTTAAAACAACCTCAATTAAGACAGACAGACAATATAATATATTATAGGTTGCAAATTAACCTGCAGAGTTCCCAAGTGTAAGGAAGCTTGGTCCTGTTGGCATGCAAGGCCTCTTGAACCATATGGAGATTGAGATAAGTGTGAACATAGTTTCCTTCACAAGGATCGAATTCCAGATTCCGATGTACCTTCCTCGAATTCTTGGAATCCAAACACAAAGGGCCATAGATGTTGTAATAATCTATTCCTCCAACCTCACCCCCTGCTGCTATTTCAAAATGTTCACATGTTTTGCTCACATTCCCCAGACACTGCTCCACCAGCCCCCGGTGAGTTTCGTCTGAAATTAGGGCGTGGCTCCAGAAATAGTCATAGCGTCCTCTAATGTCCGTGGCATCATTCATTATCCCATTACCTATCTGATAACAACAAGACATATGTACAAACGTTTTTTGTAAGTCGATCGAGGTTGCAATTTACTTATTAGAGCGTGGTTAAATTTTACCATAACTCCCTTGAGTTGGATCTTTAACGTTGCCCCGGGCATCGTATTCCTCTTGACAACTATATCAGCTAGCTCGGGGATGTAATACCCTGTGACAGCCATAACAAGAGTATCTATCTGTCAATTTTCTGCTAACATAAAAAAGTTAAAAACAGACAATCACCAGCAAATTTGAGTACTTTAGCAGAAATCAAGAAGGCTATAATTACCTGCATAGCTTTCTCCCATAATGTAGAAATCCCTAGTCTTGTAATGTGGGAATCTCTTGAACCAATTTACCAAGAACTTGTAAGCATCCTCAGCTGTAACAGAATAATGGTATATTTCAAACAAAAACAAAAAAATGGATATTAATTACAAACAGAAAATGCTTTTACCGGTCCTCCTGTCTCCTGACTTATCATAATCCGAGGAAGTGTTGGAATAAGAGAAACCAACGCCGGCCGGTGACTCCAGAAATAATGTATTTGCAACTGCAACATCATCATCATTAGCGTACCATTAACGTAAGAGGATAATTAATTAAGGTTGCAGGCCAGGTATGAATGGAAGTAGTAAGTACCTCTATTCCATGCAAATCTTCTTGAGTAAAGAGTTTTGGCGTCTGGGTTAACGCCGAAAGGTCCAATCTCTACAAAAGCACCCATTCCAAGTGATGAACACCCAGGACCTGCTTCAGATGAGATGATTAAATACTAATTAAAGATTCAAGAAAGACTGGAAATTTTAAATTAAAGCTTGAAACTTTATGATATCTGGTTCACCTCCATTAAGCCATAGAATGAGAGGTTTAGTGGCAGAATTCTCAGCAGATTCAGCAAAGTAATAGAAAAGGCTTCTCCCATTCATCTTATCCACACCCACATACCCTGCGTACTGCTTGAACTTCACATTTGACGGCTGTCCCGGAAGCCCGCCGGCGATGAGATCATCCTCCATGCTTCCCACCTCGGAAAATGACGACACCATTTCTTCTTCAGTCACTGTGCTCGCTTCTGCCCATGGCTCGCTATTGACGGAGATCGGCTGAGCGTGCATTTTAGCACGGCGTAAGGACAGTAATCCCCGGCCTTGATCAATTTTGCTCAACCCATCCCCAAATCCCGAAAATGTTACCATGATAATAAGAAGAGAAAACACATAATGAAATTTCGTGAATAATGAACCATGTTTCTTCTCCATTGTTAGTTTGTTACTATACGTTGAAGAAGAAAACATACACCAAGGGAAGACTTTAATTTGTATGCTTCAATAGTGGATATAAGGACATATATATATAGGAAAAATGATATGGAGACTATTATTATCTGCATCACGACCAACTGAGCTGTCCATGTAGACTATTATTACGTGTCATGATTTTATTAATAGAAGAGAAAAGTAAAATGATAGATGTACTCTATGGAGAATCATGACTGGCCTTCTTTTTTTAATGAGTCTAAAAGAACATGCAAAATTATTCATCTCTACACTGAAAAAGTAAGATTTTCGAATGATTGGTTGAATTAGTAATTTTTTTAATGAATCTACGGAACATGCCACATCGTAGAGATATAAAATGAAATAGAAATTTGGAATATGCGTAATATTAGTCTATATATAGCCATCACCAATCATATTGCCATTTAACCATTTGTTTATAAATTTATGAAATTTAGTAAAGTTCAGTAGTTCACCGATAGGCTTACACAATACTATTCTTTTTCTTTTTCTTTACAAAAGGCCAAAAACTATCTATGTAGTGAAATATTTGATAAACATTCGTACTACTATACTCATGTGACAAAAGTGAACTTTTATCTCATACGAGTGTTTGAGATTAATGGTGTGAATGATTTTCTTTCTTCTCTGAAAAAATTAAATTCACAACTCTTTACATTCTGGTCTAACAGAGTATTTGAAAGGATGTAACTATTTACTGAATTATTGAATTAAGTCTTTGAGAATGTGTGATTTTCTAGTGTGATTACATGATATCTTATCTCAAGGGAATAATTCAAAGATTCTCACTTTCTCAGTGCTTTATATATTCAGTTGTAATGATTTTCTGCCTATACTTTACATTAGAAAACTTGATTACGTTATAGGACGTGATGCAATAATTCCAAAAAAAAAAAAAAAACATTTAAAATTTGTCTACTTTTGTTTTTTTTTTATTCCTTTTATTACCCCACTTTCTTTTTGTTTTTGTTTTGTTTTCGTAAATTCCACTTTATTGATATGTGTGCGTGTGTTTATATATAAGATAATTTTAGAAGTTACTCCGTATTACTTTAATTTCTGAACAAATTCAAAATCACTATATGAATAATGAATATATACTTTTGAGTGAAATATGACTTGTGACGCTATTCAAAAAAAATTACGAAGTGGTAAATCAATCTAAAAAGGTGAATAAAATATTTCAACGGGAATTGAACTTGAAATTTTGACTAAATTAATTGCACAATAAACATGGTTGGGATACTCTCAAGTTAGTATTACTTCATAAAGGATGTGTTTGTCAATTAACTAATACTTTGTAGTTAATTGTGTTAGTTCTTTTGATTAACTGATAGTATTAGCGATTTGTAAGAATTTGGTTGATAAATTAACTGGTAACATGTAAAATGATGATGTATAACATGGCGTTTGGTTCACCATAATTTAGTTGTGGTTGAATTGTAATTCAGTGGAGACCTCAATTACATTGTTTGGTTGGAGGAAATTGTAATTCGCTCCTTTTGTTGAATTGCAATTCATGGGGTACCCCATAAATTGCAATTCAATGAATTTGATAAAGAAAAAACATATGAAATGACATTACTACCCTTGGCTGTTATTACTATTATCATTACACAAAGGTATTTTAGTCTTTATACCACTTATTTTCTTCTCAATTCCAATAATTTTATTTATCCCTACCAAATAACGTAATTTGAATTTCTACTTTTTTCTTTTCCCACCGAATTACAATTCCTTTTTCCCCTAAATAAGTCTTTTTTATTTATTTATATTTAACTATGAATAATGTAGGAATTCAAATTACATTGTTTGGTAGGGAGAAATAGAATTATTGAAATTGAGAAGGAAAGAAGTGGTGTAAAAACTAAAATACCCTTGTGTAATAATAATAGTAATAATAATCAAGGGTAGTAGTGTCATTTCATCTAAAAAGACACCCTAAAAGTTTGAATTGAATACATCACCCTAAGTATTGGGCACAGGTCGATGAAAGATCAACACAACATTATATGGGTGGGAGCATTATTAAGCGGAGGCTGAAGGGGCAATTATAACATTTTGCCTCTCAAAAATGTAGCAGGATAAGAAAATAAAATTATATCTTCATTATTAATTATAACTTTTGACAAAATGATAAATATTTGATTCATTATGTGATCAATAATATAATTTTCCTTGGAAAAGTGCATCCGTTGTGTCACACATGACATGTTTTCCAAACCCAATGCTTTCTTGGGGCCCAAACCATGTTTCTTTCAACTTTTTTTCCTGCAATCATATATGGGCATCTTCATTTATATATCCTTGTCCTTTTCCTCCAATGGGAATTGCCATTCAGCTTGAGGATGTTATGCTATCTTTCATTGTTATGCGCATTCAATGATAACCAGCAAAATTTTATTTCCACATTTACTCACTCGATTATAATTGACATTTTATTTTAGAGTTAATTTTTTTTTTTTTTTGTCTTAGATTTATAGGTGACAGTTCACTTTTAATCTTTTTTTTATTATAACATTCTCTTTTAATTTGGTCCTAGTATTATTGTGGCATGATCATTTTTTGTCCCTCATCAACAAAATCGTTAAAATGTCATTAAATATAAGGACATTTTGATCTTTTTAATAAAAAGTGTGTTTGACCCATTATATTTTTTATGTTCTATCTTTTTGAAAAAAATTCATAACTGAAAACTGAAATGTCCTTTTATTTAATGGTATTTAAACTGTTTTGTTGAGGGCCAAAAATAATCATGGCACAATAATACTATGACCAAAAGAGGATGTTTTGAAAAAAAAATGGACTAAAAGATGATTGCCACCTATAAATCTATGACCAAAAATGAAATTAACTCTTTTATTTTATTTTGCTATCAATTAATTTTAATTTGTTATACTTTTATTTCTAACCTTTAAAAAATATTTCACTTTTAATTTTAAATACTTAAAATACACATTTTGTTAAAAAAAATAAAATAAAAAAAAAACAAAAAAAAAAACTACTAACTAGCAGGCCAATTCAATCTAATCCTGACAAATTTTACTGGGGACCAGAGGCGGACCCACAGTGGGGGCAGTGGGGTCAGCTGCCCCCACTCACTCCACCCCCACCTCTTATATAATCCTTGTATGTATATGTGTATATATAGTAGAAGTTTTAGTATAAGTATTAAAAAATAGAGAAATGATAACAGAATGTGACTTAGCCTAGTTGGTAGAGCGCATGGTTGGCTTGAAGGTAGGCTAGGGTTTGAATTTGTGGTTGAGCGTGTGGTTTGTTTTCAATTTTTTTGACATTTTATTTCACATTTTCACCATTAACACTATCTTTTCACATTATTTCACATTTTCAATATTATTAATAGTGCATATTGCTTCAACACAATAATATAATCTTCATTGATATTAATAATGAGATGAGATGTGTAATTTGTAATGGATCTTTTATTCAAATTATTTTATCAAATTGAGTATTAGTATCACATTTTCAATATTATTAATAGTGCATATTGCTTCAACACAATAATATAATCTTCATTGATATTAATAATGAGATGAGATGTGTAATTTGTAATGGATCTTTTATTCAAATTATTTTATCAAATTGAGTATTGGTAGGGAATATCCCGACCGACATAGCTTCACCACGACCGAGATACCTTTGCCCTTTTCTTTTCGTCTTTGCAGGTAACAGGTCGGGATCCTTGTGAAGAACCCGGTGGGGTTCCGATCGGGAGTTGCCCGAGTGATAGTGTCGACCACCGAGCGGTAGCCCTTTGGCAAGAGAGCTGATGAAAAACACGTGGCGGTTCTCTACGACGACAGACAGGGCACCCGGGAGGAGGACACGTGGAGGCTACGTGGAGGGCATGTCGAACGACCGGATCCTTGTCTCCAGCACAGCGGCTATAAATACCCACAGTAGCTACAGTGTAGAGGACTTTTGGACGATCGATAGGTTGTTGTTAGAGAATCCCGACCGCAGTTAGTCGGTGCTCAGAGCAACCGAGTAGATTGTACTTAGGGCTTCTACCTTGATCAATAAAGACTTTACTTGCTTTAATTGGTCTCGTGTTATTTTATATTGCTTACGTAGAATTAGCAGTATCATTTTGGCGCCGTCTGTGGGGACCCGTACAAGAAAGACTACGTCTTGACGAGCACCCGGTCACTATCAACATGTATCCGTGGGCACACAACAACTTTGCCGACGACCAGGCGGATGCGGCGAGCTCCTCCGACCATTATGCTACCCAACAGCAAGGTCAGACGATGGATCTCAACCTCAACCTCTCGCCACCGCATCCATCAAACACATACCCGGCCGCCCAACAGCCGGTGAATTACATACAACCGGGATTTCAGACGCCCGGTCAGCAATACCCTCAACCGATGATGTATCCCGGTCAGTACCCATACCCGGTCCCACCTCAACCATACGGGTATTGGCCAGGCCAGCCAATGTATTACACACCACCGGTTGGCTACCCACCGTTCACGCCAGCGTACACGGCTCTAGCCGCCGCCCCTCCAGTACACCCGGCCGCTCAGGTAGAGCCGCAGCATCAGCCCGCTTCCCGGGCTCGACGCTCGGCTCATTCGCGGTTGGGGTCGGGGGGTGCTGTTGCGATGGAGGCACCACGGCAGGCCCAACAAGCAGAAGAAGTCCCCGCCCGAGCGGAGGACCCTGAGGAAGTTACCCGAGCGGTAGCTTTTGACCGTCTTCGACCGGAAATGCGGCAAAGATTGGGACCCCAAGACCCAAACCGCCAGCCAGAAGATGTGCACATGCAGGACGCCAGCCAGGAGGCTTCATCTGGGCATAGCGGGTCGAGATCACACCGACGGCGACGCGCTCGGGACACAGCCCAAGCCGTTCAAACCGCCGAGCTCAACGAAACCCGAGGATTGCTCTACAACCTCCAGGCCGAAGTTGCGCAACTCAGGAATGCGTACCCTGCAGTACCCCCGGTCGACCAATCGACCCTACACCAGACGCCTTTCACAGCAGCGGTGATGGCCCAGCCTTACCCGCTTGACTTAAGCCAGGAGCTCTCAGCATAATTCCCCGATCCATCCAACTTCTTTCCACGATCGCACCCACTCGTGCCTCGAGCGCACAATCGTGTGGGGGCTGGGATGAAGGAAGTATTTATTTACAGGCCCGTCGCTTGGTTATATCCCGACCGTAGGGGCTTGTGTATTTTCAAAAATTTCGTCTAAGGCCAGGAGATCGGGTAAACTCGATCGGATTGGTCAATTTCATGACGAAACCACAAACGCACGACCGAGCTATAAGGTCCTAAGGCTGGGCGTCAGTAAGGTCGAGTATTGCGAGACCGGGCCTGAAGGCCAAGCGGTCAAGTAGTTCCGATCGGCATGTGCATGACTAAAAATAAAGATACAGAAAGAGAGACGAACGATGCAAGTAACAAAAACAACTTTCATTGATTGAAAAGAGTGCCCGGTACAAATTCGGGACCGGGCTCCCGACTGATGTCACTTACAAAAGAGAAAGAATAAAAATTTATCCTACTTCTTCGCCTCGGCATCGCCCTTCCTCCCCGCTCGGGGCGGCTTCAGCTCCGCTCGCCGTAGCCCGATCCTTCGGATCAAAAGGTGTTGGCCCCGGGTCGGCTACGTCGTCAGGGAGTGTGGTCAAGACCAATTGAAGATCATCCCCTTCAAGGGCCTGCTCCATGATCTTCTTGGTCTGATTACGCATTTTTCGCTGACCGGCTTTGTACGCCCACCGGCCAAACGTCCATATCAGCTTCTCCCCGACCTCTGTGCCCCGAACGGACTGGAGAAAGCGAGCGCCCGATTTGGTATCTTGAAAAAGATGTTGGGCGAGCTTATCCGGGTCGTTTTGACGAGCCTTGAGCTCGACCGCCTCCCCGATCGCTTGCTGGGCGACCTGCTCGGAGAGGTCCCGCTCAGCTTTGACCTTCTTTAGCTGAGCCTCCAGATCCCGGATCTCCTGTAGCCGCCGATTGGCGACCTTCTTCGAGGCCTCAGCTTCGCTGGCCTGAAGGGCCCGTTGTTGGAGAAACTGGGCCGCTCGGGAGATCTGCGCATATGAACGACCATGTTAGCCGAACGGCAATACTTCGAGAAAACTCAGAAGAAGGAAAATACGCTTACCTCAGCCAAGTCATGGCCGATCTTCTCGGCTACCTGGCTCGGGGTCAGCTTGGAGAGGTCCTCCTTGGCCGACCCGGCATTCCCGATCCGAGCAAGGATCGAAGATCCGCCTCTGCTGCCCCCGCCCGAAGGGGTCGGGCTATGTTGTTCCCGGCGCCGCTTCAAGGCCCCGGTCTCTGAGGTGGTCTTCTCAGCCACCTTCTCTTTCCCCTTCCCGACCTCCACTCGGGAAACCAGGACCTCTGAGGCGTCCACCACGAAGCCTTCGGTCGTGGTGATGGTCGATGCCCCAATGGGTCGGGCAACCGGGATCTCCTTTTCCCCGGCCGGCTTAGCCTGGCCCTTCTTTTTGCCAAGGGAAATCTTGGCCACCGGGCGCACCGGGACATCCTCATCTCCGAAACCGGCCATTGCTGCAAATAAAACAAAGTAGGTTAGGTCGATTAGTTTATAAAGATAAGTCGGGAGAAGTGGCTCGGGTTAAACCTTTCTTCTTCCGCCTCGACGGCTTGGCAACCGTCACGCCCATAGGTACGGGTAGATATTTTTCCCGTAGCTCATATGTAGGGGGCGGGAGCTTAGCCGCCTCGAGATTCTCGGCCGTTCGGAAGATTGTATACTCGTGCAGCTCGCTCGAGATCCGAGCGACCGTCTCCTTGAGCGCTTGCATCTCGACCAGCACCACTTGTTTCCGAAAGTGGGTGCTCCAAGCGTGGTCAACCGGGAGGATCCAGGGATCGTATTTGAGGGAGAAAATTCTATTCTTCCACCCCCTGTTGTTCCCGGGCAGGCCTTTGATGGCGCACATATCCGCCCGAGACTGCAGCATCAGAAACCCGCCTCCATAGCTGCCCGGGAGAACTTTGACTTGGTAGATGTAGTTGAATAACTCCATCGTACAGGCGGCCTCGTGCCGGGCGCATATCTGAGGGAAGCAGGCGATGATTCGGTGTGAGTTGGGGCAGATCTGAGCCGGGACGACTCGGTAGTAGGCCAAGAAGGCGTTCAAGAGGGGGGGGGAAGGGAATGGCGATCGGGGCCATTAGGGAGTCGTAGTGCATCCCGATCCATTTGCCCCGATGCCGATCGATGATGTTCCCTAGCTTCCGGCTCGTGTCGAATTCCACCCGACCTCTGAGCCTTTCAGCAATCCTAGCCGCTTCGCCTGTGGTCAATCGGCTCATTTGTTGTTCGACATTCTCGCTGTTCAAAAACTCGAACTCCACCACCGCTGGCGCGCTCGGACCATCTGTATCTTCCTCGGCCGGCTCGGGAGTATTTTCCCGGTCGCCTCGTCGTGGAGCAGTTTCCGGGTGGTCCCCAACCACCCGGGTAGGCGTTTCCCTAACGCCTTCGGTCGGAGAGCCCCGTCTGCCCGATGGGGCTCCTTCTTCTTCCTCTTCGCTAGAGCTCCCCGACCCGCTTGAGCTGGAGCTCGATGACCCGGAGGAGCTTGACGCGTTGTCTTGTTCGGAAGCCCGCTCGGGGGCTGGCGTCGGTCGGTGGGTGACCTCGGGAGAGCAGGACATGATGTCCACCTCCTCGTCGCTGATGTACTCGACCTCCTCGTCGTAGTCCGCGATTGAGGCATTCTGGCTGTCAGAGTCCGTCATTTCGATCTACCTAAAGGTCGGTCGGGGTTAGTAAGGGACTTCATACGTCCGGGACAGTTAGTTGGCCTATCAGTTCTATTTACGAATGAAAACGTGAAGAATAAAGAAAGAGTAAAGAACTAGGAGCTTACCGAGTGAAGAAACTTGGAAGAGGATCTGAAGTTTTGCTTTGCTCGATCGGATCGCTGATCTGCTGCTCGGGACTCTCTGAGGGTACCGACTGCTTCAGAAGATTGAGGAAAGTTCAAAAGAAGGCCTCAAGGGCCTATTTATAGGAGAGCGTTTGGGCGGGAAAGCCATCCACTTGCGTGACACGACCAGCGCTGACTCCGAGGCAACGGTTGCAGTCGCAGAGGCCGGCAGTGGCCGACACGTGGTGGGTAAGGGAATGACAGCTGGCCGGTCGGTTTAGTGGCCGACGGTTGGGCTTCTTCATCCCGTCCCGTTTTTTCCCGGACGATCAAAAAGGCCCGGGCTGGGGGGCTCTTGGTAGGGAATATCCCGACCGACATAGCTTCACCGCGACCGAGATACCTTTGCCCTTTTCTTTTCGTCTTTGCAGGTAACAGGTCGGGATCCTTGTGAAGAACCCGGTGGGGTTCCGATCGGGAGTTGCCCGAGTGATAGTGTCGACCACCGAGCGGTAGCCCTTTGGCAAGAGAGCTGATGGAAAACACGTGGCGGTTCTCTACGACGACAGACAGGGCACCCGGGAGGAGGACACGTGGAGGCTACGTGGAGGGCATGCCGAACGACCGGATCCTTGTCTCCGGCACAGCGGCTATAAATACCCACAGTAGCTACAGTGTAGAGGACTTTTGGACGATCGATAGGTTGTTGTTAGAGAATCCCGACCGCAGTCAGTCGGTACTCAGAGCAACCGAGTAGATTGTACTTAGGGCTTCTACCTTGATCAATAAAGACTTTACTTGCTTTAATTGGTCTCGTGTTATTTTATATTGCTTACGTAGAATTAGCAGTATCAAGTATATTCATATTTTGTTATGAATATTTTTATAATGTTTTGATGTGTTTTATAATTTTCTTATATCCAACATTATTTATGGTTATACTTTTTAAGTGTTTCATTTTTTTTTTTCTAATTATCAATTTTCCTTTAATATTTTGCCCCCGCTGAAAAAAATTCCTGGGTCCGCCACTGCTGGGACCATGGTGCATGTAGCAAGGCCGTCGGCGATGAGATCATCCTCCATGCTTCCCACCTCGGAAAATGACGACCACTCCATTTCTTCTTCACCCACTGTGCTCTCTTCTGCCCATGGCTCGCTATTGACGGAGATCGGCTGAGCGTGCATTTTAGCACGGCGTAAGGATACCCATCCCCAAATCCCAAAAATGTTACCATGATAATAAGAAGAGAAAAAACATAATGGAAATTCGTGGATAATGAACCATGTTTCTTCTCCATTGTTACTATACGTTGAAGAAGAAAACATACACCAAGGGAAGACTTTAATTTGTACGCTTCAATAGTGGATATAAGGACATATATATAGGAAAAATGATATGGAGACTATTATTATCTGCATCACGACCAACTGAGCTGTCCATGTAGACTGTTATTACGTGTCATGATTTTATTAATAGAAGAGAAAAGTAAAATGATAAATGTACTTTATGGAGAATCATGACTGACCTTCTTTTTTTAATGAGTCCAAAAGAACATGCAAAATTATTCATCTCTACACTGGAAAAGTAAGATTTTCGAATGATTGGTCGAACTAGTAATTTTTTTAATGAATCTACAGAACATGTCACATCATAGAGATATAAAATGAAATAGAAATTTGGAATATGCGTAATATTAGTCTATATATAGCCATCACCAATCATGTTGCCATTTAACCATTTGTTTATAAATTTATGAAATTTAGTAAAGTTCAGTAGTTCACCGATAGGCTTACACATTACTATTCTTTTTCTTTTTCTTTACAAAAGGCCAAAAGCTATCTATGTAGTGAAATATTTGATAAACATTCGTACTACTATACTCATGTGACAAAAGTGAACTTTTATCTCATACGAGTGTTTGAGATTAACGGTGTGAATGATTTTCTTCTTCTCCGAAAAAATTGAATCCTCAACTCCTTACATACATTCTGGTCTAATAGTGTATTTAGAAGGATATAACTGTTTACTGAATCATTGAATTAAGCCTTTGAGAATGTGTAATTTTTTGGTGTGATTAATATCTTATCTCAAGACAATAATTCAAAGATTCTCACTTTCTCAGTGCTTTATATATTCAGTTGTAATGATTTTCTGCCTATACTTTATATTAGAAAACTTGATTAGTTATAGGACGTGGTGCAATAATTCCAAAAAAGAAAAAACATTTAAAATTTGTCTACTTTTGTTTTTTTATTCCTTTTATTACCCCACTTTCTTTTTGTTTTTGTTTTGTTATCGTAAATTCCACTTTATTCATATGTGTGCGTGTGTTTATATATAAGATAATTTTAGACGTTACTCCGTATTACTTTAATTTCTGAACAAATTCAAAATCACTATATGAATATATACTTTTGAGTGAAATATGAATTGTGACGCTATTCAATAAAAAATTACGAAGTGGTAAATCTTAACTATAATAAAGTTATATGGTTTTGGAAGTAATTAATGTTACAATTAATACCATAACATCCTTTATTTAAAAAAAAAAACACAACATTTGAAAAATAAAATAACTATATATTATATAATCATATAAAAAATGTACTTTTGAAAAATAAAATAGCTATATATTATATAATCATATAAAAATGTGTTCAATTAGAGTTTAAATTTACTCATACAAAATTTGAAATTTGCTTTTCAAAGGTAATTATCTTAGTTATTATTCATAATGTGAAAATTATAATATAGATGAAATATAATTAAGAATAAATCAATGTAATTATGTAAATTCTCTCTATAAGTTTATTTGAATATGCACATAATTAGAGATTATATTAACCATAAAAAATTTAATTTTAATTTTAATTGTAATTTTATATTCTATAAAAATAATAAATACTTGACCGATGGAAGCTCAAAAATATTATTATATTAAATAATTTAAAATATTTTAGTTTTTCTATTTTTTATTTATATTTATAATAACATAATTTTTTCCGTGCATCGCGCGGGTGAATTACTAGTTAATCTAAAAAGATGAATAGAATATTTCAATGGGAATTGAACTTGAAATTTTGTAATTACTAAATTAATTGCACAATAAACATGGTTGGGTTACTCTCAAGTTAGTATTACTTCATAAAGGAAGTGTTTGTCAATTAACTAATACTTTGTAGTTAATTGTGTTAGTTCTTTTGATTAACTGATAGTATTAACGATTTGTAAGAATTTGGTTGATAAATTAACAGTGTACAATTAACTGGTAACATGTAAAATGATGATGTATAGCAGGGCGTTTGGTTCACCATAATTTAGTTGTAGTTGAATTGTAATTCAGTCGAGACCTCAATTGCATTGTTTGGTTGGAGGGAATTGCAATTCCACGGAATTACAATTCATGGGGTACCCCCCGTTAATTGCAATTCAATGAATTTGATAAAGAAAAAACATATGAAATGACATTACTACCCTTGGTTGTTATTACTATTATCATTACACAAAGGTATTTTAGTCTTTATACCACTTATTTCCTTCTCAATTCCAATAATTCTATTTCTTCCTACCAAATAACGTAATTTGAATTCTTACTTTATTCTCACTTTATTCTTTTCCCACCGAATTACAATTCTTTTTCCCCCTAAATAAGTCTTTTTTATTTATTTATATTTAACTATGAATAATGTAGGAATTCAAATTACATTGTTTGGTAGGGAGAAATAGAATTATTGGAATTGAGAAGGAAAGAAGTGGTGTAAAGACTAAAATACCCTTGTGTAATAATAATAGTAATAATAATCAAGGGTAGTAATGTCATTTCATCTAGTTTTTCCTTTCCCACATCCATTAAATTGCAATTCATGGGCGTACCCCATAAATTGCAATTCAACAAAAGGAAGGAGCAATTCTCTCCAACCAAACAATGTAATTGAGGCTTTCATTGAATTACAATTCAATTACAACTAAACTACATCCAACCAAACGCCCTGTAAGAGTTGGTAGAAAGAAAATTTTGAAATTTTGAGATTGGTGGTTGGATTTCAACTATTTATATTTGAGAAGGAAAAGTCTACAAAAGTTTTAAAAATAAAAAGTCTATAAAAATTCATAACTTTTTGAATACCGCATGACTTTTAAAGACTCTTTAAAAGTTTTAATCGAATACCACCCGACTTTTAAAAATTCTTTAAAAATCTTAATTAAATCCCGTCTGACCTTTAAAAAGACTCCCTAAAAGTTTGAATTGAATACATCACCCTAAGTATTGGGCACAAGTCGATGAAAGATCAACACAACATTATATGGGTAGGAGCATTATTAAGCGGAGGCTGAAGGGGCAACATTTTGTCTGTCAAAAATGTAGCAGGATAAGAAAATAAAATTATATCTTCATTATTATCTATAATTTTTGACAAAATGATAAATACTTGATTCTATTATGTGGTCAATAATATAATTTTCCTTGGAAAAGTGCATCCTGACATGTTTCCCAAACCCAATGTTTTCTTGGGGCCCAAAGTGGCCCCAAACCATGTTTCTTTCAACTTTTTTTCCTGCAATCATATATATATAGGCATCTTCATTTATATATCCTTGTCCTTTCCCTCCAATGGGAATTGCCATTCAGCTTGAGGATGTTATGCTATCTTTCATTGTTATGCGCATTCAATGATAACCAACAAAATTTTATTTCCACATTTACTCACTGGATTATAATTGACATTTTATTTTAGAGTTAATTTCATTTTTGTACAGTTCACTTTTAGTTTTTTTTTTTTTTTTTTTTCATAACATTCCCCTTTTAATTTAGTCCTAGTATTATTGTGGCATGATCATTTTTTGTCCCCCATCAACAAAATTGTTAAAATGTCATTAAATACAAGGACATTTTGATCTTTTTAATAAAAAGTGTGTTGACCCATTATATTTGTTATGTTCTATCTTTTTGAAAAAAATTCATAACTGAAGACTGAAATGTTCTTTTATTTAATGGTATTTAAACTGTTTTGTTGATAGAGGGCCAAAAATGTCATGGCACAATAATACTATGACCAAAGAAGGATGTTTTGAAAAAAAAAATGAATTAAAAGATGATTGCCACCTATAAATCTATGACCAAAAATGAAATTAACTCTTTTATTTTATTTTGCTATCAATTAATTTTAATTTGTTATACTTTTATTTCTAACATTTAAAAAATATTTCACTTTTAATTTTAAATACTTAAAATATTCACATTTTGTAAAAAAATTAACCATACTACTAACTAGCAGGCCAATTCAATCTAATCCTAGCAAATTTTACTGTTGACCATGGTGCATGTAGCAAGGACAGTAATCCCCGGCCTTGATCAATTTTGCTCAACCGGTCCCCAAATCCCAAAAATGTTACCATCATAATAACAAGAGAAAACACATAATGGAATTTCGTGGATAATGAACCATGTTTCTTCTCCATGGTTACGTTGAATTGAAGAAGAAAACATATACTAAGGAAGACTTTAATTTGTATGCTTCAATAGTGGTATATAAGGACATATATATATATATATAGGGAAAATGAAACCAGATATATATATATATATATATATATATATATATATATATATATATATATATATATATATATATATATATATATATATATAGGGAAAATGAAACCAGCTAGGTTGGCGTGAGCTCTGTTCAGATACTTTTTACAGTTAGGACACAATTTATATTTTATTAATAGAAGAGAAAAGTAAAATGGTAGATGTTGCCTATAGATAATAACTCATACTAAATATTTAAAAAGTTTATTGCATAAACAAAATTATGATTCATCCCCTTTTATTAATCAATCTAAACATGTTACATAATATGAAGTGAAAAATAAAAGTACATGCAAAATTACCCATCTCTACACTGGAAGTAAGATTTTAGAGTGATTGCTTCACTATGATTGTGTTATTGTTTTCAATTGATGTTCTGAAATAAGGGTACTAGAATTTGTGACAAAACAAGTGGAAATTAAGCCGTTGAGCTCTTATTTACCTATCCGATTCCCACATCGGATGGTCACACCATTAGGCTTCTTTGGAGGTGGATGTTAGAAACGCACACATCCCACATCGGCCGTTGAGCTCTAACTATTTACCTATCCGATTCCCACATCGGATGGTGTGGAAAAACACACCATTAGCCTTCTTTATTTAGGCGACAGTTTGGGGCGTGGAAGATTTGGGCATTTGACGCAGCACGTTTTGGCATTTGACGCAGGACGCAGCGACGTGCATTTGACGCGGCGACGTTTTTGGCCCCGGCCTCTTTGTTCACCGCCGGATAATGGTAAGTTTTGCAAATTTTTTTTATTAGTTAGTCTGTTTTTGCTTATAGTAAACCCTAAACTGTGTATTGGGAAGTGTTTTATTCTGGGTTGAGTTCTCAAACTATGTATTGGTATCTTTTTATTAGTTAGTCTGTTTTTGCTTATAGTAAACCCTAAACTGTGTATTGGGAAGTGTTCTATTCTGGGTTGAAATAAACTGTGAAAGAGTTCTCAAACTATGTATTGGTATCACTGTTTAATGCTTTCATATTATAAAATGCTTTCATATTATAAAACAAAACAGACAGACTTAGAGCAGATACAGGAAGTATGTATGACTACCATTAGGCTGAAAGATGAGATAATTGCCAACACTGTGTATTGGGAAAGATGGGCAGTGTGTTTTATTCTGGGTTGAAATAGCTAAACTGTGAAAGCTGCAAAACTATGTATTGGTATCACTGTTTAATGCTTTCATATTATAAAACAGAGACAGACTTAGAGCAGATACAGGAAGTATGTATGACTACCATTAGGCCGAAAGATGAGATAATTGCCAACACTGTGTATTGGGAAAGATGGGCAGTGTGTTTTATTCTGGGTTGAAATAGCTAAACTGTGAAAGTTCTTTGCAAAACTATGTATTGGTATCACTGTTTAATGCTTTCATATTATAAAACAGGCAGACTTAGAGCAGATGCAGGAATTACATATGTCTGCCATTAGGCTGAAAGATGAGATGATTGCCAAGCAATTAGCAAGCAAACAAGATTTGAGGGAGGCAATTAGTGTCATTGCTAATGCTATGAAGTCCCTGAGACAAATTTATAAGGAGGCAAAGGTTTTGTTTTTTTGTTTTTTTTTTTTTTGAATTTTTTGAATTTTAATTTAGTTTTGATTGTTGTAAAAAAAATTTAAATTGTTTTGTTTTTTTACAGATCACTACGAAATGCAATGAAATTTCAAATAAGTTTCAGATACAGAAGTTTCAACCTACTGAGCATGTTGGTTTTCTATCTACTGAGGCTACTGAGACAGAAATTAGGAGTAAACTCCGGCACTTAAGGGAATTGTATGTTAAGAAAGATAGGTACTTGGTAGAACTCTACTTCGAGCTTGAAAAGCTTGAGGCCGAGGTTGGTATTTTGTTTGGATCTCTCGCCTCCTTGAGAGATGCTATGTCCCAAATATTCGCAGAAGTTGGCGTCCTTCCAGTAGCGTCATCCTTCCAGCAGCGTCATCCTTCCAGCAGCGTCGTTCTTCCAGCAGAGGGCGTTCTTCCAGCAGAGGGCGTTCTTCCAGCAGAGGGCGTTCTTCCAGCAGAGGGCGTCTACGTTACTCCTTCTAGCAGAGGGCGTCGCCCAAGACGCACTAAACCTTCCAGCAGCCCTCAACTCCTTCAAATTTTCAGCAGCGGCCGTGGCCTCCGACCTTTCAGCAGCGGCCGTGGCCCTCGACTTTCCAGCAGCGGCCGTGGCCCTCGACCTTCCAGCAGCGGCCGTGGCCCTCGACCTTCCAGCAGCGGCCGTGGCCTTGACCCTCCAGCAGCGGCAGCGGCCCTCGACCCTTCAGCAGCGAATTAAAAACATGATCAATTTGGCTGGGGTGCTTTTTTGGTTATTTCTTGTTGTTTTTCTGTGAAGGACTATCTTCTTAATGCTTTAGGTTCCAAACCTTGTAGGTTTGGGATATACTTGGTACAGTGAAGAGATGTTGGTAAAGAAGTTTTAGGGTAAGTACAGTGCATTTTTACTATGTGTCACTTTGTTACTAAATCAATCTGTTTTGTTTGAAATCTCTATTTCTTTTATCTGTTAAACTTCAATGGGTTAATTAGGGTAAGATGTGTGGAATGAGCTGAGTTTTATCAAAAATGGCATGAGCCTTTATCGGTAGACCTTAGTTGGATAAGTAGAATGAACTTCCTGTTTCCTGCATTATGTCTTAACAAGCGCATATTTTGTATGTTTTTAATTTGACATAGTATGGATTTTAAAAAGAGAATATACCCTACCAAGTTAAGCTCAATGACCGTAAATTCAAGTAGTCCATTGACAACTTCCGCTGGCATAGTATCACAACCTTGTGCAGGTTCTGCTCGATTGGAGTTGAGCAATGGCGATAGTTTGTATGCAAAGCTGGTGGTAAATCTCAAGCTTAAGAAATTTCTTCTATAGCTATATTAATAGTTCAGTTGGGTGTTTCAGCTGTTCACAGCCGTGCTGTGTGTCACAGGTTGGAGCTGATGGGTCAAAATCACGTGTTAGGGAGTTAGCGGGAATTGAGACAACCGGATGGAAATATTCCCAGAGTGCAATCATATGTACAGTAGAACATGCAGAGAAGAACCACAGAGATTTTTACCTAATGGTCCAATTGCACTTTTGCCCATCGGTGATAATTTCAGTACATAGGTGATTGCACTTATGCATGTACTGATCAAAAGGCTTTCCTGAAACAGGTTTTTGTGTTGAAGAAATACGAATCCGAGAGAAACCTGCAAACATTGCAATAATGGCCGTTCTCGATGGTTTCCATAAGGCATATTCTGTTCATTTCATGCCTGTGAATCAACTGCGGGCTGCTGCATTCCAGGCAGCGCACTATATATCGCCACTAAAACGAAATATCATCTCTTTTGCTTCAGGTGAACACATGATTCCACTGTTCACATGATCTGTATGGTAGATTTTAGAGATATTTTGTGGTATGCGAATTGTGGAATTTGGTTTAAGTTACTGCCCACTAGAGAAGGTCTTTGCACAATCATTCCTAATACTATCCTTTGAAAAGAGTTAATTCTGAATTTAGTTTTTTTTTTTTTTTTTTTTTTTTTTTTTAACTATAACTTATTTTCAAATTTAGTCATTGATTTTAAAGTTATCAAATTTAATTTTTAAAAATATTAAATCATTTTCAATTGTAATTCAAGATTAGCGTTTCTTAGTGTGAATTGTTAACATTGAGGATAAAATTTTAAAGTGTCATTGCTTCAATTGTTTTTTCACACTTGAAAAGTAAAGTTTTAATTTTCTTAGTCTAGCACCTCAGGATTCAATATTTGAGATTAAATTTAGTTAGTAGCTTTAAAAGTTAAGTACTAAAATTAGAATGAGTGAGAGTCAAAGGGTTAAATCCGAAAGTAATTCACAATGAAATGAGTTGATATATACCTACACTCTCTTACAATAACACTTAACTACGACAAATTATTACAATATAATTAAAAGGGTTAAATCCAGTGATGTCCCTTATCTTTGGTGACAATTCTAAATTTAGCCACAGATAATTGTTTTGTTATTTAACATTCAGACATGTTTGGTTTTCTAATGATTCTTTTTCTAGTGAAATTCTATTTTAGGAAATGGTATTTTCTAATGAAAAAAAAAAAAGTTTTTTTCTTTCTTTTTCTCTACAATTATAATAGATGATTCACAGAATCATGGACTAAAACAAAAGTAGTACTGAAGCCTACTGGGTAGCTAGCGACATCCTGAACTTTCCAACTGTGTTGCAAAATGATTCTTTCGCACACAGAGGTTCTCACGTACTCGGTATCGCCAATGATGAAGGACAATTTGGGGTCGAGTTGAAAGAGATGAAGATAAGATATGGGTGAAGGAGATGGTGCAATCCACAGCGGAAGAGACAAAAATTGGGAAAAAATATCGCAAAAAATTTTGGAGAAATGAAAATGTCATTTTTAGAAATAGGATTTCACGTGAAAACTAATTAAAATGACCAAAGTATCTAAAATATGATAGTTTAGGTTGTTAAATCACAAAAATGATTGTCTAAAACTAAATTTGAAATTGCCACTAACGACAATAAAACTCCGTTAGAATTAACAAATCATAAAGAAATTTATTTTTTTTTTTTTAAAATGAAAAGGCGAAAATACTCTTGCCTAAATTTGAAATTACCCATGGATGACAATTTCAGCAATATTGTATGGACTATGGACCCAAAAGAATTATCCGCGAGCGAGAATGAGTTTGTGAACATGGTGAACGGTGAACCATGCATTGGATCAAGGGTATGGCCCTCGTTCCAAATCACGGCAAATTATGTTGTGACCACGTGCTCACCATGCACATGGTGCACACGAATATATATCTATAATTTCTATATTGTATATTCTTAATTTTTATATTGTAGGTCCATAAATTTCTAGAATCTCGGTGAGCTAAAATTATGAATCTAAAGTATAAATTTTAGCTCACCGAAAGTCTCAAAATTATGAATCTACCGTATAAATTTTAGTTCACCCAAAATCTCGAAATTATGGATATAAATTTGTGCGCACATGTTCACAGTATAACAATTGTCAAATCACGTGCATCACATTATCAGCCAATGACCGTTTGAAGCTGAAGCTTCACCCAGAGTTATAATCTACTAAAACACAACAAGTCAATAGCACATCCACTAAAGCTCGAACTCACGACCTCCTATGTGGGAGTTCAATTTGATGCCATTAGATCACAAAATTTTTGACATATATTGTCATTTATTACCAAGATACTTGACACATCATTTATTTGTTTCTCATAGGTAAGTAAGATACTATATGAGATGGATTTTCCAGTCGGGTAGAACATAGACACAATATCATCGGGTACAGTTTTGTATACTATTTCTAATAACAGTAAGAGTTAGTTCATTAGCTCCTCATAAAATAGAGATGATTTTAGGAACAAAATATTAAACTAAAACAGCAAAAACCACAACTTATAAAATTAAAAGAAATCATCTGCTCTTTCTTCACTCGTCCTCGCTATTCTCTAATTTAAAACAGCAAGCATTTTCTCTTTTGAAACAACAAAAACCTCTCTTTTGGAGCAACACAAACATCTCTGTGTTTGATTGAAGTCAAGATGGCCTTGTCAACCTCTGCAATTGGATTTGAAGGCTATGAAAAGAGGCTTGAGATCTCATTCTTTGAGGCTGGAATATTTTCTGACCCTGAAGGCCGGGGTCTCCGAGCTCTTTCTAAGGAGCAATTGGACAAAGTTCTTAAACCAGCTGAGTGCACTATTGTCTCATCATTATCAAATAATGAAGTTGATTCCTATGTTCTTTCTGAATCCAGCCTCTTTGTGTACCCATACAAGATTATCATTAAAACTTGTGGCACTACAAAGCTCCTACTCTCTATCCCTCCCATCCTAGAGTTGGCGGATGGACTCAGCCTCAAAGTGAAATCTGTGAAATACACTCGTGGGAGTTTTAACTTTCCTGAGGTTCAGCCATATCCGCATCGTAATTTTCTGAAGAAGTTGCCATTCTTGACGGTTACTTTGGTAAACTCGGCACAGGTAGCAAAGCCTATGTGATGGGTGATGCTGGAAAACAGCAGCAATGGCATGTTTACTCTGCATCTGCTGAATCTGCAGAAAACACATTTCCCATCTATACCTTGGAGATGTGCATGACTAGCTTGGACAAGAAGAGTGCATCTGTGTTTTTCAAGACACAATCTAGTTCTGCTGCTGTGTTGACTGATGCTTCAGGCATTAGGAAAATTCTTCCTGGATCAGATATATGTGATTTTGATTTCGAACCATGTGGATACTCAATGAATGCTGTTGAGGGTGGCGCAATTTCTACAATTCATGTGACCCCAGAAGATGGCTTCAGCTATGCAAGTTTTGAAGCCATGGGTTATGATTTCAAAGATGTGAACTTGGATGCCCTTATCCAGAGAGTGTTGTCCTGCTTCCAACCTGCTGAATTCTCTGTTGCTTTGCACTGTGACTCCATTGGAGAGAAGCTTGATTCTGTGTTCGAATATGCCTGTGGAGAAAGGAGCTATGAAGCCCTTGGCAAGGGAGGCTCAATTATGTACTGTGGCTTCACTAGTACTGGTAGTTGTGGATCTCCCAGATCAACCCTGCTCTGCTGTTGGAGTGAAAACGAGGACGAGGAAGGAGAGAAGAAACACTTCTAATCAGATGATTCTAGTTTTTCTTCTCTATTAGTATTTTTATATTATCTACTTGCCTGTTGTGGAATAAAGATTCTGTTATGTGGAATCATTAGTGGACAATCTAGTAGTCCATGTTATGTGGTCATTTCAGACATTTATCGTATTCAGAGTTCATTTGTTGTTGTTGAACATGTTGTGATAGTAATAAACTTGAGTGCTTAAGTAAAAAAAAAAAAAAAAAAAAAAAAATTGATTCTTGTGAATTATTAATTAAATTTTAAGAAATCAAGTTAAAATGTATGAAATCTTAAAAACCTTAATCACAAAACTAAAGTAAATTTCGAATTTACTACAAAACATAATTCATAAAACTAGGATTTATAGGCAAAATCTTAATAATCTATAAAGAGTTAATATTCGATTTGGTCCCTTGACTATTAAGATGCCTCTATTTTAATTGTTGACTTTCAAACTTGTTCAATTTCATCTCTAAATATGTAATTGTTTATCAAAATGACTAGAGCTGTCAAAGCGGGCTGGCGGGGCGGGCTAAAAAGCCCGCCAATAATACGGGCCTAGGTAGGGGCAGCCCGCCCCGCCCCGCCTTAGGCCCGCGGGCCCCGCCAAAGCCCGCCTTTTTTTTTTTTTTTTTTTTTTTTAAAAAAAATCATGTGTGATGTATCTCTAAAATCTAAACTCTAATGTGATTATGTTAATAACTTAATTGCTATCTACTTAAAACACTTATTCATAAGAAAATAACATAAATTCGTTCATCACAACATAACAACAATGACACCAATAGGGGTAACCGGGTAAGTATAATTATTCCTATTATTTATATTATTATATTATACATATTATTTTTAATATATATATATATATATATATATATATATATATATATATATATATATATATATATATATATATAAACTTAAAAACTAAAAAAAAAAAAAAAAAAAAAGGCGGGCTAGGCGGGGCGGGCAAAAAAGCCCGTTTTTAATACGGGCTTCAAAACCATGAGCCCGCCCCGCCCTTTTGGTGGGGCGGAGCGGGAAAGCCCGGCGAGCTAAGCCCATTTTGACGGCTCTAAAAATGACCCAATCAATACTATATTGGTTTGAACAAAAGACTATTTTCAATAAAAATTGCATAATTGATGATGAAATTGAACACCATTACAATAATGAATCTATATATTTTATGTGATATAATAATCATTCATATATATATATATATATATATATATATATATATATAACTTTTTTATTTATATTATATATATTATTAAGGTCATCATACAAATAACACAAATAAATGGAGAGTTATGCTTTGGACCCATGTCCACCATGTACACGGTGGACACGTTGTACATTCATAATTTTTATACTGTAAATTCATAAAATTTATAATATAGATTCATAATTTATGTATTGTAGATTCATAATTTCTATACTGCACATTCATAATTTTTGTACTGTAGATTCATAATTTCTATATTGTAGATTCATAGTTTCTATACTGTAGATTCATAAAATTTATAATGTAGATTCATAATTTATATAATGCATATTCATAATTTATGTACTGTAGATTCATAATTTGATAACTATGTGTTCATAATTTGATAATTATACAATTTAGAAATTATAAATCTACAATACAGAAATTATGAATGTGTAGTATAGAAATTATGAATCTACAGTATAAAAATTATGGATCTACAGTTTAAAAATTATGAATCTACAATATAGATATGAGTTAATTCCAGCAATGGTCCTCCGACTATGTTGATTTTTCAAAATTAGTCCTCGACTTTTAATTTGGACATTTTACGTCCCTTGACATTCAATTTCTTTCCAATTAGGTCCTTTTCGTCAGATTACGGCAAATTAAACTTTAAATGAAAGGGTAAATTAGTCATTTCATCTGTCTAATGTATATTTCGTCTTTATATACGCGACTTCATAAATTTGATGTCCGAAGTCGCGTATAAATAAAAGAAATACGAAGAATTATACATTAGGCAGATGAAATAAATACTTTACCATTTCATTTAAAGTTTAATTTGTCGTAATCTGACAAAAGGACCTCAATTGGAAAGAAATTAAAAGCCAAGGGACGTAAAATGTCGAAATTAAAAGTCGATGACTAATTTTGAAAAATCAACATAGTCGGAGGACCATTACTGGAATGAACTCATATAGAAATTATGAATGTGTAGCGTGTCCACCATGTGGTCCATAGCATAATTTGCCCAAATAAATATTACAAATTATTCCCTGGACCCGTGTCCACAATGAATTGTGGACACGGGCCCAAAACGACGTCGTTTTTTTAAAAAAACGCGTCATTTAATTAAAAAAAAAATTGCGCGTGTTTTGCTGTTAACGGCGTTATTTTTTTTGGATTATGAATGTACAGTTATGCCGTTATGAATGTACAATTATGCAATTATGAAATTATGAACACAGAGCTCTAATATTATGAACTTACAATTATGAACATATAGTGATAAAATTATGACCATGGAGCTTTAAAATTGTGAATATAGAGCTTCGAAGGTTATGAATGTACAGTTATGGAGTTATGAATGTACAGTTATGAGATTATGAATCTACAGTTATGGAATTATGAATGTATAGTTATTGATCGAATTATGAACAAAGAGCTCTGACATTATGAACTTACAATTATGAACATATAGTGATAAAATTATGAACATAGAGCTTCGAAAATTATGAATGTACAATTATGGAGTTATGAATGTACAGTTATGGAGTTATGAATGTACAGTTATAGAGTTATGAATGTACAGTTATGGAGTTATGAATGTACAATTATTAACATATAGTAATAAAATTATGAACATATACTCCTATAACGAAGCGGTCTGAATTAAAAAAAAAAAAAAGAAAAAAAAAGGAAGGAAATAACAGTGCCTAACGGCACTGTTCCCCGTGTCCAGCATGCATACTGGACACGGGTCCATAGCATAACGATTACAGTGTCCAAATTATTTACATTTTATATTCTGATCCAAACCCAAAACATATACATAATTTAGAGTTTATATTAGGCCCAACATATTTCTACACCCAACCAAACCAGTTATTAAAGCCCAGCCCGTATGTCCCTAAACCTAAGTATAAAGGCTCAAATTCAAAATGCTTAACCGCAGCACTCCGTTTTCTTCCTTCTCCGAATCTCCGCCATGACGCCATCCCCTTCTACAGCTCGCTCTCCGCCCTCGTCTCGAAGTCAGCTTTTCTGTTGCACAATCTATTGATTCTTCTTACCAGGTATAAAATCTCCTTTTCTATCTATATATGATTTTTTGTTTTTTTGTATATTGCAGGTATGCAGACAAGGGAACTGATGATGCAGGGTTGGATTACTATCATGAATTTAAAAGAAGCGCATATCACTAATCTTTTAGCCTCAAAGGAGAAGTTACATAAAGCAGTAGGTAAGAGCATGGATTTCATTGCACAAGCTCAAGACTCCCTCCAGCATATCAGTCAGGAGCTGGAGAAGGTATAATACAATTTATTTTTATTTTAGTTTCAATTTTATCAATTTGTTTTAAATTTTAATAAAAGATTTGTTTTCTCAGATGAACATAGAGACGGACTCCCAATCTGAACCCGAATCCCAGCTCATGTGCGGTAATATTCAGTACCACGCTGCAATAGTATTGGAGGCCCTCTCCAATGCTCAGGCTTCCCTCGAGCAACCCAAGGCTGAGGATGCAGATTAAAATCTGCCTTTATTTTTCTTTTTCCAGCGCTCTAAATTTATATTCCTGAAGTTATCAAACAAAGTGTTTTCCATTGGGAATGAGCCTTTTGTTGCCAATACAATGATCTGTTTTTTCACATTTTTTGTAATGAATTAGGTTTCACATTTTTTCACATTTCAAATTAGGTAATTCATTCATAGTTCCTAATCTGTTTTTTCATATTTTTTGGGGAAACCTAATTCATAGGCAGGAACTACAAGTGCTGTTGCAGCTAGGTTAGACAAAGGAGAGATAGCCATCACTTCCTCCTTCCAAATCCACTTTCAAAGTTACTATTATTTGTCCCTTATCCTCAATCATCTGTACAGACATGTCTGCTGCCCAAAAAACCCAGATTTTCTCATTTCCATAACAATTATTAAAATTAAGCCCAACAGATATAGCACAGCTTCTTATTTGAGCAGTTTCTCTCAAGGGTTCCAACAGACAAACAATTTTTGGATTAAACACCCTCACCAAGTTCCTTATTCTGTGAGGGGCCCCCTCACATTTCAACAGGAGAGAACTTTCATCTTTTTTTTCTTGGGAGAGGCTTTTTTTACCTCTCTTAGCAGACCTTGGGTTCTGGTTTTGCTCCTGAGCTGGGTTCAGATTCTGATTTACCTGAGCCCTTGTTCTGGTGCCAACAGGAGAGACATGCATTCCTCCTCTTTTTCCAATTCAAGCTCCACTATTTTTTGGTCTGAAATCTCCCTTTCTTGACTTTCCTCATCTCTGACAAAATTTTCATTACCATCTATCTGGTTTCCTTCCTCATCTATGTGGCTTAGGGCATTAAAAGATCCACCCTCTACCACATTCACTCTCTTTAGTTGTTTCTTTTTCAGTTGGTTCCATGCTGCACTCCCTCTTGTCTTACTCACACTTCTAGTTCTCCCTCTAGTCAATTCCCAATCTGCAAAAATCCACTGAATGCCCTTGTTTATAACAATTGGAACCCTCTCATACTCTATTTTCTTAAAATATCCAAGCTCCTCTTGGAAGGCGACCGGATGCAAGGTGGTCAGCCATTGGCGAAAGGGCTGGAGAGTGTGGTTCCCAGCGCTTTACAGAAAGACAATGAAGACAAGCGTTAATATATAAAATATGTTAAATTACCTTTTTGTCCTTAAATCTAACGGCTTTATGGATGGAGGACCAAAATGGTTAATATTTTTAAAATTAATGACTTAATTTTTCAAAGTCAAGGACTTAATTGCGTAAAAAAAAATTGTTGAGAATCAAATTGGTAATTTTGTAATAGTCGAAGGACCATTTCGGTAATAAACTTCTAATAATTTAATATCGTTATTCATTTTCAATTTTTAATAGTTTGTTTAAAATTGAAGAGTTAATACCCAAAATGGTCCCTTAACTATGCCATAATTACCAATTTGGTCCTCAACTACCATTCTTACCCAATTAAGTCCTCAACTATGTAACTTTTACTCAATTAAGTCCTCAATTATACAATTCTTACCCAATTTAGTCCTCAACTATACAATTCCTACCTAATTTAGTCCTCTGTATTAATTTGATTGTTTGTTGACTGTCAAAAGTCAGGATAAAATTATAATTTTACAATATTTCTCCTTCCTCTCCATTTAGCAGCGCCAAACCATGCAACAATACACTCTGATGAGATTTCGATCGTCAAAAAATCGTTGGAAATCAAATTCATGGGTTATCCGATGCATAACCACTACTTCGATGCTGACAGGTTTAGAACCCAATCGGAGCTTATTGCTACATGGTTTGACGCTGCTAAATGAGGAGGAAGGAGAAAACTTGTAAAATTACAACTTTATTTCCACTTTTGACAGTCAACAAACAGTCAAATTGACAAAGGACTAAATTGGGTAAAAATTGTATAGTTGAGGACTTAATTGGGTAAGAATGATAGTCGATGACTAAATTGGTAATTACGACATAGTCGAGGGACTATTTTGGATATTAACTCAAAATTGAATATAGAGTAAACTTTTAACAGAATTTTAAATATTTTTGAACTTTGATAGTCTTACTCATTAAATTCAACGTTATTTACCTAACTTTTTCATGACTTCACTCACACCATTATGTTAACAAAAAGTCATATGCAAGCTTAGCTTATGTAAATATTAGTTAAAACCTAAAATTTATTAACTCATGACCACTTTATATAGTTATTAAAATGTCTTATCAACACACTCAATATTTCTAAATTTATCCTCATTAGTCTACTTTTGACAACGATGTAGGGAATGCTTATTAGCCATAGGAATAAGAGTTAAATACGTCATTAAATTATAGATGCAAACATGGTTGCAGTAGGCGCTAGGTGCTAGTCGGGCGGCCGGGCAGCGCCTAGGCGGATTCTAGGCGGCGCTAGGCGGGCACCAAAAAAATTAAAAAAAATAATAACAGACTTGTAGTTCGACAATTTTAATGAGGTTGTTTTCAACGTTCACTCAAATAACACATCTAAATAAATGAAATAATGATAATTTATAAGTCATAATGTCATAATAATATTAAAATCAATAATTAATGAAAGACGACATCGGTCAAAATCGGTCAAAAATGGTCAAAATCGGACAAAATCGGTCGACACGGCCGAGTTTGGCCGCCTAGCAGCCGCCCAGGCCGCCTAGCGGCCGGCCGAGTTTTGGCCAAAACTCCAAGGCTCGGGGCCGCCTAGCGCCTAGGCGGGCGCCTAGACGGCTAGGCGGCTGAGTTTTGCAACCTTGGATGCAAAGCTACAATTGTATCATTCAACTCAACAAACTTTAAACAATTCAAAATCATGCAATAAAACAAAAACAAAAAAAAAATGACATGTTCTTGTTTTACTAACGTTACAGTTACCTTATTATACATTAATTTTTAAATTGGTTTTAATAATTTTTTTTCTTGTTTTCTCCTCTCTCTCTCTCTCTAATGGTGATTGGTGGAGAGAAACATGTTGAGCAAAGTCAAAGCTCTACGAGGTGTAAACTGTGGGACTTCATGGCCAGCGCCTCTGACTGTGGCGAAAGTTAAGCCCTCGTACACCACTTTGTATCCACCCACCTGCAACGTAACAATATCATCAAATTAAAATGCTTGGTTAAATTTCAGTACGTTAATTAGTTCTGAAAAAATGAGGTTTATATATTAATTACTTGTTTGGTGTCATCTTCCCATGGATGCCAAGGTTTGATCACTTTCAACTTCATAGCATCCACAGAATACCGGGTAGAAGTCACTGGCACTACTGAATCCACGTCCCCACTGCACAAACAAAAAATAAGTATCCATCTTAGGATCAAACGCTTATTACTACGTACTAGGTCGAAATAAAGTTACCTTAATTGTATTACGTACCTAAACAGAAGTATTTTTTGGCCTGATGCTATTAACCTCCTGTATATTGGGAACATTGTTGATGCGCGGTCTTTCCAGTATGTAATCACCTCACTTCAACAACCAACAACAAACTAACATATATAACTAACTACTGTAAACCTTAAAACAATATAATGACAAATCAAAACACAAGTGTATATATAGTACCTGCAAACTTCCCAAGTGTAAGGGAGTTTTGTGTTGTTGGCATGCAAGGCTTTTTGCACCTTAGGAAGATTGAGATAACTGTAAACATAATCCTCAGCACAAGGATCGAATCCCAACCGCCGTTTTACCTTCCTTGAACTCTCCGAATCCAAACACAAGGGCCCATAGATGTTGTAAAAGTCTATGCTTCCAATCTCTATCCCTGCTGCCCTTTCAAAATGTTCACATTTTATGCTGAAATTTACCACACAGTGCTCTATCAGCCCGTCGTGAGTTTCATCTGAAATCAGGGCATGGCTCCAAAGATAGTCGTACCCGCCCCTCACATCCGTGTCATCGTTCATTATCCCATTCCCTATCTAATTAATATGAAAACGACCATGAACTTTATATGTTGAGGTAATTAATGATCGAGTTACTTATCAACGTAGCATTAATAAGTTTTACCATAATTCCCTTTAGTGGGATCTTTAGTGTGGTCTCGGGCATTGTATTCCTCTTCACAATTACATCGGCTAGCTCGGGGATGTAAAATCCTGCATGTGACAGCCATAACATACAAGATCAGAGCATCTATCTATCTGGGCTATCAATTTTAATTTCTGCTAAACAGATCAGATAATCACATATCATAGGTCCATTGCATTAAAGTAGACATTTGTTTTGAATAGTGACAAAGTTGGTTCAGAGGATCCATGTTGAGTGGTCCTCCCCTCCCCAGCAAATTGGGGGTACTTTAGCAGAAACCAAGAAAGGCACAAACTACTAGGAGAATAACTGAAGAACGAATCTACTGTACAGTACAAAACTGCAGAAAAACTTCTGATTATATATGTTAATTAATTAATTACCTGCATAGCTTTCTCCTATAATGTAAAAGTCCCTAGTCTTGTAATGTGGGAATCTCTTGAACCAATTTACTAAGAACTTGTACGCATCCTTCGCTGTTACACAACCATATATTTCAAACAAAACAAAATGAATATAAAGGCCATTAATTAGTGCAAGAGATTATCACATAATCAGAAAAAAAAAATTAAAAGAAAATTTAATTTTACCGGTTCTCCTGTCTCCTGACATATCATAATCCGAGGAAGTGTTGGAATAAGAGAAACCAACACCTGCCGGTGATTCTAAAAATAATGTATTTGCAACTGCAACACACATAAACATTTAATAATGATGAGATCATTAGTGTACCATTAACAAGATATTTAAGGTTGCAGTAAGGGTAACCCCAACCAAGTTAGTCGATCAGATTATTTAATTGCTAACTATATAATTACAGTCTTAATGAGAGTATCCTATTGACCTTCTTGGTTTTAACCAGCTACGTTTGACAACTTAGGTCTTGTAGGGGTAATAATGAAAGTACTAAACTATATATAATATATATATATATATATATATATATATATATATATATATATATATATATATATATATACCCTTATTCCATGCAAATCTTCTTGAATAAAGGGTTTTGCCATCCGGGTTAACGCCGAAAGGCCCAAGCTCTATAAAGGCACCCACCCCAAGTGAGGAGCAACCAGGACCTGCTTCAATTCATCATATCAGATCAAACACATAATAATAAAAATTGTTGAAAATCAAAAGACTTCAATTACTACATTTTTACAATGATATAGATATATATCTGACCTCCATTAAGCCACAGAATGAGAGGTTTAGTGTGAGGAGTTTGAGCAGATTCAGCAAAGTAATAGAAAAGGCTTCTCCCATTGGTTTTATCCACATTAACATACCCTGCATACTGCTTGAACTTCACGTTTGATGGCTGCCCCGGAAGGCCGCCATTGATGAGATCATCCTCCATGCTTCCCACATCATCAAACACCATTTCTTCTTCTTCCATTTCACTCCATGCCTCATCAGTTATGCCGCCATGAAGCTGCTGCATTTTAGCTCGCCGCAACCACATTATTCTCCGGGCTTGATCAATTTTATTTACCCCATGCCCAAATCCCAAATGTGTTGCCATAATAATAAGGAGAAACAACATATGGAATTTTGTGGACATTAATGAATCTTGTTTCTTCCCCATGAATAATGCAGAGGGAGAACACAGAAAAAATTAAAGGAAGAATAAGGTACACTACTGTCTTAGCAGTGGTTCAACAGTGGGATGAGTGGAAAGATATATAGCAATGATCAAAGATGGTGGGTGTGTTGATGAGGCTAATCTTGTAATTTTCGTGTCTGAATTGAATGATTTTAATTCCCTCTGGGAACAGAGAATATCCTTATCTTCTACATGTCTGAATTGAATATTTGAATGATTTTAATACTACACAATCAATCAAATTAAAGATTCCCAGTGCTGTACATTCATAGGTTCTCTTCCCTAATGATGTCATGATTAGACTGCCCATATATACTTTATACATATACCAAATATAAAAAAACTAAAAGCTTTAAATCTCAAAAGTGGGAATTGATAGCAAATGAAAAAGATTGAGGAATAATGGAGTGGATAGAGAGTTGTTGCCTGTTGCTGTTAACGGCTAGCGTTTCATATTAGTAGTGAAGGCAAATTTATTGTGGATAATCATCCAAAAAGATGGCATTTTCTTTTAATAACATCCCTTACATCCAACTAATCCTATTTTTATGACATATTCAGTTTTTATTTTTTTAATTTACACACTACTTTTATTACAATACAACTATAATATCATTCTAATTGAACTACATACACTCAATATAAGACCTGTTAATAAATTTTATTTTATATACAATATAGTTTCATTAAATATAATAACCTAGAATTTAAAGTATATATTTCACTCTATTATCACTGTATTATACATTTGTCATGTTATTCTTGTCATACAAGTTATCCATCTTGTCACACCATCACCAATAATTTACTCCGTAAAACTTACTCCATTTTTGTAGGAGTTTCTTCCTAAAAATTAATGTTAGTACAAGATAAAAGCAAAATTTACATTTTTTCTTCCTAAGTTATAAGGTAATTATATGATGTGTCATTGTTTGTTGGTCATACTCACTTATCGTCCCTAAGCTATATAACTAATATTGCAATTTTCATCATATTTCTAACAAAACATTAAGAATAAAATTTGCAACGTCAATTATAACATAGGGACGAGAAGTGGACACGACCTGCATGTTAGAAAAATGACAAAAATTACAACATTAATTATAGCTTAAGGACAAAAAGCGAGCACAACTAACTAGTATAGTATAGATAAACTCTACAATTACCTTATAATTTAGAAATGAAAAATGTAATTTTTCCAAGATAAAATAATAAAATTATGAAAAAGTTAATAAGGTTTTAAAAAAGGGTATTTGACTTTTTGGTGCGAGCAATCATTATACCATTTATTTTCAAAAAAAAAACATTATACCATGAACCATAGTCTACCTTATAAAGTGAAATAGCTAATTTCAAGAATGGTCACTTGACTATTGATATTTATTAATTTTTATCCCTGACTTTTAATTGTATCATAAATGGTCCCTTGACTATTGACATTTACCAATTTTCATCGACTTTTAATTTGACCATAAATGGTCCATTGACTATTGATTTTGTTGCAACTTTGATCCTACAATTAAATATCCCTTCAGTAAACATTGAATTTAATAATAATAAGGTAAAAATTGACTTGTTGAGACAGGTTCTAGTCCAATCAGATTGTCAAGTCTTATGTTCGAACTTATTTAAACGTGTTAGTATTAATTATTATCTCGGTTATGTTTATGATAGTTGTATAGCCTTGCTTGGTTCCTTGGTGACGGAATCGTTTTTCATCTAGCAATCAGCTTTAGTAAACATCATCTTTTTTTTTTTATCAATAGAAATTGGCCCATTTGTAGCCTTTGTATCAATTCTTGGAGGCTCATAATGACTAAAACCCAAATTGCTTTGATATGATGTCGACCAGACTCGAATCTGGGATCTGGGATAAACGACAACGCCTAAAACTCAAACTTTCCAACTAGGCAATAATTATCGTGGATGGATGGATGGATCTCTAATAATACCTTAAAGCTCAGTGGCCAAACCTTTACAGAGTGTAGACACTACTTTTGTACATAAAAAATAAATAAATAAATAAATAAAAGATGGTTAGCATCTTCAAGATGAAATACGTCTACACAGCAGAAATGTATATGTTAGTAAAATTTGAGAGTCGAATAACATCAGCAATCATAATAACACCACCATGTTTAAGTAGCAAGTATGCAGGTTAATTTAATCCAATCCAGCTACAAAAATTCTGACATGATACATATTTATATATATTTATACCAATCTTTCAATCTCAAATGTAAAGGAAATTGTGAAGGGAAAGATGGGTGGGTGAAGTCTATAAGTTGTTGTCTACTTGTTCAGATAGTACAGAGATGAATATTGTTCAGTTTAGGGGCTGGTGGTGGTTCCCATCTCCATTTGCAGCTCCTCCATACCCACTGCCACCAGAATACATATTTTGATCATGATTTTGTGGCATGGAATGTCCGTATCCACCATAGCTTTGTCTTCCATAATAAGCACCACCCCACTGACCATTAGCCTCACCTCTAGCCTGCAAACAATGAGATTAAAAATCAGAAATTCCGCTTTCCAAAAAAAAAATCAGAAATTCCGCTTTCCAAAAAAAAAATCAGAAATTCCGCTTTCATTTTGGTTTAACTGTGAAATATCTTCTTCCATTTTTTTTCACTTTTCCCGAGGACATAGTACCAAAAATTCAAGCAATATGCAATGCCATCAAGGCCTAAAATCTCCAAACACCTCATGTGCTAACATTAGCACCAATGAAGCTTCAGTTGAGTTGGTTGGAGGTCAGGTTCCAAGGCCCATATACCAGAGGTCTGGGTTTAAAACTTTAAACTCTCACTGGGCCAAGCCACCTACTGAATTCAAGTATAACCCACTACTTGAGGCGTAAATATATTATGAAACTCTGCCTTTGTGCAAAAAGGTTCCAACAAACTATTGGGGAAGTATAGTATAGTACAGTTCCTGCTTAAAATAAAGATACATGCTATGAATCTTTTCCTATACTCTACAACATTAGATGAGTGGGCACAAATTGATCATTCAATAGGACAAATCACAGTGGGAAATTAGAACCAACATCAACTGCAAAATTGTCATATGATCCGGCATGGGACTAAACAGCTAAAGCTGAAAATATTTTCCTAATGACAGGCTTAATTAACTCATATTAATGTAATACCTGCTGCTTGTTTGCTGGGGTTCGACCCCAGGAAAGGCGAACTGTGTTCTTGCCAATGACTGATCCATTTAGTTTCTGTATTGAATCCTCTGCCGAGCTCCTAAAGAAAAACAAACTCCGGATTATGTATACTTTGGAATTGACAGTGTAATAACAATACTACAGAAAATTTAATGGAGCATGCATGACCCAAAAAATCACATTTGGCAAAGTACTTTCATGAAACAAAGTTAAAGCACTCCTAAGATAAATTTCTCATGGGATGTCACTTTAGCACAAGGAGATTACCTGTTTGCAAATTGTACAAAACCACATCCCTTCCCAACAGGTATTTTAATTGAGATAACATCACCAAACTGGCAAAATGACTGTCGTAGGTCTTCATCAGTAACATCAGAGTCAATTCCTCCCACAAATACCTAAATAGCAAGAGTTATTAAATAATTAAATCACCAACAAATAACTTGTCATGTCAAGCCAGACTTACTGTTGTGTTAGATAAATCAACATCAGACTGGGAGGCTTGGATCATAGCACCATTTGAAGCATATCCACCAGCCAATACTACAGCTAAGCAAACATGTTTCATTAATAGAATGGTCAATACAAAAGTTGAAAAATGAGAGGGTAAAAGCAAAGATGAGCTCTTGTAGCCAAGTGATGAGATATTGAACTATTTGGAAGCGCCTTTCCAATATGTTAAGTTTAATAATGAAACAAAATTTGCATACCTTTTTTTCTCTTTCTGCCAAGCATAACAACTAATAGTCCAATTAATATAAACATTTTCATGCATGTAAGCAAGGAATAAAAATTTCCACACCAGTAGACAGATAGTTGATTCTGTATCTCAGGCATTGTTAAAAACCAATTAGTGATTTAGAATAATAGGATTTGATACAACTTGCAGAACAAGATACAAATAATCTTACCTTGTGAAGCATATTGTTGTTGTTGTTGTTGTGTTGATGGTTTCTTGGGGGTTGCTACCCCAACTCGCATAGGCCTGCTAGAACAATACACACCATTCATTTCAGTCATGGCACGGGACTTTTCATTCTCATCTCCAAACCTAACAAAGCCATAGCCTTTTGAACGCCCAGTATTTGCATCAACTACTACTTTTGCACCTTTAACAGAGGAATATCTACTAGCAAAAGTTTCAGACAATATCGTGTCAGTAACTTCAGCAGCTAAATCTCCAACAAATATTGATAAATCAGAACCAGGATCTGCTGCTGCTGCTCTCTTCTCGCCGGTGCTAAATCCTGCCCAATTTAAGCGGAAGGGTTGTTCAGCATTTGGCATCATAGTGCCATTATAGCTCTGCAACACTTTCTCTGCAGAAGCGTGACTATTAAACTCTACAAATCCATATCTCTCTGATTGACCAGTCTGCTTATTGCGAATGACCTTAACAGAAAGAACCTGCATGTTTTGTAACAACCTATGTGAGGAGTATTACATACAGGCATTTCCTAGGAAGCATGATCCATTTTTGAACTTTGATATTTATAATTTTGTGTAGAGTACAAAAGTATATTTCAACTACTAGTGAAAATGCAAAATGTTTGTAATGCCAAAGAAATTCTGTCAGCAGTTTCAAAATTCTAGCAAAAAAGAATTAAGGAAAAAGTGTCAAATAGATCACTAGACTTATAGCTTTTGTGCAATTGGGTCACTAAACTTAAAAGTGTGCAAACAAGTAAAATATGTGCAATTAGAACATTTTTCTAATTTCTTTTAATGCAATTTGAGTTAAAAACATTTCAATCTTTACTCCCAACTAATATGATAGAGGAAAAGGCAACTCTTAGTACATACATGTAAGTAACCGGAAATTTTGAAAAATGTCCCAATTGCACATATTTTGCTTGTTTGATGGTTCAATTGCACACTTTTTAAGTTCAGTGACCCAATTACACAAAAGCAAGAAGTTCAATGGCCTATTTGACACTTTTTGCAAAGAATAATAAATAGTTTGACAAGGCTGAATCCAAAATGATTTCAATGATTTACCAATCAAGAATGCAAGGGGCAATGAGATCTAAACAGCAGCACCTTTTTTCTTGCAATTACAACCTAAACAACACACTATATACTCGACAATCGCTCTAACTCAGAATTTTTTTATTTCATTACATCATGTCTATCTCTAACTAGTATTTTAGTTGTTTATCGAATCCAAAATCACGAGCCAAACTGCTGATTGCAAAGCACAGGCTACAGGTTGAGGTTACTTTCATTCTCTCATCTTCAAATTGGTACGTAAATTCAGTTACTATAATACTTCTTTTTTCTTGTAAAGTTTTCAAATTCCAACAAAGACTCAGACATTTATTTAGGCGAAATATTTGTTTTACAAGTTTTAGGATGTCACGTCGGTAATAAACTAATAATAAAGTGAAATTAAGAAGATCTGCATGAAATAAGAATTAATGAATAAACTGATAATAAAACGAGCAAAGAAGGAACGTATATGCTTACATCACCAGCGTGAGCAAAGCAAGTATGAAGATAACCTTCGTCCATCCATTGCTGGAGGTCTCCAATCCAGATGGTGCGGTTATCTTCCCCGGAGCTATGAATCTGAGGGGACTGCTTCTGCTGCTGGTACTGCTGCTGCGACGGGGGCTGTTGCTGGTAGTACGGCGCGTATTGCTGCCCATACATCATTTGCTGCTGCATCGCCATTGCCGCCGCAGGATACTGCATTGCCATCCATTGTTGCTGCTGCTGGTACTGCTGCATCGCCATCCACTGTTGCTGCTGCTGCTGTTGTTGCTGCTGTTGCTGTGGCTGCGGCTGCTGATTCGAATCTCCGCCGTTCATTTTTCCTCAATACCCGATTTACCCCTTCTACTATAATAATGTGTAAATCTCTTCCGGGGAGGGAGAGAGCAGAGGCACCTCACCCGGTCCGACCTCCGACGAACCAGGGTAGAGACTGCAGAGAAGAAGAAGAAGAAGAAGAAGAAAGTGAAGAATTGCGAGATTTGGCTTAAGAAGGGATCTAGGTAGGGTGTTTAGCGATGTCGTTTCTTGAACCGTTGATTTGTCAGCGGCCAGCGGGGTTTAAAGTTTAAACCATCTTCTAGGGATTTTTAGGGTTTTTGAGAATTTCGTACAGGAGTCGGTATAGGGTCCACTGGAAAACCGTAGGGTAGTCTTCCCTCTACAAATACTAATACTATATGGAATTCCATTAATCAATTTCTTTTATTACTCTATTTTCTCCAAATGTTTCGACATTCGACCCATTCAGCAAAAAAAAGAAAGTGAAATCCTGAAAATAGTAGTAATCAACTTGACACATTTACTGTACTTTACAAAATATGAGAAGATTATAGGAAGTAATATTGTTTCCTAATTAGATACTATATTTTACATTATGCTTTATACTTTACTTAAATGCTCAATTAATATTATCTTTATCATAATTTTACTTCCTAATGTTTACATCTTAACGTGGTAATAAAATATATTTTTTTCAAATAAATATAAGTAGTTGACTTCACCCACGTTTAAGACAAATTGTTACTTATTAATGAATTTGTTTATTAAAAAAAATTCAAATATTGTAATGTAATGAGGTGAATATTAAGAAAGTAATGTATAGTAGCATTATTCTATGCATTTAGGGTCCATTTGTAAATTTTGAAATTATTTATGAAAAATGATTTTTTTAGAAAATGACTCATTGTTCAGAAAATAATTTAATTTTTTAATATTTGCATTAAGGTCATAAAACTATTTCTTTCTGTTCGGCTGAAAGTTTATAAATTGTATTTTTCTATTTGGTTCATTTTCTTGAAAATGAACGCAATAATAATAATAATAATAATAATAATAATAATAATAATAATAATAATAATAATAATAATAATAATAATAATAATAAGTGGCGGAGGAGGTTGTGGTGGTGATGATAATAATCCGGAAACTAGTTTGAAAAATATATAAGAGAGAAGATAAATACGGATAAACAAATAATCTGAAAGATGTATTATGACTAAAAATCCAGAAAGACGTTTTTCATTAAATTTGAACTTTTTACGGTTATCAAAATGAATTTTTTCATTGAATACCCAAAAACGGAAAATTTGAAAAATGACTTCCGAAAGTCATTTTCCATATTTTCAAATATACCCTCAGTTCAAGTTATATAACATAATGTCAATCCAGCAATCACAATGTTCCAAATTCAGCTCCCTGTGTAAGTTGTCTATTGGTATTTTTGATTTGAGCCGGTTGTAAATTAAGGTCAGAGTGCGAGTTTGACCTAGCAAATTCATTCAAGTAGCAACGACAAACTTTCCCCTAAACCAAATAAGGAGGTGTTTGACTCATGTAATATAAGGTTACTTATATAATGTGAGTATGGTAATGCTATTACCTTGTTTGGTTCACGTTATAAGGTGAGTGTTTAGTTGGATGGAAAATATTTTCATAAAAGTGGAGGAAAATGTTGTTTTATGTTGTTTGGTTGGATGGGGAACAATTTCAATTAGAAAATGAATTTCTCAAAGTTGAGAAAAATGAATTCTTTGCAAAGAGGTGGGATTTGTTTTCCGCAAAGGCTTGGGAAGAAAGATAACATGACGGATCATTTTACCTTTATGAAAGTTTCTAAATTACATAGGCACCTATTTATTCATTCATATTTTTAGGGGCAGATTGGTCTTTATATTCATTATTCCTTACCTTTTTAAACCCAACCAAACAATGGAATCCATGTTCCCAGTAATTTCTTTTTCACCATCCAAACAATTGAATCCATTTTATCTGGAATTAATTTTCCATGAAATTTTAATTCCATTTTATTCAAATATTTTTCAACAAACCAAACATAGTGTAAGATTACCTCATAATGTTATGTGGTGGTAATATTTCAATATAATTTGATTACCTCAATTTTATTAGGTAATCTAAGATTACCTTCAAATATTTCAAGTTTTGCATTGTTAACTAACCATTATAATAATAATAATTACTCAATCTGTCTCATTTTATACTGTCCTACTTACTATTCATTGGTCAAACCAATTATTTTTTCTTTGTTTATTTTATTTATTATTTTTTTTACTTATCTTTAAATTTAATTTTTTGTGTTTAATGGTACTTTTAGTGTAGTTTCTAAATATATAATTTTTTGTATATTAATACTAAACTTAATATTATGAAAAATTGAATTAAAAATAACTTCAGTCAAGCTTCGTTAACCGAACTAGACACATAAAATGGGACGGAGGGAGCACTTTTATTTTTATTTTTTGAAAACAACAACAACAACAATAATATAATAATAATAATAATAATAATAATAATAATAATTATTATTATTATTATTATTATATGTTTATATATAATCAAATATACATACACGTGTTATTCCAAAAAATATATACATATTCTTGTGTATATTGTACTATATATTTTTATTTAATATTATTTATGTATTGACATACATACATTTATTTATAATTATACACACATTTATAAAAAAAATATATATGGAGTTAATATTAATTAACCAAACAAGTAAATGTGATAGGGACCCAATAAGTTAATACCAAAATTAGGTGGGGTAAAAATGTAAAACATTGACTTTCTTTTATAAAAGACTATCATCAGTCTTGAATTCTTGAAATGCTCATCAATCCTCAGATCAGAGTTTACTGAACCACAAAATGGCATCCATAAACGACGAAATTGCCTTCCAAATGCACCCGTATTTCACCCTCTACAAAGACGGTCGCATTGAAAGATTAAGGGGGCCGGAAAGTGCTCCCAATTCCGACGATCCAGACGCCGCCGTCTGGTCCAAGGACGTCGTTGTCCACCCGGAAACCGGCGTCTCCGTCCGTCTATTCCTCCCAAAACTCACCGACACCGACAAGAAGCTTCCACTTGTGATATACATTCACGGCGGCGCTTTCGTCATCGGTTCCGCTAAGGCAGCGGTTTTTCACAGCTTCATCAGCTCGATCGCCGAGAAGGCTAAGGTTGTTGCGGTGTCGGTGGAGTACAGGCTAGCACCAGAGCACCCTCTCCCGATCGCCTACGACGATTCCTGGCTAGCCTTTCAGTGGATAATGTCTCACGGCAACGGGAAAGGGCCGGAGCCATGGCTGAACAATCACGCCGATTTCGGCAACATTTTCCTGGGCGGAGAGAGCGCGGGCGCGAATATAGCCCACGACGTCGCTATAAGGGCCGGAAATAGCGAGGATTTCAAGGACGATCGGAAGATGTCGGGGGTGTTCCTAGTCCACCCATTCTTTGGGGGAAAAGAAGAGGACAAGCTGTACAAGTTCCTGTGCCCTAGTAGCAGCGGCCGCGACGACGATCCGCGGCTGAATCCGGCGGCGGATCCGAGGCTGGCGCAGATGCCGTGCAAGAAGGTGCTGTTTCACGTGGCGGAGAAAGACTTCCTGTTGGCGAGGGCCAAGGCTTACTACGAGGCGTTGAAGAATAGCCCGTGGAAGGGAGAAGTGGAGATTCTTGAGATTGAAGGTGAAGGCCATGGTTTTCACTTGATAAATCCAACCCATCCCAAGGCTGGAATTGTCACTCAAGATTTGGTTACTTTCTTCACTTCTTAATTTTATTTTTGTTACAGTCCTACTGTATTCTGATGATGCAATAATAATATCGGGGATTTTACTACCAATTTTTAAATTATTATTATTATAACTTTACCTATTATCCAAAATTAGCATAGATGAAATTAATAATAATAAAAGAACAAGAAGGCAATATATTGGAGATAAATACGGAGTAATATATTAGATGTTATTGGGTTACAAATTAAATACTCACAATTGTGGATGCCTGATAAAAGATTGGTCTGTAAAGAAAGTGTATGTAGCTTTGGTTGATTGAAATCATGATTTTAATTTGTCCATTTTGTTGCTATAAATCATTCTTTTCAAAAGGTTAAATCTAAATTCACATAAATTACAGAGGCTAGACCCTAAATCTTACTTATTGCACATAAGAAGTACAAGAAACCTCCCTCACTTTGAAAGGTTGTTCCCACAAACCTTGCTTATTGCATATAAGAAGTACAAGAAACTTTCCTCACTTTGAAAGGTTACTCTCACACTATTGTTGGTGAGACTCAATCTTTGGTCATTCTTTCTATTTTTTCACTTCTATAACTAGTTGAGCTATCAATGCGGACTTGCCTGCTATAAATCATGACCGAACAGAAGGTTGGTAGAAGTTGCAAGGAAGGCGAAAAGTGACGAAATTTGCTAACCTCATAACGGGCTTAAAGAACGACAACAACAAGGCAGCTGGTGCAAACGTTGAGCTACCACGAAAGAATAATGACAAGAAGCCGAGGATTAAGTCTATCCTCTTGGTCCCACATGCAACCGCTTCAAATTGATTTCATCCAATGGGTTTTACGATTTATACTAGCGTTATATATATATATATATATATATATATATATATATGCGATGCACGAGAAAAAATAATGTTATTATAAATATAAATAAAAAATAGAAAAAATAAAAATATTTTAAATTGTTTAATATAATAATATTTTTGAGCTTCCATCGATCAAATATTTATTATTTTTATAGAATACAAAATTACAATTAAAATTAAAATTAAAATTTTGTATGGTTAATATAATCTCTAATTATGTACATATTCAAATAAACTTATAGATAAAATTTACATAATTACATTGATTTATTCTTAATGGTATTTCATCTATATTATAATTTTCACAATACAAATAATAACTAAGATAATTACATTTAGAAAGAAAATTTCAAATTTTGTATGAGTAAATTTAAAATAAATGTAATCCTTTGTTATGAGGAGAAAAAAATAGCGATTTTATTTTTCAAATGTTGTGCTTTTTTTTTTTTTTTTTTTTTTTTTTTTTTTTAGTAAAGGATGTTGTGGTTATTTTATAATAATAATAAGGATAGAGATAATAATTGTAACAATAATTACTTCCAAAACCATATAACTTTATTATAGTTATAAGATATATATATATATATATATATATATATATATAACAATGTTAATATTTTTCATAATTATTTAAGAAGTTATAGTGGATGGTGAGAGGTGATTAAGAGTTTATGTGTTCAATTCTTGCGAATCTTAAACTTGCACACTATAAAACCATTATATGAGTAAGGTAAGTGTCTAATTTATAATTTTGTCAAGAGTGTTCCTTATTTGATTCATCTGTGTTTAAGTATAATTCTTGACGACTGAGATTAATTAAATGATTTTTGGAACATTTTTAAATACATATAGAGTCAATGGAAGTGAATGATAAGCTATGAAAATGAGGACAACATTTCTTGGAGAGCCAAAAAGTGATGTTTTTTTGGTTTTGATCACATGGTCAAATCAAGTGAAAAGTGGAACAAAATAATACAAAGTTGAAATTTTCGAACAACAAGACCATTGCTCAATATTTTGATTATATCTCAACATATGAATGTTCAAATCAAATGATTATTGCACAATTAGAAAATCAACTCAGAAAGATACAATCATACAACTGTTATGAAGACCATCTTTCTAGCAAGGAAGACGTTTTGCCATAATGCACACTCGTAAGCACACATATGCGACTAATGCGAGTGCATATGCATCGCTGCTCTCCGAACCACTTTCTTTATATTATCTACTGCACATAACTCCCATCTGGTTAGTTAGCCATTATGGTGAAACTATTTGTAGGAGTTAGATGCTTGAATTTGCTATGTAGGATGTTCGATGTTTTACGCTTATATTCATTTAGCGCTTTAACTTTTATTGGCAATCCATATGATTTTCTTTCGATTATATTTTCCATGGTTTAGATATCAGCATATGAAGATCAATTTCCTTATTTTTTGTTTTTTGTATTTAAAACTTTTATTCCAATTATATATATATATATATATATATATATATATATATATATATATATATATATAAAGGTTCAAGTGCGGCGGTGTCTTACAGTGCGGCGATGCGGCGTCACTAATAGTTCAACAAATATACATCATCAACGTTAGGAAAATACATCACAAAAATACACACAAATTAGATACGCATCACAAAAAACACACCATTATTAGATTGAGTAAAAACAACATGCACTGTTCGGAAATACACCATTGGGGGTGCAGTGGTGAGCTCTATGGTGTATTTTTTGGGTTTGTTGTGTATTTTTTGTGTTTTTTTGGCATTTCATTGTAGGGTCCGTTTGGAAAGCAGGAAAATGACTTCTGGAAAATGTTTTCTGGAAAATGAGTCATTTTCCGGAAAACATTTTCATTTCCAGTGTTTGCTTGCATTCTGGAAAACTGTTTTTGTGTGTTTGGTTCATTTTCTGGAAAATGATTAGAATTGTACAATTAAACATTTTAATTATTTTATTTAGAATATTACAACATGTATAATAATATAATAATAATTTTAAATATAATAAAAAATAACTAATAATATATCAAAAATATTATGGTGGTGGTGGTGGTGTAGTGGTAGTGGTGTTATTTGTTATATAATAATAATAATAATAATAATAATAATAATAATAATAATAATAATAACTGGTGGTGGTATGACGGTGGTGGTGTAGTGGCGGTGGTTGTGGTGGTGGTGGTGGTGGCGGCGACGGTGGTTGCGGTGGTATAGTGGTGGTGGTGGCGGCGGTGGTATGGTCGTGGTCGTGGCGGCAGTGGTGTGATGCTGGTGGTGTGGTGGTGGTGGTTGCGGTGGTATGGTGGCGGTGGCGGCAGCGGTGGTATGGTGGCAGTGGCGGCAGCGGTGGTATGGTGGTGGTGGTGGTGGTGGCGGCGACGGTGGTTGCGGTGGTATGGTGGTGGTGGCGGCAGCGGCGGTTGCGGTGGTATGGTGATGGTGGTGGCGGCGACGGTGGTTGCGGTGGTATGGTGATAGTGGTGGCGGCGGCGGCGGTGGTGGCGTGGTGGTGGTTGTAGTGGCGGCGACGATGGTTGCGGTGGTATGGTGGTGGTGGTGGTAGCAGCGGTGGTATGGTGGTGGTGGTGGCGGCGACGATGGTTGCGGTGGTATGGTGGTGGTGGTGGTGGTAGCGGTGGTGGTGATGGTATGGTATTGGTGGTGGTAGTGGTTGCGGTGGTATGGTGTTGGTGGTGGTAGTGGTGGTGGTGTGATGGTGGTGGTGTGGTGGCGGTGGTTGTGGTGGTATAGTGGTGGTGGCGGCGGCCGTAGTGGTGGTGGTGATGGTGGTAATGAGGTGGTGGTGGTATGGTGTTGATGATGTTGGTGGTGGTGTGATATTGGTGTAAAAGTTGGAAAATGACTTCCCCTCAAAAAAAGAGGAAGTCATTTTCCTCTAAGGGTTCGTTTGGAAAGCAGGAAAATGACTTCTGGAAAATGTTTTCCGGAAAATGAGTCATTTTCCGGAAAACGTTTTACTTTCTTGTGTTTGGCTGCATAATAGAAAACTGTTTTTGTCATTTTGGCTCATTTTATGGAAAATGATGTAAAATTGTATAATTAAACATTTTATATAATTAATTATTTTGTTTAAAATATATTAAATTTACAATAATATTATAAATAATAATAATAATATTATTAAATTTACAATAATAATAATAATAATATTAAATTTACAATAATAACAATAATGTTTACTAAAAAAATAACAAAAAAATAAAAAAAAATAAAAAACGAAAACCAGAGAGTAAAACTCTCTGGTTTTTCGCCGTTCTCTCTGGTTTCGTCGGAAACCAGAGAACAGTACTTGCTCTCTGGTTTCCGGCGGAAACTAGAGAACAGTACTTGCTCTCTGGTTTCCGGCAGAAACCAGAGAGCTTTTCTCTGGTTTCCGGCAGAAACCAGAGAACAGTATTTGGGGGGAATTCAGTGTTAGTTGTTGCTGTAGACAGAGATGACGGTGATTGTTGTTGTAGACAGACGAAGGTGGTTGTTGTTGTAGGCCAAAGAAGTCTTCCGGAAAATGACTTCCCCAAAAAAAAAGGGAAGTCATTTTTCGGAAAATTGAGCTCATTTTCCATTGACCATGTCTCATTTTCCTTTGACTTCTCATTTTCCAGCCTAGCCAAACACCAAAAACCCGGAAAATGATTTCCAGAAATCATTTTCCAGGTTTCCAAACACACCCTAAAACAAGCCTATTTTCCAAAGTCAACGGAAAATGATTTCCGTTGACTTGATTTTCCAAGCACATCCAAATAGTGAAAACTTGGAAAATGATTTCCATAACTCATTTTCCAGGTTTCCAAACACACCCGTAGTGTGTTTCCCTTACACTGTTGGTGTATTCTGAAATTCCGCAGCACCGCCACACGGGAAGACCCCGACGCATTTGAATATATATATATATATATATATATATATATATATATATATATACAATATTGGTAATAATTCCACTTATAATTTACTACGGAGTACTAAACAAGCAAAACACTTTTAAAACTCATTCTAAATATTAAATATTTGATTTCTATTTCAATTCGATCTCATGTTCAAACCAAACACTCGATTAAAAAAAAAAACGCTTGAAAGTCTGGTCAATTAGTCTTCAATTTCTACCTTTGCATGTATACTATACACACAAAAAGCCTTAATCACCTTTAGAGCATCCACATCAGTGGATATTATGGAGATAATGTCAGATGAATTATCTTGGGTGTGGATAATAACAAGTGTGGGGGAGTTATTGGTGGAGATATTTCTCCTGCAAATTCAAGGAGAATGCAGAAACAGAAGAAAAGGAAAGAGAAGAAACCCACACGGGCGCGTCAGGCGCGCCTTTTTTTTTTTTTTTTTTTTTTTAATTTTTGATTTTGATTTTTTTTTTCCTCCCCTTCCCACGTTCTCTCTCCTAATCACTCTTACATTATCCCCAATTCTCCCCAACCATTATGGATGCTCTTATTCTAGAGTTCGATTGATCAAAAAAACAGACCGGACAAAAAAAAAAAACCTAAAAAATTTGGGAACACAACTTGTCATTTCTGAACACGGAGCAGCAGTATCCTTTGTCCGTTAAACTCCGTTGATATTTTTCCCTCCCATGAATCAAAACCCCCTATCATGGCCACATCTTCATCATCTCCGTCTCAACACTATCAATGGAGGGACGAGTTCTGCTACGCTCCCTCTCACCACCGAACTCCACACTCTTCGCACGCTCTTCTTTTTCCTTTTCTAAACGCCCTCATTTCTTCGCTAATCACCTCAGCAATCCCCGCTCCACCTTCCGCAACCGCCTCCTCTTCACTTCCACCGCCGCTTTACCTTCTCTCCACCTGAGAACACGCTTTTCTCCTCTCTCCGTCCGAGCCGTCTACACTTTCCCTCCAGGTAATCATCAATCGGCCTTTTGCGTTTGGGGTTGGAGTGTTTTATATTTCTTATTTGATTAATTTTACATTGACGTTCAATTTGCAGAACTCTCTGGAGCTGAAGATGATGTTGCTCGGAAGCTTGGGTTCGAGAAAGTATCGGAGCAGTTCGTTGATGAGTGTAAGTCGAGAGCTGTTCTGTATAAACACAAGAAGACTGGTGCTGAAATTATGTCGGTTTCCAACGATGATGAGAACAAAGTATTTGGGATTGTTTTCCGAACTCCTCCGTAAGTCAACCCTAGATGATGATCGTTAGGAAGTAGACATATGCACTTATCATGCTAAACCGTTATAGTCCTCATTGCTGACTGGAGTAATCTATTATTTATAAAATTGACGCCATTTATCTTTAAAACACAAATGCAGGAAAAATTCAACTGGAATTCCTCACATATTGGAACATAGTGTACTGTGCGGTTCAAGAAAGTATCCCCTAAAAAAGCCATTTGTTGAATTACTGAAGGGGAGCTTGAACACTTTTCTGAATGCATTCACCTATCCGGACAGGACTTGTTATCCCGTTGCTTCCACAAATACAAAGGTAGAAGTGCAGAACCTTTTCTCAATAAGGAGTTGATATATACAAGTGCAGCTTTCTCTCAAGTTTTAATTTGTTCCTTTTAAATCCCTAATCTCTCCTTTATTTATTTATTATCATTAGTATTTTGTTTTGTTTCCAGGATTTCTATAACTTGGTTGATGTGTATTTAGATGCTGTCTTTTTCCCAAAATGTATTGAGGACTTTCAAACTTTTCAACAAGAGGGCTGGCATTATGAACTGAATGACCCTTCAGAAGACATAACTTACAAAGGTTTTTCTTTTCAGTAAATATTTCCTTTTTCTTTTGTTTTTATTATTCATTTATTTATTTATTTACTTGGCATTTAAATCATCTTCATAATTATGATAATTCATACCTATTACAATTCAGGAGTTGTTTTCAATGAGATGAAAGGGGTTTATTCACAACCTGATAACATATTGGGCAGGAAGTCCCGACAAGTAAGGGTTTCACACTTTCTGCATTGACGACCACTTACTATTTGAGCCAACTAAATGCCTTGGTGCTATTCAGCATTCAGCATATACTAGAACTGACTGTGATTTACTATAATACATTGCATACATCTAGTAATGTAGTAATTGCTACCTGAAGAGCCAAATAAAGGCAAAAGAGCCTGTAAATAATTGCTTCAGTACTATTGGACATATACTGGGACTAATTGTGACTAGAATAATGTCATAGCATATATCTAGTAATCTAGTAGTTGCTGGCTGAAGAATTCTGTGTTGGACATCTGAACCTAGGCCATGTGTTACACCATAAGTTTTACTCTATTCTATTTGCAGGCTCTTTTTCCAGACAATACATATGGTGTTGATAGTGGTGGAGATCCAAAAGTCATTCCTAAACTTACTTTTGACGAATTTAAGGTTTGGCATATACATGTTATTGCTCTACTATTTTAAAGCATAATGTTATTATATTTTTACTCATTGTTCATTTTTCTTGGTGCTCATTGATTCTCATCATGAGATGTTTTGCCATTAGAAAGTTAGGCAGGCAAACTAATATGCTGCTGTCTTAGACTCGCTTGTACAAATAAACTAATGGATATGTTTGCATGTTTGTGCATAGTACTGTTTCTGTGTTCAGGCAATGTATACAAGTGTCTCATGCTTTTGTTGCCTTTGCTCTTCAGGTTTCATCATGGAGTATATGAACTAGTTGCTTCTTCTGTATTCTTAAAAACATTCCGAGTCTTGTGTTCAAAGTTTTCCACTTATGTGTATAAATGCCATATTGCTATGTGTATTAAGGGCGTGTTTGAAAACTAGGAAAATGACTTTTGGAAAATGTCTCATTTTCCAGAAAAAATTTTCATTTCCAGTGTTTGGTTGCATTCCAGAAAATTGTCTTGGTGTGTTTGGTTCATTTTCTGGAAAATGAGCATAATTGTATAATTAAACATTTTAATTGTTTTGTTTAGAATATAACAACAACAACAACAACAATAATAATAATAATAATAATAATAATAATAATAATAATAATAATAATAATAATAATAATAATAATAATATAAATGGTGGTAGTGGTAGTGGTAGTGGTAGTGGTGGTGGTGGTAGTGTTGGTGATGGTAGTGGTAGTGTTGGTGGTGGTCGTGGTGGTAGTAGTGGTAGTGGACTAGTGGTGGTGGTGTTATTTGTTATATAATAATAATAATAATAAGTGGTCGTGTGGTGGTAGTGGTGGTGGTGGTGGTGGTGGTGGTGGTGGTGTGGTGTGGTGTGATGGTGGTGGTGGCGGACTGGCAGTAGTGGTAGTGGTAGTGGTGGTAGTGGTAGTGGACTAGTGGTGGTGGTGGCGGATTGGCAGTAGTGGTAGTGGTAGTGGTGGTGGTGGTGGTAGTGGACTAGTGGTGGTGGTGTTATTTGTTATATAATAATAATAATAATAATAAGTGGTCGTAAGTAGAGGTAGTGGTAGGGGTAGGGGTGGTGGTGGTGGTAGTGGTAGTGGTAGTGGAATAGTGGTGGTAGTGGTGTTATTTGTTATATATAATAATAATAATAATAATAATAATAATAATAATAATAATAATAATAATAAGTGGTGGTGGTGGTGGTGGTGGTGTGGGGTGATGGTGATGGTGATGGTGGTGGTGGTGGTAGTGTGGTGGCGGTGACGACGACGGTAGTGGTGGGGTGGGGTGGTGGTGGTGGTGTGGAAATTAGAAAATGACTTCCTCAAAAAAAGAGGGGAAATCATTTTTTCAAGAAAAATGATGGTAATTTCCTTTGACTCACATTTTCCACTCTTTACCAAACATTGAAAATCCAAAAAATGTTTTCCAGAAATCATTTTCCGGGTTTCCAAACACACCCTAAGTGCACAAAGCATTTAGAAGCAATTATTGTCTGTTTTTGAATTTTTATCCACATTTCTGTAAAATTGGTGTTTAATCATCAGAGATACTTCTCACACCATGCTTTTAAACTGAAACGGTATGTTTTGTATTAAGGCGATATTAGTAGTAAAAAGTTTATTGTCTATTAACTTCATCCTGCCTCCAATGTATTAAGCTATGCCAGGATTTCAGCATGCTTCACTTATGTGCACTAGTTATTCTTTCATCTAAGGTTCATAACTATTCTTTATTGTATCACATGCTTTTCATATTTTGTTGAATTACTAGCCTATGCTAATTATGAGGTTTTTGGTATGCCCTACACTAATTGTGATGAATGCTAAATATTAATCTAACTTTTTACGCTCTGATAAACTCGGTAGGACTTCCACCGCAAATATTACCACCCCAGCAATGCCAGAATATGGTTTTATGGTGATGATGATTCAACTGAACGGTTACACATCTTAAGTGGTAGGTTTTATTTCCTCATTCGTTTTCAATGTAGGACCATATCCTTTATGCATTTAGGAGCATCAGACTCACTCAAAGAGGGCTTCTGACCATTAATTTGTTTCAAAGTGGTATTTTCATAAGAAAAAACTAAAAAATTATCAAAAGGAGAGGATAAACATCTAACCTTCTAATCAATGGTAGTGCAAAAGTTGGAGATAGATAATGTTATTCAGCAGTGAATACAATAATGCAATATACAGGTCCATTTCCCTTTTCTTGTTATTTCATCTGTCTATACCAATTCAGTCATTCTCCTATTTTATATTCAGTATGTGAGCTAAGTGATGCTCTTAGCCTCTTAATATTTGTTTTCTTACCTTTATGGACTTTTTTAAACTTTAATTTTCTTACCATCAAGCCTTGCACCCATTTTCAGTGCAACTGTAACCAAGTATCCAGTGAAAAGAAAAGGAAGGATCGAAATCATGTTTCAAATGGACCTGAATTCTTCAAATATCTGATGAATGTCCTCTATTGTCTTTCGACATCTGTGTGCTTTCAAACTGACATCTTTGTCCCATAAATTAGCTACTAGCCTACTACCGAAACTTTGTAACTTGATTTAATAATTTACCCTTTTTTTTCCCAATTATTTCATGCAGAATATTTGGATATGTTTGATGCAAGTTCAGCACCTCAAGAGTCTAGAGTTGAACCTCAAAAATTATTTACTGAGCCAATCAAAATTGTTGAAAAGTATCCTGCTGGGGAGGGCGGTGACCTAAAGAAGAAGCACATGGTGTGCCTTAATTGGCTGTTATCTGATAAGCCACTAGATTTGGAAACCGAGCTCGCTCTTGGATTTCTGAATCATTTGCTTTTAGGAACTCCTGCTTCTCCTTTAAGGAAAATATTGCTTGAAAGTGGTTTAGGTGATGCTATTGTTGGGGGTGGGGTTGAAGATGCATTCCTTCAGCCTCAATTTAGCATCGGAATGAAGGGTGTTTCAGAGAACAAGATTCTACAAGTAGAAGAATTGATCATAAGCACCCTAAAGAGTTTAGCAGAGGAAGGTTTCAACTTAGATGCTGTGGAGGCATCAATGAACACGATTGAGTTCTCTCTTAGAGAGAACAACACTGGCAGATATCCTCGTGGGTTAGTCTTGATGCTCCGTTCTGTTGTAAGTAATGCTTGTGCTTCTGTCAATATCTTTATTTTCTTCATTTGTTTTCCTTCTCTTCCTGAATGCAATATATGCTCTTATCTTGTGATGTTCCTTCTAGGGAAAATGGATATATGAAATGGATCCATTTGAACCACTAAAATATCAAAAACCTCTTGAGACCCTGAAAACAAGAATAGCTGAGGAAGGCTCGAAAGCTGTTTTTGCTCCATTAATAGAAGAATTCATCTTGAATAACCCACATCGTGTGACTGTAGAGATGCAGGTAATCATTGTATTGGCTTTGTGTTGCTATATGTTATGAAGATAAATATACATGTGCACATGGGATTAAATGATTCTGATTGTGCATGGATTCTATTTTGTCACAGCCTGATCCTGAGAAGGCTTCCCTGGACGAAGCGACTGAGAAAGAAATTCTAAATAAAGTGAAAGCAGGCATGACTGAGGAGGATCTTGCTGAGTTGGCACGTGCTACACTTGAGCTACGGCTGAAACAAGAAACTCCTGACCCGCCAGAAGCCCTGAAAAGTATACCAAGTCTCTCTCTACAGGATATTCCCCGCACACCAACACATGTTCCTATTGAGGTAATTGAGCTCCTTAGTTTAACACTTTAGTTCATCATGTTACCTGATTCCTTCCAAGTTAAACTTATTGAACTTGTGATTGTAAGGTTGGTAGTGAGCTCCTGAGTTAAGTTCATTGATTTTACCTGATTCATTTCCATGTTTAACTTAATGGATTGTAGGTTGGGGAGATTAATGGGACAAAGGTTTTGCGACATGACCTCTTTACAAATGATGTTCTCTACGCAGAAGTTGTCTTCAATTTGAACTTATTAAAGCCAGAGCTTCTTCCTTTGGTGCCACTTTTCTGGTAAGTTGCCAACTTAATAGAGCATTTCCATCCTGCACCCCTATTAGGCATCAACATTAAAAGTTAGCAAATTTAATGGGTATCATTATCTGTAGACATGAAATTGGTTCTGCTATACTCGTATTTTGTGGAATGTTATTGAACGCCATAAAATCATCCTGGCTTTACAGGAGCTGTCTTTTATAGTTGGCAGCTGGGAGCCTGGGAGTCTTGTGGGATCAGGATATAATTTTTCATAAAACATTATGCTGGGAATTTTGTGAAGGCCGAAAAATATTTAATATATGGTTTGGAAGATATCTGAGCTTATCGTTTTCTGAAACTATGTTTAAATCTATTTTTATTCTGTAACCTAACAGTAGTGATGTTAACTGGTGTTAATTTGCAATTGCTTAAATGCTTAATAGTCAATCATTGTTGGAGATGGGCACGAAGGACTTGAACTTTGTTCAACTCAACCAGTTGATTGGAAGAAAAACTGGAGGCGTTTCAGTGTATCCTTTCACCTCATCAGTGCGCGGCAAGGTGGAGCCATGTAGTCATATGATTGTCAGAGGCAAAGCTATGTTTGGACAAACTGGAGATCTATTTGAATTGGTAAGTTTAGTTCTCCCATGACTGCTAGTGACTAATGAGTAATGACAATATTCAATTCACACGGATCTTAAGGGCTCAAGGCATTTGATGAACAAATGTACATATATCCCTTCATCTCTTTATCGCTATATTTTTCTTTCTTCTAACCTTGTAAGGAATGGTTGTGGCTCCTAAATGGTTGTTTAGCATTGGCAAGAACCTTTCATGCTGTTAGCTTTTAAATGCTGAATCCTAGATGTTATTGATATGTATCCATGGGGTATTATTATCTTAGCAATCTTTGTTGAAACTTGTCAGTTCTCCTGTCCTAAACTGGTTCAGGTTTCTTCTCCTTGTTCCCCCTAATTTGGAAAATTAGCATGTGATTGGCATTAAGGTTTTGTTGTGTGGAACTGAACATACTATGATTTTTTTGTGATTGATCAACATTTTAATTTATTATTTATCTATCAGACTAGGTAAAATAACTGATTGATGAGATTATTCAAATTGGCTTTTGTAGGTCAACTGTATCCTCCAAGATGTCCAACTTACAGACCAAAAACGTTTCAAGCAGTTTGTTTCTCAAAGCAAAGCTAGAATGGAGGTATCTGACACGCCTTCGAACAGGAATTGCTTCAATCTGAAATTTTTCTCTATTCTCTAATCCCAAAAGGATTTTTTTTTCCAGAACCAACTAAGAGGCAGTGGTCATAGGATTGCAGCTTCTAGGATGGATGCAAAACTTAACATTTCAGGGTGGATCTCTGAACAAATGGGTGGTATCAGGTTACACATGATATATACTGATTTACCTGTAACTCTGTGTACTATCCTACAATGTACTGAATAAGATTTGCTGCACAGCTTACATGATAGTATTTTAATGTTTCCCTATGGTACCCAGTTGTTGAACAAGATATCTTATAGTATAATAACTATACATTGATAATATGAGCATAGAATTCACAGGATTCAACTAAAAGATGAAAAGGCTCTTACATAACTTGTTTACTTGGCATAAGGCATGTGCGATACTTGACTTCTCCAAGAGTGTTTAAATTAAAAATCATTATCTTTTTTATTTATCTTGTTGTCACATTAATATCATTTTTACACTTTTAAGTTTGAGTTTCCTTTGTTGAGATGTGAAACTCAGTAGCTCTCTTTATTCTGTTCTGTATTTACTTGTTGGATCACAACTCACAAGAAGTAAAAATCTTTCATTCATGTGCTTGAAGCTACTTGGATTATCTGAGAAGCCTTGAAGAGAAAGTTGATAAGGACTGGCCAGAAATTTGTTCATCTCTCGAGGAGATCCGCAGATCTATATTCTCAAAAGACAGCTGCCTAGTTAATCTAACAGCTGACGAGAAAACTCTAATGTTTGCTGAAAAGCATGTTAGCAAATTCCTTGATTTGCTTCCTAGTAATTCCTTAACAAAATCAACTGCTTGGGAAGGTCGACTTTCACCTACAAATGAAGCTATTGTTATTCCTACTCAGGTAAGTTGTCTACTATCAATTGCTTTTTAGTTTTCTGATACTTTGTTAGATAGTAAATTCAGCTAATAAGCCTATTTCATTCTTTATGAAGGTAAACTATGTTGGAAAAGCAGCTAACATCTATGCGGCTGGTTATGAGCTCAATGGAAGTGCGTATGTTATTTCCAAGTACATTGGAACCACTTGGTTGTGGGATCGTGTACGAGTTAGTGGTGGAGCTTATGGAGGATTTTGTGATTTTGACACCCACTCTGGTATAGTTGTTTCATGTGAAGTGTGACATCCATTCTTGATTCCCCAAGTACTGAATGTACTTTGGTTCTTCAGGTGTATTCTCGTTTTTGTCTTATCGGGACCCAAACCTAAAGAAGACACTTGATGTGTATGATGGAACAAGTGATTTCCTGAGAAACCTTGAGATAGACAATGATGCTCTCACGAAGGCAATTATCGGGACCATTGGAAAAGTTGATGCATACCAGCTACCAGATGCAAAAGGATATAGTAGGTAAGGGTTTCTGTATGCTCAATCTCTGTAAAGAGTCATCCCATACCCTGTAAGCAACAACAAATTTTGCTAAATCGTTTTTTCCCCCCAATTTATACTTGTCAACTTTTATGTTTTTCTCAATTGAGTGCATTGACTCATTGTTATATTGTTAATGTTACCTTTGTATGATCTAAATCCCAATTCTGTTGATACTGTTTAGGCTTTAACTGGAAATGGTATTTATGTTTAGAGTTGAAAATTATGTGGTCCTCCGAGATTTCTGGTTCAAGCCTTATACGGAAATCAATCTTGTTTCTCTATTTGCTATGAAAACTTAACTTTTTGATATATCTAAACCTTGATGGTTATCAAGCTGGGAGTTGCATTAACCTTTAAAATATACATTACTCCGTATTACTGATGAAGTTATTGTGGTTATGGAAAGATCCCATTTTTAGGAAGTGGGCAACAAGGTTCAACTTCTATGTAGATTTATATCTTCCTTCTTCCCTTGAAAATAATCACCTTGTTACTAATTTCACTGCTTTCAGCTTATTACGGTATTTATTGGGAGTTACTGAAGAAGAAAGGCAAAGGAGGCGTGAAGAAATCTTATCAACCAGGTAATAGTGTTGTTAGTTATTGAGCGTATAAATAGCTCATCAAGCAGGGAAAAGAAAAAACACAAACAGATGCTTAAAAAGTGAACTCTAGCAGTATCTTCTTCTTCATCTTCCTTCTTTTTTGAAAGTATTTTGGGTGCGTTTAGAGACTATTATCCATCTCTTTCTGTAGTTGTAATTTTACAGGCTGGTTCTCTGAATGTGATATATTGTGTTGTTCCAAATGAATGATGAAGTGCATTTTGTTTTGTGATGTAACTCAGGCTGGCTGATTTTAAAGAATTTGCTGATGCACTTGATGGTGTAAGAGATAAAGGGGTGGTGGTAGCTGTGGCATCACCAGATGACGTTGAAGCCGCCAACAAGGAGCACTTCAACTTCTTTGAAGTCAAGAAAGCGTTATGATGAACTGTTCGATCAAGGACGACGCCCCTCTCATCTTCTTCATTCATGATCACACTAGATTCTTAAAGTTGCAGAAGACAATACATAATGTACAGAAACAGTCATTTTGTGAGTTCAGTATTAGCCCTTTATTTGAAGGGTGGACAGGAAGGATGAAAGCCCCCTGAAACAATTTTCCATTTAAGAAGACAGTGTTTGAATCCATGTTTTGTTTACAGATACAAGGTTCTGAAAACAAACGAGGCTGGAGGGTTTCTGTTTCTGTGAAAACGAGTGAAACAGTGCCACTTTATACAACATTACTACGTGTATGTAATAATGAACTCATATGCTAGTGTCGTGAACAGGAGGAGCAGATCAAATCTTATACCCCAAAGTATAGTTGATTTTTACTCCCACCTTACAATTTGACAATGAAACATTGAAGGAATCCTATGGAAATAATTGTGGCCTATCTCGTCATTGAAACATCGCTGTCAAAGTTTAATAATACTCCAATGTTCTAATAGCACTATTACTTGAAATTAGTCTCTAGCTTATGAGCAAAGTATAAATTTAATATCTCAATTATTTACAATGCAGATTTAGTGCTTTATTAAATGATATATTGGTGACAAAGTAATGGATTTAGTTACAAAGGGACCAAATCAGGGCAAATTATGCTCTGCATCAGTATGCACCATGCATGGTGCATACGGATGCAAAAACGATGTCGTTTTGCATCAAAACGCGCGTCCTACTTAAAAAAAAAAATCAGTTTCGATTCCCAGTAACAATATTATGTTATTCATTTTTTAGTTCATTCATTCTGGATTTTTAGTTATGCAATTCTGGATGTATAGTTATGCAATTCTGGATTTATAGTTATGAAGTTATAAATGTGTAGTTATGCAATTCTGGATGTATAGTTATGAAGTTATGGATGTGTAGTTATGCAATTCTGGATTTATAGTTATGAAATTATGGATTTGTAGTTATGTAATTGTGGATGTATAGTTATGAAATTATGAATGTGATGAAATTTTGGATGTGTAGTTATGCAATTTTTTTTTTTTTAAAGTTAGACGTCAAAACGACGTCGTTTTTGCATCCGGATGCACCATGCATGGTGCATACGGATGCACAACATAACGATCCCCAAATCAGTCACTTTATTAAGTGACATATTGGTGACAAACTTGACAAAAATAATTACTGAGAGACTAAATTCCGCCACTTTGACAATAATTGAAGGACTAAATCTATATTTCAACTAATTAAATGATTACATCTATACTTTGATCATAACTGAGAGACTAATGGGCTGTTTGGTTCACGGAATAGGCCTGGAATGGCATAACATTCACAGTAATAGGCCTATTACTCTGTTTGGTAACCACTTGTATTCCCAGGAACATTGTTCCAGGGAATGACCTATTCCCCTTGCAAAGGGAATAGAGATTCCTGGGGCCCCCTGGTATTAGGCTATTCCTGATTTCTCAGGAATAGCCTAAAGTTTCTATTTCCTATTTTACCTTCCAATTAAATTTATTTCCTATTTCACCACTGCCACTACCACCACTATCGCCACCGTTGTCGCCGCTATCGCCACCACCATCGCCGACACCACCCTAGCATCGCCGCTGCAATCACCACTGCCGTCACTACCATCGCCACAAACACCGCCGCCGCCACCACCACCCAACCACCGCCACCGCCACCACCACCACCGCCCCAGCACCAGCACCACCGCCGCCACCATCGCCACAATCACATATTTTTATAAGGGTATTTATTTATGTCTTTTAAAACATATTTCATTTCTATTCCTTAAATCAACCAAACACTTTAATATAATTCATAAAGTCTATTCCTTCCGCGAACCAAACAATAGAATATAATTCCTATTATATTCATTGCCTATTCCATTTCTTATGGAATGACATTCATATTACCTCAAAATTTATTCCGTAAACCAAACGTGCTGTAAAAGTATTATTTGTCGTAATTCATTTAAATAGTCTTTTAAAGAACAGCTGAAACAATTCACTAGCTACATCAATTGCTATTCCAAACATACCTATAGAGTTGAACTCCTTATTGTAAGTGGTTGAGAGTACCCCCATTTCTCCTTAGATCTCTTGAGACATTTTTGATAGTGAATAATTAGTGTGAAGAATAGGAGAAAACAAGAGCAAGGTCTGAAATTTATGTATCGGATCATTCTAAATGTCATATCTCGATTGAAATTTCTGCATTTGACCATTCTAAAAATACAATAACTCATTTAAATAATTTTTAAAAGAGTTATTAAAGTAATTCACTATTCCAAACGTAATTCACCTAAATCTCTTCCAACATACGGAGTAGTTCCTAAATACTAAAGACGATTGAGAATAATACAGTATTGTTTTTGCTTGGATGTTTGGAAACATTATATTTTTGATAGTAAATATATTTAATTAATAGTGTGGAGAATAGGACGAAAGAAGAGCGGGGGGTGGGGAGGACAGAAAGGAGACAAGAGCCCCTGTTTTTAGGGGAGTGGGTTATTTGTCCACAATTTCTCTTATTTCTCCATCAGTGGGCAATTCGTAATTTTGAATAATCTCCATATATCTATCAGGAATCCAATGTGTTGTTGTGCTACCAAACAAAATATAATTCCATAAAATATGCTTATCCAATATCCAATATCCTCCTCCTACCTGCATGTTTAAGATTCCCTCGGGATCACCAATGCCTGCCTCCCCTCCCTCCACATTTTTTACAAATCTAAATATCTTTGGATTTCAAGTTTATATTTTACATTAACATCTCCAAAATAAATAAATAAATAAATAAATAAATAAATAATAAATAATAAATAAATAAATATATATATATATATATATATATATATATATATATATATATACACGTCACTAAATTTATTCAAATAAAATAAATTAACAATGCATAAATAATTTTTTATAGAAACGAATAATTTCAAAATTGTGCAAACCACCAAAAAAAAAAAAAAAAAAAAAAAAAACCTCTTTAGCCTCTCAAACCTCGCTGTTTTTTCGTAGTGTGACCGCCGGCCCCTGGCCAACTCTGTCCTTGGCCGGCGGTTTCGTAGTTCCTTTGTATTTTGTTTTTTTAGTTTCTCAACTTCCACCACCAGATCTAATCAAGAAGCTCCGCACCATTGTCAACGCTTATTTTTCAACAAAAAGAAAAAAGATGGCTTTGTGTCAGTGATTTTTTCTTGAATCTAGGTAAGGCTTTGAGTTCTGAAAAATGACAATAAGTTTTGTGTTTTGATCAAGGACAAGAAGGCGTGGTGTTTTCTTGACAGAAGAAGGCGTGGAGTTCTGTTTTTTATCTAAAGATCTGTATTTTTCACTTTTCCATCAGTTATTTTGACAAGTTATTTTCTCTCGCTTCTTTGGCGAGTTATTCCCTCTCGTTTTCTTTGGCGAGTTCTTTTTCCAGTAAGGTGAAACGTTTTAATTGATCATGGCGTATGTTTATCTCATCCTGAGCAACAAAATGCAGTTCAGATTAATGAAGATATTGTCTATGGACAGAATAACTGTAATAGTTACTCAGGTGGTATGCAAGACTTCTCAAATAGAGTCAGTATTGGATAGCCAGATCATTAACATCAAAGAAGCTTCAGGTTCTTCCAATGAATTCAGCTTCAATCTTGTAACACAGTTTGCGATTCAAGTTTCTTTTAGCATTGCTAGGAAAGTTGTTTCTATGTCTGACTGTAAAGAATGTCTTATCATTCTATCAATCTTTATTGTAACTGTTTCAACTTATGAGTTATGATTAATGAACTAGCTCTTTATTTTCAAAAAAAAAAAATTATTAATGTCAATATTTTTTGATAAATTAATAAGTAATATGCATTTTAATACAAAATAAAAAAAAGTCTATTATTAAAATATTATAAATCATAATAAATTAAAATATTACAAATCTAGTGTCATTATTAATTTTTATTAATATAAATTTAAAAAATTTTACTTATCAATTTGTTCTAAATGTTATGAATTTTTTTTTTTTTAATACAACTAAAATTTTTTACAAATCTCATTTTATAATGATATTTAATCATTCTTTACAATAACTTAACAAGATAAGAGAGTGGTACAGGGACTAAATTGAACAAAATTAAGGTAGAAGGATTAAATTGAGCAAAATATTATAGTACAGGGGCCTCATAGGTACTTTGACCCACTTTTAACACAATTTACTTTCACTTCAAAGTTTAAATTAATTACAAAAATGTCACAACGTTTTGTTTAAGTATTTGTGATCCGTTAAATCAAGATAGATGGACGAATGCGATAGATTCTCATTACTCTCCTAAGCATGTTGTTCTCACATGATCCGTGTCCAAAAAATTATGAACCTTGTGTTGTGACCTATATATATTGAGTGTCTTGGGTTACCATGTTAATACCTATATAAAAGAATAACAAGTACAACTAGTAAATAATAAATATTCTTCAAAAACATTGGGGTGTAAAGTCAATTTAAAGAAGAATTTGTTGATGCCCTAAACCCTAGCTTTCTAACCTAATGGAAATCTAGAAAAATATAATGGAAATCTAGAAAAATAAAAATAAAAAAGGAAAGAAATTCCAATTTAACGAGAAAATCTGATATAAATAGAAAATAATAAATACAAAGGAAATTAATTAATAATTACCTAAACAAAAATGGAAATTTTAACACAAAATAAGCACCACTTAGGTAAACCCTAATGTTGTCTTTTGTGGGTGTATGTATACAGGGACATGCTCTAATGAGAACAAGTGTCCAGAAGAGAAATAAGAACCATTTACAGTTATCCACGTGTTCAGATCAACAAATCAGATATAATTTAAAAAAAAAACAACGCGGTGGCCTTTTCGTAAATGACTCAAATTTTTGTGCAAGTAAATGTATTATAAGTGCAAGTAGCTGGTGCACCATTGCAAGTAAAAAGTGTAAGTAAAATCACTTACAATACAAGTGCACATATTTTCACTTACAAATGCAAGTAATTTACCTTATTAACATTCATGCACCTAGGTGCAACTAATTATAACGTTAGATGCACACACTTAGTATTGATACTCAGTGTAAATTTTACTTGCACCTGTAATACGTTTTACATGCACTTTGGTGCACTATATGAAAGTGCTACTTGCTCTTGTAATACATTTACTTGCACTTTGATGTTCAATTATTTATGAAAATGCCACTGTATTTTTTTTTTTAAAAAAAAAATCAGTGTTTCTCATCCGTTAGATCTAGACACGTGGACGGATGTCATGTGTTCTGAGTTCTCTCCTGGGCATACCGTTCTCATTTGAACGCGATCCTACACATATATAGAATTTGGATTAAATAAAAAAAAAATAGTTGCAAGAGAGAACTAAGAATTACCTTTAAAAAAATGGTGACTACAATCTAACTCATCCATAATATCTACTCATGATTATGCCAATAGTGATGCCATCAGACCACTAGGTACTTGGCAGCTAAGAATAACTTAGAGGAGTTAGAGCCATATATAGATTTTGGAAGCTATAACGACTTTAAAGTTATGAGAGGGGGAAAATGTAGTGACATTTTAGTAAATAATTTAAATTTTAAAGTGCAATTAACCACACCATATATAGTGTAACTAGCAATACTATAAAGTACGACCCACATATGTATAAGTACAATGAACAAGTGCACTCTATAACTTAATTGCACACTATAATGTTGAAAGTTGTACTTTAAAGTTTGAGTTATTTACAAAAATGTCCCAATATTTTTTAACATATACATTATGTTGCTTTGTTTAGTTGCACTTTATAATGTTGATATATAATTTCACTTTAGAGTTTGAGTTATTTATAAAAATATCATCGCATTTTTTCCCCTTTAATGGCTTCAGATCCATTTTTCTCTTATCGGTTCCTAGTTTTCTTTATGGGGGTGATTTTTATAAGAGTGCATATGTATATGGAAAAAGGGCATCCTTGGTCCTTGAGATACCCGTAGAGACAACTCAGTCCCTCAATTATGATCGTATCAATTTTTAACCCCTCAATTATGAGCGAAGTGATGTGTTTGGTCTGGCTCTGACGATAGGGATCCGTCTCAACATGACGGAGAAGTAGAAAAAAAAAACACTTTAATATTTGAGGGGTAAAGTAAGAAATTCACATCTTATTCTCCTTATATTGAAATCAATTTTGTGTCATTATTTTTGACTTCCTAGGCTCTTATTTCAAGGTTCTTCAACTCCAAAGCATTTCAATAACCATCGTATGACTTGTTAGAAACCCGAATCTCGTATAAGGAACATAAGACTCAATACAAACAAAGGAACACTTGATCACCACCTTTAGGCGTTTGAAACACACTATCTTAAAGACTTCTAATTTCCATTACTAAGAAACATAGGGTAATCAAACCACAAATTTTGAGATACAAGAAGATCAAATTTCTCACGTTGTTTTTATGAGAAATTCACAAAGGAAGTAACTTTAGAGTTTTAGTTGATAAAAATTTATTTGTAAACTCTACAGTAACTTAGTCAAGAATAGTATATCCTAACAAAATATAAAAATTTTATTATATATATCCATCATCACATCCCGACATCCCTTATATTCTCTTAAAAACCAGAGTAATAAATAAGGTTATAAAAAAATTTTGTAACTAGCTTCTATTAATGTGTTTCACATGCCTGAAGATGACTTAAGTTTTCATAAAATTTGGAAAAATGATTTTTTTTTTGTCCTTGAATTCTTTACATAGCCACTTTTTATCCTTTTAACTGTTACCATGGTGGTTCTTTCTACTCATGGCTAGATGGAAACATCAAAACTTAATAGAAGTATTGCACTGCCCTTCTTATTCCTTCAAATCTCTCCTTTAAAGCATTCCACTTCTTATTCCCTCACTCAGGTCATTTTCACTTTTTTTTCTTAAATATTTAACTGAGAAAAAAAATATACAAACTGTCCCCCACGTACATTAAAGTCGTATAAAGAAAAAAAAACAATAATGTTAATACTCCAAAACTATAAGTTCTATTTATTATTTTTGTCTACTTAATTAATTAAATTTTGTAACTAGTAATTAAATTCAAAATCTAGAAATAAAAATTGTATGTATACCATTATTCTTCCCATTTATAATTACTATTATTCATCTTCCTTCATTTAATTTCTCTATCCGTTTAACGGACCAAGTCCATCCCGTTCGCTCCGAAAGGCACAGGAGTTGACCCAAAGAAAATCATCAAACTTGTGGAAATCAAACTCGGGTTATCCCAAAATTTTACCATACAAAGAGAGCTCATTTATCACTTAAGATACTTTGTTGGGTTATTATGTATTGTTTTATGAGTCAATTGATTTAAATTCAACATGACGACACAAATTAGAAAAAGTTAAATGGTATTCTATATATACCTGTTGTTCAAACAAACAAACAAAAAAAAAAAACAAAAAAAAAAAAGAAGAAGAAGATATAGTTATACATCTAAATTTACTTTAAAAAAAAATACAAAACACGTCGGGAATTATTATTTTTAGTATGACACCAAAAAGATTTCAAAGTTTAGATTTTTAAAATTATATGAAAATATTATATTTAAAAAATGTAAATAAATGCATTAAAAATTTAATTAAAATTAAATTGTGGTGATGGTTGAGAGATAAAATATGAAACATAAAATACAATAATTTTGACATACTTTTTTTTTTTGAATGTTACTGGCTCTATTACATTGTAGTATCTGTTCATATACTTTCTCAACCTACTGAAACACAAAGAATAAATCATACTTTAATTTGTAATAATTTAATAGAGAACCAATCATTTGCAAGATTCAAATATTTGCATATGTTTTAATGAAGCTAGCTTTTGTGTTGGCAATGATAACCTTTCTCTTTAAGGTGTACTTGTTGGAGAGTAAAAATAATGGGAATGCTTTAAATGAGAAATTTAAGAAATTAAGACATTCTTAAATATAAATTAAACTTTTACAAATAAATAATTATCACACTGCCGTATATAATGTATCTGTCTATTTTGAACATAATCATCATACTGTAACTGTCGAAGTTCAAACATTAATCTTTTCTCTTAAATACTGCCTACTGCATCATTGTGTTAAAGTCCTAGCACGCTTCTTTCTCATTTGTCTTCTCTGAGAAAATTGTTTTTGTTTTTCTTTAATTCCATGCATTGATTTGTATGCATTTGAAATCCATGCCATCGACCCCTACAGCCTAATGCCTAACCCCACCTGACAGAGATTTGGTAGTCTGATTTTAATTTATTACCCATTTTATAGAGTACTTATTATTATGTGCACAGATCAGAGCTACCATAGCTTCTATATGACTATATATATATGTGTGCATGAGAGTGATCGAAGTTTTTTTTTTTTTTTTTTTTTTTTTTTTTTTTTTGGAAAAAGAGTGATCGAAGTTATAAGCTCAGGAGTTAGGACCACCCAAGCTATACATACATGCATGAATTCAACTATGATCTTTAATTTGTAATCATTCTTTGTCCGATCCTGCAATTCTTCTTCAAGTTTATAATAAACACCATTCATCAACTCGATCACAAAAGTCTAAGGGACCCTACCCTTGCCTTTACTCCTCTTCAATGCAAAATCAATTTTCAAATCAACCAAACAATTTGAAACTAACTCATTTATTAAAGTTTTTCTATTAAAAGAGACATCGTACCGGTAATAAGAATTTTGTCAAGTTGACAAAATTTAAGATTTTTTTTTTTAAATGAGTTGATGTCTATTGAGAACAATATACTTTGAGGTAGTTTAGTTTTAAAAAAAAAAAATGTAAGATGTATTTAATTTTCGTTTATTTAAAAGTGTTGTAAAAGTTTATTGATAATGATGTTATATTCATTTCAACTAGCTAGGCCAATATTTCATAATAAAGAAAGAAATCAAGATTTAAGATTATTAAACTTTTGGCTTAAATGTAACATTAAGAGAAATGGTAAGATAAGAGGTTCGGTTATGATTTTTCTTAAATTAAATTTATCCTTAAAAAAAAAAAAAAAAAAAAAAAAAAGGAGAATATGTTCCTATTACGGGGTGTTTGGGTGGGAAGAAGGAATTAGGAAGGAAAAGAATTGCAATTCGGTGGGAAAAGAATAAGGTAGGAATAATGTAAGAATTCAAATTACATAATTGTTTGGTATGAGGAATAAAATTATTGAGAATGAGAAGGAAAAAAAAAAAGTGATATCCAGACTAAAATGTCCTTTGTGTAATAAGAAGAATAACGATCATCAAGGGTATTTTTGTCATTTTATCCACATTTTCCTTTCCCAAAAGCATTGAATTGCAATTCATGATTCAACAAAAGGAGGGAATTGCAATTCCCAACCGAACACTGTAATTTATCTTGCAGTGGAATAAAGTAGGAAAAGAATTACAACTACATTCAACCAAACTCCTCCTTAGTGTTCATCTTCAATGTATGTTTATATAAAGGGAAAAAATCTTGTAAAGGTAGAAGTTGATGATTCTAATTGAGAAGTCTCACTTAAGATTTTCATGAACATTTAACGGTAGATTGGAGTTCAATCTCTGTCATGAACAATTGAAGTTTGAGTTTGGGATGAATTCTTTGTGTGGGGAAGTGTACAGTTTGGTGTTAAGTCTCAAAGCTAGATAAATTGTTGAATCTCAATTCTAGATTGTCTCGATTTACCTCTTCATAAATCTAAGGACAAGTTCATAGAGAGTCTAATACTTATGATATAGTTCGATAAAATCGAGATACCTGATTAAAAAAAAAAAAGAATGAAAAAGAATTGATTCTAATTGTGTTACAGAAGAAGCAAACAACACACTACTTCCAATTGTTTAAAAAAAAAACACACACACACACTACTTCCAATTCTACCTCCATACCCCAAATAGTACAAAACCATTTATCACATTTCTTAATAATAAATACAAATGCATGACCCCCCCCCCCCCGATGCTCTGCATCCCCACCTTCTGGAAAACTATCCCCAGCCTTTCTGGTCCAAGTAAAATTATTCCCTCTGCAATGTTACGTAGTCACCTAACAAAACAACAGCACCAAACTTTTTTTAATTAATTTCTTTATTATTATTAAAGTTTTTAACAACATCCAACATGCAATATAATACTACCACTACTACTACAAGACACATAACAAACTATATAATCCTTACTTTTCAAATAATTTCTAGATCAGAGCACAATGGCATGCAACACATAATTGTTGTTTGTTTAAATATAAAAAGACGTCAAAAGTCATTAGTTTAATTTAATAAATTATTATTATTATTGTCATGTTTCATCTAAGGATGTCCAACGACGTACTGCACGCCTGCACCAATCATTCGTGAAGAGATGAGAAATTGCCAGGTTGATAGTTTGTGTGAAATTTTGCTAAAAATTGTCTTATGGTTGAATGAAAACTGAAAGGAGTTATGGAATTTTTTTTAATTTTTGACATAAAATTTACTCAAATACTTGGTGTTAGTAGAAATTTGTTTATATCTTTAGAAGAGACCCGCATCATCTCATTTGTAGGTAATATTGAGATAGTTTAGGAAGTAGAGTAGGACAAGAGGTCACTAGAGTAAATAGGTGGTAGGGGAAGGGTACGAGAGGAAGTAACTACTAAAATTGGATTATTTAAAAAAAAAAAATGGATTGGTGGAATCCGGGTTGGGTTATAGGCGGGTCATTCATACCCGTTACCTGTCGCTCACTCATTAGCTATCTGATCTGTAATCACTTTCATGACCCTCTGACAGATCTTCTCTAACGGCATTCCCATGTGCCCTGTCACCGTAACGGAGTCTGGACCACATGTTCTGTTCATCCCACCGTAATACCCCTTTTTCCACCCTCAAATCCCCACTTTGCCCCTCCCCAAACTTCTCTTTTTCCCTTTCTGCCCATACCCACTCAGAGTGACACACTACTCACTTTTCACACATACACTGCATGTATATATCGAGACGGTTATATATATACACATATACATACATTCATTCAAGCACGCCGGCCTCTATGTATGACTTGCAGAGACGACGGATGGAGGAATATTTGAGAAGATGTGAGAGAATGGGGGAGACGGCGGCCGAGATGATGGATCAGTTTAGCGGCGGAGATGGAGCTTTGAGAACGACTATGGCTGTTGAGGCGGTTACGAGCTTCCGCTCAAGGAGGAGTGAGAAGTCCGTTGGTAGTCGCGACGAGGAGGAGGAGGACGGTGAGCTCGACGTGAATTTCTCGGGAAATTCGGTGTCTCCGGCCGTCTCTGCGACGTCCGTTCGTGCTCCGTCAACGTCGAAGAGCTCAGGCGCCGCACGTCGCAAGTCAAGAGAGGTTGCGAATGACATCTGGAGATCTTTGGATCTGCAGGTTAAACGTCTTCAAAATTTAAATTCACGTTTATTTCGAGTGTAATGCTCTTTCAAATTTCATTTCTCACGCTCTTTAACTGCTTACACTAATAGTACACTTTAAAAATTTTTGAATTTCAGGAAGAGGATTTCGTAACCGACAATTCAGATTATTATTTCCATTGCAGTTTCAGGTATTTAACTCTCGCTTCACTCAAATTAATTTTCTTCATTATCACAGCGCCTCTTCATTTTTTTGAAACTGATATATACATATGAATCGTGAAAGACGACAATATATGTATGTAGCGCTAGCTATCTGTGTGAAATCATAGCTGTTCAAAATCTTCAAATTCATTCAGACTCATTTAATTTGTCTAAATTTTGCAGCAGAGAGACGACTCCAAGTAGCGATCAGCATCGCGGAGACACAGTAGAGGCAGAAATGGAATCCCCGGCAAAGCCGAAAAAGAAATCCCGAGAGGTAGTGATGAATCGTCGAGGTGGGAAGCCGGCGGCAGGGAATAAGGCACCAGCGGCGGAGATAGAAGAGTTCTTCGCGGTGGCCGAAAAGTACGAGCAAAAGAGATTCCAAGAAAAGTAAGTGCAAAAAATAAAAAGTAGCGTCTCCGATCCCACGGAGTGCGCATGAGAGGATGAATTATCACAACACGTGCTCCATCCATCAACTCATAATAATTACATTTTACCTTCAATAAACAAAAAAGAAAAAAGAAAAAAGAAGTTGTAGCTATATATAGTACTGCATTATTACTACACATATACGTACTAATAATACAAAGATTCGATATAGCGGCGGGCGGCGGATGATGGTTGTGGTTGTTGTGGCGTGCAGGTACAACTACGATATCGTGAAGGACGCGCCTTTGGAAGGTCGGTACCAGTGGGTTCGGTTGAAGCCTTAGTCTCGATCAGATCAGATATATATGCACCAGAAGAAGAAGATCGAAGATCAGATCAGATCAGAATTAAAGAGACAAATGTAGGTTAACTTTTGTTATCCATCCATTATTCATCCATCCCTACCTCCGTTCTTTTTAGTCAAATTTAGCTTAATTAGCTGTCGTCTTTGTACAGTACGTATGTTCATTTCCACCGCCATTGACGTACTCCATCTCCTTTCCATTTCTACATTAATTATTTTGCATGCAATGGTATATCTTCAGCTGTATCTTTTGAGTATTATATGTCGACAATATTTATCTGCATTATATTTCATTTCTTCGTTGGCATTTTATTTTTTTTCTTCCGGTGTGTGTGTGTGTGTGTATATATATATATATATATATATTATTCAATTCAATCGGTTGAGAATCAGTAGTACGTCTGCAGTTTTGTTAGGGCATATTTTGGGTGTTTGTTATATATGTTGGATCTGTTGTAGTATTTGGAAAGTACGCCGAATTTGTCGCAAGGGCTGAAACGTTTCCCACGGAAAGTGGGCATGCATGAAGCTCATCATGGTTGCTGCTAGTGATGATTAATTAGAAGATGCATATATAATATTTATTCTGACCTCCAATCTTGGTGTTATTGAGTTACAAACTAAGCTACCTGGCAAATGTTACGTAATTTATGTACACATCTATTAATGGGTAATACTTCTGTAAAACTGTCTCACGGAGTCACAGGTCTCAATCTGTGATGCAGGCCAAATCTTTAATTAATCGGTCAAAGCTTTGACTAATGGGTTGGATCAATTAATAAATATAGAATTCATGAAAATGAGTGTTTTGTCATCCTTTAGAATTCTATACATGAAAATTATTAGTTTTGATAAATATTACTCCGTAGTTGATAGATTAGGAAAATAAAATAAAGAAATTAGAGTTAGTGTAGTAGGAATAAGGGGCGTCCATTTTAGGTGTTTGACGCAGTGATTTGATGATGAAATGAAAATTTTGAAAGGAGGAAAAGTTAGGATTGGTGCGAGTAGGGCGGGGAGGAGCAGCACGTGGCGTGGGTGGGGGTCACACTGACTTCCATGTGCTTTGGATCTGATGCCGTAATAATTGTTAATTCAAAACGGCCAGGACCGAGGAAATGATCGGAGAATGTTGTGACTTTTAAATTAAATATTGTCATCTATATATCACCACAAAAGGAGACCAACAATTCGAGGTTTAAATATTGTCATCCACTCATATTTATTAATTCTTTTGTTTAGACTAAGATACAATAATTTTTACCATTTAAATCCTATTTTACAGCAAATTTAGGTGATTATTTAATATTTGTAAGATCTAATCTTAATTTGATTGATCAAAAAATTTGTAATTATCATTCAGAAAATGTGTTTTAAATGAAATCTGTCTTATAATTCAGATTAGTAAATAATCACAAAAAAGTAAATTAACATAAATTGTCTATTGTTGACCCGTTTAAACTTAACAAATTAAACGATTTGTCAAATTTAAAACTTGGTTAATTATTAACCTAAGTTTGATAAAACTTGTATGAGTAAAAATTCCCAACTATACAGTTCATTAGATTCTACTTTTCATGTAGATTAGGATTAGGTTTTACCACATGTAAGTACAGATGGGCATGCAGCAAGCAATTCAATTCAAGATCTATGTACTCATCAATACAAGATATTGACTTTGATTTTTTCCATTTCGAATTTTCATATTAAAACTATTGTGCATTTTTTTTATTATTTGTCATGTTTTATTCTATTATTATCTTTGTTTGCATGAATCTAAACTAGTAATTTGGTAAATTATATAGGCTGAGGATCGAAATTATATTCCATTAGTAAGCATTCTTAGCTTATTAAAATTTTAGATCTCATATCTTCATATCAATAAAGAGAATTGGGCAATGAGCCATATATATCTAAGCTTGATTGTTGTCTAAGCTAAACTTTTTTAGAGTATGATTAAAAAAAAAAAAACTCTAGAATTTATCAGAAAGCTTGCATTTACATAACCTGTTAATTGAAAGTACATAATATATTAATTGTATGTACATAATTTGAACCAGTGTCCACAATACGCATGGTGAATCCTGATCCATGATATAATTTGCGCTAAATCTTCTTCATGACATTGTCACAATCTTTAACTGTATGTCTCAATTAAGTTTATAGTAGTAAGTCTACTCAGTCTGTTTACTTATTGTAGTGGAAGAACTAAATTAATCATTATGTTTAGTAGAGATATTAAATTATGCATTTTATCATAGTAGGTAGGAATGATTGTATGCATATATATACCCCATTTTTCCAAAAATTTACAAGGACAAAAAATAAAAGAAATACGGAGCAACATAGTTTTATTTGTTTTTTTTCCCCCTTTTGAGTACTACTGACTCTGTTACAATGTAGTATCTGTCCATACGTACTTTTTCAACCTACTAAAGCACAAAGAGTTAATGTTCCAATTGGGGTTCGAACCTGTAAACTCCCATTTGGAAGAGTCACAATTATATATATTTATTTTGAGAGATTAGAGATTAGTATTTGTTAGGTATTTTTTTTTCCTTACCTACCATACTATATTCCTATATTACAAAATACGTTAATTCTCTATAAGACTCCATTAAGCACAACTCTCCTATTATTATACTGTATTTGTTTACGTTACGAAATTAAAAGTTATCATTAGATAGATAAGGAAAGAATTTGTACTATTAAATAATGATTAGGTAAGTAAAGATGTTTGATAAATCTTTGGTATAGCCAAAATAGAAGTGGCAGCATTATATGAAATGTGCTAAGTGCCAAGCACCGCCTAGGACGAGAGGTTGTTTGGTTAGGGCGAGAATGCAATTAAAAAAAAAAACAAGGATTCGGTGTCAGAATCTCCGAATATAGATGTTAAACGTAATCCTGGGGTGTCTTCCTCATACCTTATTCTCATCTTCCTAATTGGAAATTTGAAAGCTTGTTCGTTGTGGTGTACGTTTTTGTTGGTCATATGTCAGAGTCTGCAACTCCCTCTACTCATTTGCCACAACATATATGATATATCACACCTGCTGTCTCTTCTGCATACTTATTTTTTAGCGAGCTGAGTTATACTACATAAACTCTCAAATCTCTCTATCTCTCGCTTTTACTATCAGATATGACAAACAGTGATAAGTTATTTTCATCGTGTAAATCGCAAGAAAATGACTACATCAAAATTTGAGTGAGGAAGTAAAAGTTGAGAGTCCAAATAATATTTTTCTTCCCCTACAATAATGAATTAGTTAACTTAGTTTTCCAAATTTCTGAAAAATGAAAAAATGTTACATTTTTTAAATTGGAGATCTGCATGGTAAGTACTCCGTAATAAGCTTTTTAAATTTTTGTTGAGCGGAGGCCGGTAAAGGCCAAATTCAATACCTGGTGGTTGGGAGATTGTTTGGGGGAGGTCCGTAAAGAAATTAAATAGCCAAGTTTGGCATCCAACGTCTCAAAAATGTGTAGCGGTATAAGTAAATAAAGTTATGCATTTACTACTAGCTATATATAACTTTTAGCGGATAAGCACTTGATTCTAATAAGTGGTATCAGAACCCGGCATATAAATTTTGAAAGTTCTTGAAATTTTGACTTGTTCTACATATAACAACGGGAAAATGAACAAATAAAATGTAAAATAAGGAACGACAAGAGAATAAAAAGAAGAAAGAAGAAAATTATAGGAAAAAAAAAATCATGATTTATCAAGTTTTTGTTTTTTATAACAAAACTTGTGTAAAACCATCTCATGTAAAATATATAAAGTTTTATATGAATTCATAGAAAAATATTATATTTACGTTAAAAAGATAATACATATCTCATATGAAACAATAAATTACACTAAAAAGTATCAAACTACGCATTAATATTATCAATTTAAAATAATATACTTAAAATGAATTAGCACAAACCAGTAATCGTAAATGGATAGTTAAACAAGAATTTAAGCATGTCGAGCTTCAAGGGTGTGAAAAAAAAACTGAGATAGTTTATTAAATCTATTAACAATCATAACTATCTACAAACTACAATAATATAAACTTCTTTTTGTAAAAAAAAAAAAAAAAAAAAAAAAAAATCACTTTTGATCCATTTAATAGTACATGTATTGAATTTGTTTCCACTATCAACATTTTCAAATAGATACATGACTATGTAATTTGTATCACATTTAGTTATACTGTCCAAACTTTCGGTCAAATTTCTGACCAACTATTGCCGGAATTTCAACGAGAAAAATAATATATATGTTATAATTAAAGGGTATTTTCACAGCCAATTATTGCCGAAAAAATTATTATTCTCGTTGAAATTTCGGCAATAGTTGTCAAAAACCTGGCCGGAAAATTTGACGGCATGACCAAATGTATACAAATTACATAGTCATGCACCTGATTTAAAAATGAGTTAATCCAAAATTGTCCTTGACTATAGTGGTTTTTCTCAATTTTGTCCTAAACAACTTTGGTGACTTAATGTAGTCCTAGAGTTTTGTATTTTTACTCAATTTAGTCCTAGACTTTTGTGTTTTTGCTCAATTTAGTTCCCCATTTGTTATTCCGTCTATTTGTTGTTAAATAAATAGACAATTCAGTAATTTTAATATTGTCATCTCTTTACTCATAGATAGGTGAAGTGCAAAATCTTTTTTTTTTTTTAAATTACTCCCAGATCACTCCTAAACCTACGAATATAAAATTTGATTCGTAGGTTTGGGAGTAATTCTGGGTGTAATTCGTACAAGAAAGAGGGATTTCTCACTTCACATGTTGAAAGTAAAGAGAGGTCAATAGTGATATTATTGAATTGTCCATTTATTTAACACCAATTTGGCAGAATAACAAACGGAGGACCAAATTGAGCAAAACACAAAAGTCTGGGACTATATTGGGTCACCAAAGTCGTTTAGGACGAAATTGAGAAAAACCACTATAGTCGAGGACCATTTTGGGTATTAACTCATTTAAAAATATTAATAGTCATTGATCAAATATGATACAAATTACATAGTCAAGCACCTGATTTGAGATATTAATAGTCAATCACCAAATTTGATACATATACAATAGTCAAAGAATCAAAAGTGAAATTTTTTTTACTTTTTACTATTTTAATATTACAAGTTGAAAATGCACATTTTGAATTGTTTTAATATAAAAATTGTTAGGATATAATTTTTATTTTCAATCATAACTATCTACAATAATATTGCTGTTACCTTTTTTTTTTTTTAATTACAAATTGAAAATAACTTTTGATTATATTAAGAAAATAAATTTTATTTTATATTAATTAACTTTCATATTTTAAAATTTATATTTATTTACTTGTTTTAATTTCATATTAAATATTAATTTATTCATGTAATGCGCGTATTATAACTAGTAAGTTTTGAAATAAAGGTAAAATAAATATTCAAACCATTTTCAAAACAATAGCTCAATTAAATTATATATACATACAAAAGTTTCAATTTTATATGTGAAAGTCCATTATCACTGACTTGGACTGTTGGACATCACGCCATGTTATTTTTTAGTTTTATAATATAATTAAAACTTATGCAACATTTAAATATGATGGTTAGAGTTAGACATGATTTTCTTTTAAAAAAAAAAAAAATAGTGCCAAATTTTTATTTTCTTTTGAAAAAATTCATGACCATGACTGACTTCAGGCGAATAGCCATGGTTATTTGGCATTTGCCATGGCTGGCTTTTGGAGAACAACCATGGCCTACCATGGCTCTTTGTCTAACGTTACGGCCTTCTTCATTATCTGTGTCCAAAACAATGCCGTTCTGTAATTTGGGAGTAAATGGCACCGTTTTTCCTCCACCAACTAGATTTTTTTTAATGTTAAAAGAATTTAGCGACATAAAAAATTGTGAATATACTGTTACGTAAATATGAATATATAGTTCTGAATATAAAGTTCAAAAATTATGAATATAGGAATTATGAATATAGAGTTCAAAAATTATGAACATAGCGTTTTGTAATTGTGAATATAGAGTTCAAAAATTGTGAATATGAAGTTCTATAATTATGAACATAGAGTTCTGTAATTGTGATTTGTGAATATAGAGTTCAATAATTGTGATATATGGAGTTCAAAAATTATGAACATAGAGTTCTATAATTATGAACATAGAGTTCAGTAATTATGAACATAGACTTCTATAATTGTGAATATAGAGTTTGGGAAGAATATTGCCGAATATGAAGACAAACGCCGTTAACGGCGAATGAAAGTAATTTTTTTTTTTTAAAAAAAAATTGACATGGCGTCATTTTCTACCAAAACGACACCGTTTTAGAAGGCACATTATACCGTGCATCCTGGCCCAAAACGACGTCGTTTTGTACATTTCGCGTGTCTGCTGTTAATTTCTTAAAAAAAATCTCATGTTTTGAATGTACAGAATTGTATAATAGAATGCACAGAATTGTATAATCGAATGTACGGAATTTTATAACAGAATACACAATTTTTTTTTGAAAGGATAATACACATAATCTAACATAATACATAATACACAATACACATAAACTCTTAACTCTTTAAAAAAATTCTCATTTTTCAAATGTACAGAATTATATAATAGAATGTACAGAATTGTATAACGGAATGTACAAAATTTTATAACAGAATGTATAGAATTTTATAAACGCGTCAATTCCCCACATAACTTAATAAAACAACGTCATTTTGGAAGGCGCGGAATGCACATTGCTATGTGTGTCGTGATGTACGATATAACGACTAATTTTAGAACGGTGTCCACCTTTCACGGTTCTAAAGCATAATTTGCCCAATCGTTATACGGATGCACCATGCCAAAACGACGTCGTTTTATTAAAAAACGCGCGTCTCCCCTTTAAAAAAAATTCAGGTTCGATTCCCAGCAACAACATTATATTGTTCATTCATTCTGGAATTTTAGTTCATAGATTATGGAATTGTAGTTCATTGATTATGGAATTATAGTTCATCGATTATGGAATTGTAGTTCATCGATTCTGAAATTTTAGTTTATAGATTATGGAATTTTAGTTCATTCATTCTGGAATTTTTAGTTCATAGATTAGATTATGGAATTATAGTTCATCGGTTATGGAATTTTAGTTCATATGTTGTTGCTGGGAATCGAACCTAATTTTTTTTTTTTTTTAAGGGAAGACGCGCGTTTTATTAAAACGACGTCGTTTTTGTATCCGTATGCACAGCATAATTTGCCTAATTTGCCTCCTTTTGTGTACTCGCATTGCAGTTTTGGGCTTAACATTATAAATCATTCTCTATAAGGCCCATGCGCATTACCCAAACAGACCCAATGTACATTGTGAACCATGTTCAGTTTATATACTAGTTGTTAACATACAATGCCTCTTTAGTTATCAAATTATATACTTTCAATCAACCTATTATTTACGTTGATTTTATTTATTTATATATAATTCATTAACTGAAGATACATAAAATATTAATTTGTAGGTTCATAATTTGGCAAATTATTGTGTGGACCATGGTCCACACAATGTTATGTGGACCATAACAAAAAGTACATTTTTAATATATTAAATGTACATTATTTTTGTACATTATACAATATAACGTACACTCAATACAAAAATAATGTACATCCTCTGAATACAATGTACATTATTTTTATATTGAATGTACATTATTTTTGTATTGAATATACATTATTTTACAGTATACAAAATATGGTCCATACAACTTGTGTAGATCATGGTCCACACAATAATAATTGACATAATTTAGATCAAAGTTCGCAATTCATGTAATAGACCTTGGTTCACGATATAACTTCCACATATATATGGAACATTTTATTGAATTTTATAAATTATTCCTATTTTATTATTGAATCATGCTAGACTCACATCTATTTTTCACGGTATTTTTTATGGTTTAACTTGGAAATGTTTCTATCAATAAAAATAATTTGACTATTCAACCTTTTTTAATTCAACCTACGTGCATAACTACTAAACTCTTCATAATTACAGAATTTTATGTTCATAAATTTTAAACTTTATATTCATAATTATTAAACTATATATTCACAATTACAAAACTTCATGTTCATAATTATAAAACTCTATGTTCATAATTTTTAAACTCTAGAAGTCTTATGTTCATAATTACTGAACTCTATGTTCATAATTATAGAACTCTATGTTCATAAATTTTGAACTTCATATTCACAATTATTGAACACTATATTCACTACAGAACTCTATGTTCATAATTACAAAACCATATGTTCATAATTTTTGAACTCTAAAAGTCTATGTTCATAATTACTGAACTCGATATTCATGATTATAGAACTATATGTTCATAATTTTTGAACTTCATATTCACAATTATTGAACTCTATATTCACAATTACAGAACTCTATGTTCATAATTTTTGAATTCTATATTCATAATTCTCGAACTCTATATTCACAATGTCTCGCTGAATTGTTTTGACATTTTTTTTAATAAAAAATCTTATTGGTGGAGAAAAACGGTGCCATTGATGACACCATTACTCAAAAATTATCTAATGGCGTCATATTGGAACTGTGTCCAGATAGACACGGTTCCACAACGTAACAATGGGTGAATAAGGCTTTTCTTGAAAAGAAGAGTTTAAGAGTATAAATCCAATTGACCCAACTATTTAGAAAAAATAAATGATATAATAAAGGTAAAATTGAAAATTTTAAAAATATTAAAATCAAAATAATATAAACCATTAACTTCAACAAGCAATTGAACTATTTATATTAATTTTTTTTTAAATTTTTAGTTCTGGTTATAGATATAATTTTATTAGCTTTTATTAGATTATTATAGTATAACATAGATAGAATGTATTATGTATAATTTTTTTAAAAAAAAATAACTAAAAATTTAAAAGTATAATAAATTGTGAAGGAATAAAGGTCAAATAGGTCATTGAACTGCACAGAATAATGCAATTAGGCCACTAAACTAAAAAAATAACAATTGGGTCCCTAAATTAACCAATTTCTTGGAATTAAGCCAATTTACATGTTTTGCAGGTTAGTAACATGTCACCCAAAATTTAATTTTTTTTTTTTAAATTATTATCTAAAAATAATATTTATTATTATTATTATTTTTAAATAATGATTTTTAAAAAAATATTGTACATTTTGGGTGACATGTTACTAACCTGCAAAATCTGTAAATTAGACTAATTGAATGAAATTAATAAGTTTAGGAACTTAATTGTAATTTTGTTAAATTCAATTGCCTAATTGTATTACTTTGTGTAGTTCGGTGGTCTATTTGACCCTTCTTCCAGTTATGGACCAAACGTTAAATTAGCCAATGAAGCTTAGCGGCAATCGTTATGCTATGGACCCGTGTCCAGCATGCATGTTGGACACGGGTAACAGTGCCATTTATCTTCCACTTTTTTTTCTTTTTTTTTTTTCTTTTTTTTTTTTTTAATTTCAGACCGCTTCGTTATAAGAGTATATGTTCATAATTGTAAATTCATAATGTCAGAGCTCTATGTTCATAATTTCATAACTGTACATTCATATTTCCATAACTGTACATTCATAATTCCGTAACTGTACATTCATAATTCAATAACTGTAACTTCATAATTTTCGAAGCTCTATGTTCACAATTTTAGAGCTCTATGTTCACAATTTTAGAGCTCTATGTTCACAATTTTAGAGCTCTATGTTCATAATTTTATCACTATATGTTCATATTGTAAGTTCATAATGTCAGAGCTCTGTGTTCATAATTCCATAACTGTACATTCATAATTGCATAACTGTACATTCATAATTCCGTAACTGTACATTCATAATTCCGTAACTGTACATTCATAATTCAATAACTGTAAAACCATAATTTTCGAAGCTCTATGTTCAAAATTTTAGAGCTCTATGTTCATAATTTTATCACTATATGTTCATAATTGTAAGTTCATAATGTCAGAGCTTTGTGTTCATAATTTTATAACTTACATTCATAATTCCATAACTGTACATTCATAATCCCATAACTGTACATTCATAATGACACAAACGAATAACACTGTTAACGGCGAGACAAAATCAATTTTTTTTTTTTTTTTTAAAACTGGAATAACGCGTTTTCCATTAAAACGACGTCGTTTTGGACTCGTGTCCACAATGCATTGTGGACACGGGTCTAGGGCATAATTTGCGGCTTAGCGGGGTATTATGTGCATCCGTATGCACCATGCATGGTGCATACGGATGCAAAAACGACGTCGTTTTATTAAAAATGCGCGTCTTCCCTTAAAAAAAAAAAATTCAAGTTCGATTCCCAGCAACAACATATGAATTAAAATTCCAGAATCGATGAACTATAATTCCATAATCGATGAATTATAATTACATAATCTATGAACTAAAATTCCAGAATCTAATCTATGAACTAAAAATTCCAGAATGAATGAACTAAAATTCTAGAATCTATGAACTAAAATTTCAGAATCGATGAACTACAATTTCAAAATCGATGAACTATAATTCCAGAATCAATGAACTATAATTCCAGAATCAATGAACAACATAATGCTGTTGCTGGGAATTGAACCTGATTTTTTTTTTTTAAGGGGAAACGTGCATTTTTAATAAAACAATGTCATTTTTGCATCTGTATGCATCATGCATGGTGGCATACGGATGCCCAGCATAACTATTGTGTGAATAAGACTTTTCCTGAAAATAAAAAGAGTTTTCCTGAAAAAGAAGAATTCAAGAATATAAATCCAATTGGCCCAACGCCCATCTATCCATATCAGTTCCGCCACGTCATCAATAGATACAAACGTCCAAGCAAAAATCATAGTTTACGATGTCGTTTCGTGCCTGCAACAAAAGAGTAGCGGCGCAGGATAGAGGACAGCAATCCTAAAATGCGCGTCTGAGCTGGAAGATGTGCGATCTGAGTCGACGATCAGCCCCACCCAACCCAGAATTCCCGTCCGCAGTCCGAACCTCTTCCTCTCCTTTCATTTCATCCTCACATCACAATTCACACCCCACTTCTCGCACGCGCCACCAACCAACCCCACAGTCCGATTGAAGGCCCCGCCCGTTCGGGTTTCAGGAATCTCGAAGCTTTGGAGATGTTGAGTAGCGGAGGAGGTGGTGGGAGAATATTCTGGGTCGAGAGGGCAGAACAAAAAGTCAAGGGAATTGTGGTGTTATTCGCTTGGGTATCTATTCAAGAATCCCACTTGAAGAATTACACCAATCTCTACTCTTCTCTTGGCTGGAACTCTCTCGTCTGTTTCGCTGATTTCCTCAACCCGTAAGCTCTCTATATCTTCTCCATGTTTACACTTCGCCTACAACTATGTATGGTGGTTTTGTACTTGATTCTCTGTACTGTGCTATTCTTGAGCATCATAGTTTTTTACTTGGGCAAAAAATGAGAACTTGCTCATGGAAATCCAAGCTTTGGCTGAATAATTGATCAGTTTTCTGGGGTGGGGTTATTGCTAATTTACACAATTGTGTGTTCAGTTGATGAACTGGTTTTAGGGATATGGGGAAGAAAGAAATAAATCTGGAAGAAAATTCAATGTAAAGTGAGAATTGGGTTATTGCCCGTTGTCATTGTTTAGACCAAAATTTCAATACCACACACTCACTTTGACTATATATTAAAGGTTAATCCCATGGATTTTCTGTTTGGTTTCGTTTGTATAAGGTTGTGTGTTATCATCTCTTCCTTAAAATTTCATAGGTGGATTGTTTGTTTCTATAGTTGCATTAGTGGGAAAGACATGATTGATATAATGGCAGTGCAATGGCTTTGGAAGCTGCAGGAATTAGTCACTTCGGGGAAAGCTTATAAGTTTGTTAGTTTGATATTTCTGTACCATCTTATTGAGACTTAGTGGCTTTTGATGTATAAAATATGCTTCGGATAGAGACCTTTGTGATTTATTTGGGTTAGATTGATGTTGCGTGTTGAATGAGGAGTAATTATAAAAGTGTTGTGACCTCTTCTTTACTCTTTTGGATCCTTCTTGGTGTAAAAAGTTTTGAGCTTGTTGAACAATTTGTGCAGATACATCCATGAGAGGGCTACATCACTGGCATTTTCTCTTGCATGTGAACTTGTTGAGGTTTGGTTCTTTACTCTGTCACTTACACCATTATGTATGTATTCTCATGTTATTTCAGACTGAACCTACTATTGCTCTGGCTCTGTTATATGTGATAATTGTGTCGATACAAAAGTCAGTTAGAGTTGAAACACAACTTCTAATTATGCATTTCTTGTTATTTCCCTCTAGAAAATGCCAGCAAAGTTGGTTTGTGTTTATTTTCACTTAATGTTATCATTAGTTTTTAGTTTTAGTAGCATACCCAAAACTAGATTTACTGACTTATATCCTGATTTGCTTTCTGTTAGAATAAGCCCATACGGAGAACTGGAGAAGGCATAGAACATGATTATTACTGTCTCCTTATAAAAAATTCCAACCAAGTTGGTCTGAGTTATGTTTACTTATTAGTTTTGGCAGTATACTAGAATTAACTATTTATAGTGTGGGTGGTTTTTTGTCAGCCAAGGAAAAGGCTGAAGAGAACATGATTCATCATTTTTCTCTTTTTGAATTGCTGCGAAACGAAGAGCTCTCTTTTTTGTTCATCTTATTGGCCTAAATTTTGTCTGATGGCATTTTTATGATATTTAGGAGCTAAAATGTAGGCCATGTCCAGTAGTGCTTGCAGCTTTCTCTGGCGGTTCTAAAGCCTGCATGTACAAGTTTTTTCAGGTAAAACAGAAGCAGAATTCAACCAAACAGATTTTGCTTGTGTAAATAATGTTTAAGGAAGTCTAGTATTTAACTCATTACATCTGGTACAGATCATTGAAGGGGCATGCGAAGCACAGCTCAATCTAGTACGTATTGTTATCTGTGTGTTATTGGGATTGGGAATGCAACATCATATTCATATGTAAAGTTTCAATTTTTTTTAAAGGCCAACCATTGGCAATCCATTCTTATTGATTGACACCCGTTTGCATAGGAGGACAGCCGAATGATAACCAACTGCATCGCTGGTCAAATGTTTGATTCTGGTCCTGTTGATTTTACAGCCGATTTCGGTGCCCGATTTGCTGTGCCACCCACTTTTCTCAAAGTGCCTGGTTCTGCAAAGCTTGTTTCTTTGGTTGCAAGAGGTTTCACTTCTGGAATGGATGCTTTGTTCCTTACTAGATTTGGTTCCCAGAATGCCGAGTATTGGCAAACTCTTTACTCCACAGTTGTAAGTTACAAAATTTGGATGAAGTCTTTGGAAATTCTAACTGGTCACTTTCTTTTTATCAAAATTTAATTAATCCTTTTCTTGTTCTAGAGCTTTGAGGCCCCTTTCCTCATTTTGTGTTCTGAAAATGATGATCTTGCTCCATTTCAAATGGTGTGCGAATTTGCTCAGCGTTTGCAAGATACTGGAGGATCAGTTAGAATTGTAAAGTGGAAGAGCTCCCCTCATGTTGGTTAGTATTATATATATATATTTTGAGTGCTACTGACTCTGTTACAATGCAATATCTGTTCATAACTACTTTCTCAACCTACTGAAACACAGGGAGTCACTCCACTGAGGCTCGAACCCACAACCTCTCATATGAGAGTGCAACTTGGTGCCACTAGACCACAAGGTCTTGGCATATATATATGTATGTATATATACTAATAATACAACTTGCTAACCTTGTGATATTCACTTCAATGCTGTAAACCGTTTGGCTATGACTGTCGTCCTTGATAGTTTGTGCGATGTGTCATGCATCTGCTGCCTTATGCAGGTCATTTCAAGAGTGATCCTATCCAGTACAGAGCGGCTGTAACTGATTTGCTTGCATGTGCGGTCTCGGTGTTCAACCACAAAATTCAGAAACTAGGAGACCGAATGGAGGGCATACATGATGATGTATCTGACTTAATATGTGACCTCCAAAATGCAGCGGTGGACTCAAATGAAAGTCTTCGAAGAGTTGCACTTGGGCCGAATGATCATTTCTTCTTGCCAAGTTCAGCAGAGTATCGGAACAGTAGAGATTATGGGTGTCAGCAGGAGCAAAAAGAAAAAGAAAACATGACTCATAGGCCAAACCTGAGTATAAATGCACACAGCGTTCTTGGCCAAATCCTCTTTGATGCATGTGTCCCGAAGAATGTTGAAGGCTGGGATATTAAGTTTTCCAGTTCCTCAAAAGGCCATCCATTTACTTCTCGACGTAAACACTCACCACAAAACGCCAAGAAGGGCCTTATTCGCTCAAGGCTGTGAGCCCGGCCTGTTTGGAATACTATATATGCATGCCAAGATCAAATTGGCAGAAACTTCAAAAACCTATCGACTTTGCAATGGAAACCTCCCAGATGGCCGAGAGGCGAGAGAAATCATGTGAGAGGTGATTTTGACAGGCACCACTAACTAGTAACTACCATATCTGCCTTGACTTTGAGCTTCTGTGTATAGGGATTGAGAAGTGTGTATAAAGTGAGGTGTTTCTTGAATCTTGAAAGCTTCCTCTGTGATTTTGTAAGGTGACAGACAGCACAGCACATAGTTGATGGCTGGTAAATATGTGGGGTTAGGGAATTAGTAATGTGCTATGGGGTTCACTGTATTGTATAGTGTAATATCTATTCTCCCACTCCCAGGAATATGTCTAGTATGTCTGGAGATCAAGAAACAGGATGGTGTTGTACTGTACTCTAACATGTCTCTAATGCCTATTACAGTAGAATGTTAATATCTATCAAACAGATTTTTTTTTTTTTTTTTTTTTTTTAATAATAATTTTATTTTAATGGCTGAGGTGGTTTGCAATCATTGGAAAGTTGCAAAAGCTCTATGGGGGTGAGGGTCGTCCTATTATTTTTTTAATTGTTAAATAATTGTATAGTTTTATTTTGTAAAAGTGGGATATTTTCTAAAAGGAAATTGAAAATGCAAGGATGTTGGGAAAATTAATGAGTGAAGAACAAATAGGAGTAAGTGTTAAATTGGTCACCTAAGTTAGCTGTATAGTACAATTGGGTCCTTTAAGTGAAAAAAAGTTCAAATTCAGTCTCCTAAACCGGTAAAATTGTTTAATTAAGTCTAAATTGATTTGTTTATCAGGTTAAATCAATGCGATGTTGACAAATGTCATTTTTATTTTATTTTTTAAAACAAATGTTTTTATTTATTAAAAATTAAAAAAATGTTATTTATTATAAATAAATTAATTAATTAAAATTAAATTTTTAAAAAAAAAAAAAAAGAAAAAGAAGAAGCCACCAGCTGTCGCAGGACGGCCACGGTTGTCTAAGGAAGACGGCCATGGCCGACGAGGGCTACGACCATGGCAATGGCCGTCTTCTTGGCGTACGGGTCCACTGCCACCCAGGTCTCTTGCTCCACAATCAAATTCGCATCCAAGCAAATGGAGTAGCCATCCCACGCAGCTTTAATCCCTGGGAATCTCAGCGGGGCGCCTTCATGCTTGCAGATAGCGGCGTAGACGCAGTGAGTTCCCACGATGTTCATCATGCCTAAACGGAGAGAAGTCGTCTATGGTTCCTGGCCGGTGTACGGACCATGTTAATCCCTCATTCTTCACCTTGTCGAACAGAAGATCCTCGAGAACGTAGTAAAAGTTGGAGGCGTCGAGTCGCGAAAAATCCCCGTGATTCGGCGTGTCGTGGGAGAGTTTTCCAATGAAGAAGATAGCCACCGGCTGTTCGGCGCGAACAGCCAGTGGCTTCTTCTTCTTCTTCTTTTATTATTATTATTATTATTATTATTATTATTAATTAATTAATTAATTAATTTATAATAAATAATATTTTTTAATTTTTAATAAATAAAAAACATTTGTTTTAAAAAATAAAATAAAAATGACACGTGTCAACACCGCATTGATTTAACCTGATAAACAAGTCAATTTGGACTTAATTGAACATTTTTACCGGTTTAGAGGACTTGATTGTAGCTTTTTTCACTTAGGGGATCCAATTGCACTGTCCACATGACTTAGGGGCTAATTTGACACTTTTTCTGAACAAATATAATGATATCACGATATAACTCACCTTTTAAAAATGTGAGCACTACGAGTATAATTACTAAATAGATAAAAGTGAGATAGTATTGTAGGGATGTGGATAGTTTTAATGGTGAAGTGGTGAATACAAAAATGCTAAATTAGTTGTTTTTTTGTAGATATAATTTGTTCAAAATTGAAAGTACTAAAACAAGTGTAAAGCAAGAAGAAACAACTACCACACTGGTGAAAAAGTATATGAACAGAGGTTCATTGACTATTGATGTTTGTAAATTTTTATTCTCGATTTTTAATTTGACTATAAATGGTCACTTGACTTTTGATTTTGTTTCAAATTTAATCTTTTAGTTAAATATTAATTTAGTGAACATTCAATTTGAAAGTAATAATGTAAAAATTAGCTCATTGTTGAGATTGACAATCGGGTTCATAAACTTAAGGTTCATCCTGGGCCGAGCTGATTTGTGGACAAAAAAAATGACGGGTCTGGCTTAGTCCACACTACGAACATGGCCAGTATTCAATCGTTATACCGTGCACCAGGGCGCACATAACAATGTGCACCCCGCGCCTCCCAAAACGACGTCATTTTGTTAATTTCAGGTATAAAATTTTGTGCATTCTATTATATAATTCAGTACATTTTAAACATGAAAATTTTCAATTATAAAATTCTGTGTTTCCAGGTATAAAATTTCGTGTTTTCAGGTATAAAATTATGTGCATTCTATTATATAATTCTGTAAATTCGAAACATAGATTTTTTAAAAAAGAGTTAAGAGTTTATGTGTATTATGTTAAGAGTTTATGTATATTATGTATTATGTTAGATTATGTGTATTATCCTTTCAAAAAAAGATTATGTGTATTCAATTATAAAATTCTGTGTTTTCAAGTATAAAATTCTGTGTATTCTATTATACAATTCTGTACATTCGAAACATGAATTTTTTTTTCAGGAGTTAGCAGCAGACACACGAAAAGGTACAAAACGATGTCGTTTTAGATCAGTGCGCACAATGCATTGTGCGCCTTGGTGCATGGTATAATTTGCCGCCAATATTACTCCGAACCCTATATCAACCCCCATTTGGCCGCCCTAGCACGCTCGTTTTCCACCTTTACTTCACATTTAGTCCCTAAATAATGTCCTTTTCAAAACGCTCCTCGATGAACTTTGCTTTATTAAGAAAGAGGTATTATTGTTGTCATACCCCGCTACATTTATTGCCATTTCCAGAAAAGATTCTCAAAGTAGGAGCTTAAATTAATTCTCAATTGATACTCAATCTTGAAGAATTTTGTTTGTCGTGACCTATTCCAAGTTCCGTTTATATCTCCATATATTCCAGGTATTCATCTTCTCTTGACCATTTATATGGTTTCTTATAGTCATGGATTCTAGTAGTGGCTAAATGGATTAGCGATAGGGGTGAGTGTGAAGTGAATTGGAGCGAATTTTGAGTGAATTCGCATCCCATCCGCTAAAGCTGAATTCGAAAAATCTCATCCATATCTGCATCCGTTAAGGGTACGGACCCAATCCAATCTAATTCACTAACAGTGGATTCGACGGATTGGATGTGGATTGATAACATATTTTAAGTCTGACTTGAAACGATGTTTATTGAGCTTGTGATTGTGAGGTCGTGAAGAAGAACAAATCTGACTTAGTGGAGAAGAAGGTGAAAAGTCAAAATTCAAAAACGAGATTGATAAATAAAAACCTAATAAAACCGAAGTATGGAAAAATTAAAAATTAAATTTCAATTATAATTTTAGATTTAGGTTGCACCTGCACCATGATAGTTGGTACTGGGCTACTAGGTTTACATGTGTTTGTTCAGGACACCCCTGTAGAAAAACTATAATAGATAATATTTAGAAAATAAGTGTCACAACAGAATTACAGATAAATAATCATTACTTTAAGTCTTTCATATAATATTTTGTAACATAAATGTAATACTTTATATCAAAACTATAATATACAATTTACAGAAATATCAAATTCGATCTCCTAACCCATCTCACAGTGATTGAGACCTCTGAAGCTCTCTAAGGGCATTGTTAGTAATGAAAGTTCTAATTTTCCTGGGAATTTAAAAGGTGAGAAAATTATTCCACGTTTGATGTAATCATTGACTTAGAGAAGTTCAGGTCAATGGGAATCACATTCCATAATATCAAGGAAAGTAAATCTCACCTAAAGGAGGTAAGATTTTTTTTTTTTTTTCCGGGTAACTATAGGAATCTGTCAAATTTATTTAATTACGTGTTATCATTTTCAGCATCAGATTAAAAGTCTCTTATAAGTATAAAAATTTGTTTCTCTCGCCATTACACATTGTTTATAAAAAAGATTTACATCCAGGATTCCAGGTAAATAGTTAAAGTTTTTTTGTAATCTAATTTGCAATATGATTTATTATGTAACAAAGCAGTACGTGTGTATATATATGCAGTACTATATATATATATATATATATATATATATATATATATATATATATATATAGAAGAACGCTCATATGTGGTCATGTCATTAGGTGTGGTCGTGTGGTCGTATCTGTGTCGTTGAATCAGTTTAATCTAACGGCAGTGATAATTCTGAGGATTTTCGCGCGTTTTGGTAAGTGGGGGTGTTATGGTAATTACAGTGGCCATTTATAGCAGGCGGGTTCCAGAATACACCAATCGTGTTGACAACATACACCAATAGTGTAATAAAACACACCAGAGTGAACACACCAATGGTGTATTCCCGTGTTATGGTAATTACAATGGCCATTTATAGCGGCCGGGTTCCAGAATACACCAACAGTGTTGACAACATGCACCAATAGTGTAATAAAATACACAACAAAATCTTGATTAATATTCCGGTGTTTTATGACGAGTTTACCCTTGCAATTCGCTGGGTATGAGAATGTGCGCGAAAATACTAGAAAAATCTTGATTAATATGATTCATTGAATTTATCTAATCTAATGGCCTACCAGGACTATGTGGTCTAATGGTACCCGGGTTGGACTTCCATCTGGAAGATTATGAGTTCGAGCCTCAGTGGAGGCGTTATTGGTTCTTTGTGTTTCAATAGGAGGTGTTATTGGTTCTTTGTGTTTCAATAGGTTGAGAAAGTATATGAACAGATACTACAATGTAATTGAAAAAAAAAATCTAATCTAATGGCCTATAATTGACCATATGACCACACCTAACAACATGGCCACATGTGATCACTCCTCTATATGTATGTATATATAATATTTGATTTTAATTTTTGAGTACTTAATTAATTTGATGGACTAAATTTTTTGACATATGATTTATTAATTTACAAATAATTTATTAAACTCTCAATTATTAGTTATGTTTTTAAATATTTGTATATAGTAAGGATATACTAGATATTATAAAAATTTTCTTAGAAAATTTTGAACCAACTAAACATGTTAATTAATTTTATATGTAATTTAATTGTTATGTTTCTCGGTAATACTAAACATGTTAATTAATTTTTCTGTAAATTATTCCCATCAAAAGTATTATTTGAAAACATTTTTCTAAAAGAATTTCCTATCCCACCATTATTAACATCTTGGGTGCAGTGACTCAGGGTAACTCGAGACTAGGCAACGTTTACTGTACGTAATTATCACAGCATTAACAACATTAACAGTAATGAATGCTTAACAAACGAATACGGACAGATTTTTAAAAATCTTAACAAACCAACATGAACACTCCAAAAATCATAACAAACGAACACGAATAACCTCTGTTCGTTTATGTTCGGTTCGTTAACAACCCTAACAATGAACATTAATACAAAAAATTAGAAATCTTTTCCGATATCATATACTTATGAAATTACACTTTAATTAAAAGTTAATAGTGTTCTTAAAAATCAACATTAGTAGGTTTTCCATTAACCACTTATTAAATCTGATCTGTAATATGTCTAGATGAGTTGGTTGATACTTTCTCTATTCTGCGTCTTTGTATTATCCCTTTCCTCTCTTTCTCATACATATATATATATATATATATATATATATATATATATATATATATATATATATATATATATATATATGCATATAGTTATACTCCATATAATAGATTAAAGGTGTGTGTCAGTGCTTATCTGTTTGCTTGCAGAGTAATTAGAAGAAGATGACAATGGAGGGCAAGAAAAAGCTGGTTTGCAAGAAGCCTGAAAGTGTCAAACCTAAGGCTAAACAAGTTAGACTAATATTCTTTCTTTTTCTTTTTCTTTTGTATTTTTTGCTTAAGGATCTATGGGCACTGATGTCTACTTGAAGTACTATGCATATAGATGCTGCATGCTTATTAAGTTGATTTGTAATTGTCTCTCTATTATTTGCAATTTTAAGAAGCTTTAGCTACGTTTGAAAGTGATACACTTCTGATCTTTCATATGATGCCACTATTAATTATGTATCTATTATACGGAATAAATTTTTAAAATGACAAGAAACTATATATTTGCATTGTTAGCAGGTAAAATCAGATAATCCCAGAATGTCAGAGAGGTTTGCACTTCATTATGTAGATTTTCACTGTCTCCTTTACTTGATGTGATTCCCATTTTGAATACTTTTCTTATTCTCTTCCTTATTCAATGTACAGTTCTAAGCGTAAAAGGGTGACTACATGTAATGTCACCTATGATGATGTTGAAGCTAAGTTCTCTGTTTTGGAGCGAGCAGAAAGGGTGTTGTCATGTCTAGAAGATGAATACCCTATCTTCATAAGGTGTATGCTCCCATCAAATGTTGCTAATGGGTTTTGGCTGGTAATATACAAATTTTTATCCCAGGTCATCTTGTCTATATTAACTTGTAAGTAGGATGTCAATTGGGTCAACTCATTCGTTTTCGAACAAGTCTTATCAGGCTTATTGGTTCAGACTAGTCCATTCAGACCATTGAATTTAGCGATTTCGGACTTATTGAGCTGATTTTTTATCAATCCTAATTTTAAAATTGTTTGTTCTTGTTAGACCAGCCTAGTGGTCTACCATTGGCATCCCTAGCTACTTGTCAAGCTGTGAAAATTTTTAGTTGTATTTATTTCTTATCTCACTCCCCTTTCTAATTGCAGCATATTCCAAAGGTTTTCTGTGACTTATATTTACCAAGTCAAGACTCTGCTATTATGTTAGTAGATGAATGGGGGAATGAATACAAAACTACTTATCTTTTGGAGAGGCGTGGATTGAGTGCTGGCTGGAGAGCATTCTCAATCGCTCACCGATTACTTAAAGGAGATCTTTTGATCTTTCGTTTGACTGAACCCTACAAATTAAAGGTAATTTATTTTTTTAAAATTTTTTTAGTTCAAATGTGAAGCCCATATCATGCACATAATATGCACATTATGTGCATGAAAGATGCCAATTTCACTAGGATTGTTCTGCAGTCAACTTCTATTTTACTGTGTTTAAATGGAATATCTAGTTGCTACTTCTTAGAGAAAATAATATTACTGATTATTATTAGGACCACTTTTTTTAGGTTTACATTGTAAGGGTAAATGGTCGAGATGTTGTAGATGCAGCTATTTGTCTTATGAACTTAAATGATTATGAGAAAGCCCCAAATCATGGTCAGTCATCTAATATTATTATTATTATTATTATTATTATTATTATTATTATTATTATTATTATTTTTAAATTTTTATGTTCTCATGATTTGATCTGATGGTTGATCTCTGTAATGTTATCTTTGGTCTTGCATGGAAAGATAATCACAAGCGCAGAAGTTCAATAAAATTTGTCCAGCCATATCCAGGAGTTTTTCAAAATGAAGGCCAACATTAGATTCTTGTCACGCTGTGGATGAATACAAACATCATACTAAGAGGGCAATTGGTTCACAGAATGTGAGATTAACTTAGACAATAGCATTACTCATGAAAAGTAGTACAATGTGAGATTTTGAAATGCAACATTACCTTAGGTAATAGGATTACCTCATGAAAAGTAATGTGAGATTTTGAGATGTAAGATTATCTTGTATGTTTTTTTTTTTTTTTTTTGAAAGTGATTATCTTGTATGTTTGGTTTAGATTGTATGTAATATTATCTTGTTTGGTTAAGGGTTATATAAATCAATTTTACTATAATGGCATCTATGTTACTTTTCCAAATGGATGGTCACATGAAAGTATAGAATAAATACTACTTTGTAATAAAAAAAATAAGTGTTAAAAAAATACACACACAATAATTTTGGTCCTAGAATTGTGTCACTGTTTTTTTTTTTTTTTTTTTTTTTTTTTTTTTTTTTTTTAATTTCAGTCCAATATGGCAATACATTGTACAGTTGTACACACTAAACACTTTTTGCAAAAATAGAAAATCACAGTAATCCCATTCTCTACCGAGGCCCCACCAAAGCAACAAAGCATCTTTTATAACGGTTGATAATTTTTTTATTTTTTACTAGTATTTTCGCCCGTGCGATGCACGGGGTGGATTTGTTATAATATATTAAAAATATTTAGATTGATATATAATTATTTAAATTAGAACATCAAATATTATACATTGCAATTGAAGATATGTTTTGGATTATTTATGTGTTTTGATGTTATCATTGTTTGAATTTGAATAAATAATTACTGAAATTAATAGTTAATGTGTAGATGTACGCATGCAATGCTGTAATTTTGAATATTTTATTTATCATTGTTAGTATTTTTTTTTATAAATTAAGCAAATATGTTCGTTCTCTAGCAACTCAGTTATAGGAATGAATTGCCATCTTAATTCATTTGTATGAAATATATATATATATATATATATATATATATATATAGCAATTTTGTCATTTAAAAAAACATAATATCAACGATTGTATTTACACATTATTGAAACCTGTTTGTAGATGACATTGGTTGTAGCAACGCAATCCTGTCCATCATCGTATAGAGCTAACACCTTCAGTCCATCTGGATAGGTGACTCGGGTGAAAATATATAATGGTAGAGTATTAGTCAATTAGCGATCCTTTTATATTTTAAGTCAATTAGTAGTATCAAATTCATTTTCGGCAAATTATTCTTTTATATTTGTAGTCAATTAGTCAATTAGAATATCATATGCAATGATATTTTTACCTAATTTTCGTTAAATTTTTAATTGATGATGTATAATATTATTATTGAAATATTTACGTTCCATTTTTTATTTATCTTTAATATTGTTTAAAATATGCATTTACTCTTTATGATGTAGAAATATTATTGAAATATTTCCGTCAAATTTTAGGTTCCGTTCCATTTTTAATTAAAATGTAATGATCAAAACATTTTATTTTTTTCATATTAATCAATTATGGATCATTTTTTATTTATAGTCAACTATTAATATTCATTTCTTTTTATATTTTCAGTCAATTTGTAATGCCATATTCATTTTCAGCCAATTATTCTTTTTATTTTATTTTATTTTCATTCAATTAGTCAATTAGAATATCAGATGCAGTGATATTTTTACCTAATTTTTGTTCCATTTTTAATTGATGATGTAGAATATTATTATTGAAATATTCCGGTTTCATTTTTAATTTTTGTTTCATTTTTAATTTACCTTTACTATTGTTTAAAATATGCATTTACTATTGATGATGTAGAATATTATTATGTAAATATTTCCTTTTATTTTTAATTTACTTTTACTTGATGATGTAGAATATTATTATTAAAATATTTTCATTCTTTTTTTAATTTCCATTTCATTGTTTAAAATTGTGAAAGATTTATGACATAATTGTGATTTGATGTATTATACTGTATAATATTATTGTGAAAAATTTAAATGCAATGATCTGACCATTTCTTTTTTCATTTTAGTCAATTATGGATCATTTTTATTTGCAGTCAATTATTAATATTCATTTCCTTTTCCAATTAACATAACTTCAATTCCTTTTTTTCATTTTTAATTTTCAATAAATTATTAATATTCATTTCTTTTTCCAATTTACCTAATTTCCATTCCATTTTTAATTGATGATGTAGAATATTATTGTGAAATATTTATGTTCTTTTTTTTTTTCATTCTTTTTTTTTTTTTAATTTACCTTTACTATTTACTATTGTTTGGACAGGAAATCAAGTAAATAGTATTTTGTTTTTAATTATAGTATAGATTTGACCGTGAGGTTGTAACATATATATGAGATAAGAAAGAAATAATCAGTTAAATGATGCCTTTATTTGGATGCACTAAGACTATTACAATGCTCCATCACTTTGCAAACATGTACAACTTTGGCTTTATTTTATACTTTAAATTATACTTTGCTTATCCTTTAGATTTTAATGTATTATTTTAAGCTAATTTATTTATTAACATTAAAAAAAATACATTTTAAAGTGTGACAATTTATAATAATAAATCATTTTAAAAAGTGGCAAAAGATGATTTTCTAATTTGATGCCATTGCATCAATTTAAAAAAAAAAAAATTATTGCTATTGTTTACCTCAATCATCTCATAAATATCCATAATTTTTATTAGAGGGATCTAATCAACACATAAACTGAAAAAAAAAATGACAATCATAAACAAAATATGTACAAAAATAAATGATAAAAACATTATGATAATGATTAAGACATAATAAATTTACCTTTTCAAAAAATCACAAAACTCGAGAAATCCTGATTGAAAAGGAGCTGTGTATCAAGAGTTACATATCTTGAAATGGCTAATCAAAAAGAACATTCATTACTTGTCCTTATTCAAACACTTTCAAATATAAAGAAAAATTAAAATACTTGTGTTTAGATTAACTCTTCGTATCATTTTAACTCTACACAATTGCATAAGAACAACCATAGGATTTGCAAGGCTAGAATTAAAAAAAAAAAAAAAAAAAAAGTTTCAACTCTTGGCCTTGGTATATGTTGATCCCACACTGTAGCTTTCAATTGATTGTCACTATAAACAAATAAACTACGGAGTTCTTAATAAAAAATACATATAAAAAATACAATAAAAATAAAAAAAAATAGATAATTTACTTTGTATCCATGTACAATTAGAAAATCAATAAGTTAAGAAAGCTTCCCTGCAATGATCTTATCCAATGGGGAGTATATCTCAATTCCAACGACCCTACCAATAACGTCAAACATGTTAATAATAATAATAATAAAAAAAAAAGAATTCAGATGTAGATTAAAATTGTAAATGAAACTTACCAACGAATTGTTTATCATCTACAGACTTAAAAGATGAAAATGATTTCAATACATAAATTTGTCTAGAAAAGTTGTCTTTTTTTTTATATTCTTTAACCAAAGTACCATAGTGGAATTACAACATAAAATAATGAGTGCATTTTTTGAAAATATAGAAATTATTTATCACCATAAAATTTTTAATGGCATAAACTTTTCATTGTTTGAAAAGCTTACAGTACTTACCAACATGCTCTCTTGGTATATGAGCATGAAGTTTCCTACAATGAAATAAAAAGGAAAAGTGTTATTTTCCAATTTATTTTTGCAGTATAGGAAGCAGCTTTGTAATGCATCTTTTTCCCAATTTCATATACAACACGAGTTATAGAAAAAAGCAAAATTGAAAAAAATACCATTTGATCGGGAAATATGCACTCTGTAGATTTTATGGAATCACTCCCTTTCTCTATGGGACTTCATATAGGTGCACACCAATCACCATCTAATAGCTTTGAAAGTCTTCAATGGAGAAATATCCCAGGCAAGAATAAACATTGGAGTCGTATAAAAAAAAAATTGAAAAAAAAATACCTCTTGATCGTGAAGCATGCACTCTCTAGATTTTATGGATTCACTCCCCTTTCTCTATGGGACTTCATATAGGTGCGCACCAATTGCAGTCTAATAGCTCTGCAAGTCTTCAATGGAGAAATATCCTGGGCAAGAATAAACATTGGAGCCGTAATAGTTGTATGTTAGTATACATATCTATATCTCTATATATACTTACTCAATATAAAAGAATGAATAAATAAATATAAGGAAAAAATATTATCAATTAATAGATTTACCAATTAGGTTAATATGTGAATATGGAAACAATATTATCAATTAATAGATTTTAATTAATTTTTATTTAAATTTAGTTACCAAATAAGTTTTACTACAAAAGTTTGGGCGGGAAAATGAAATAGGAGGATTTTACTTTTATATATATATAGATTTGGAAATATAAAAGGGAGGGGGAAACCTAGACAAACAAAACAACTTACTCTATCTCAAGCATGAGACGTTCACTCACCACCCCTATCTCATAATTACAAACAAGAGTATCACATTTGGGGGAAACAAAAATAATACTAGGCTCCCTCCTATTGGCAGCGAGCGTAGCAAAAAAGTCAGCAACAGTATTTTATTCTCCGAATACATGCACTATCGTAGTGCTACCACTTATGCAAAGTAAGTTTCTGCACCGGATCTCCAAGGCTCCATGTTGATGATATCTCCTGTTAGCGTCGTTGAGGACTGTAACAATTTCTTTACAGTCAATCTGAACCTCAATGTTGATGGTTCCTTTGGTCTCAGTGTGAACCTCAATGTTGATGCACCTAATTTGAAAATGTTAATAGTCAAGGACCAAATGTAATACAAATTGAATAGTCATGCACCAAAATTAAAATTTTTAATAGTCAATGACTAAAACTGATACATGTATTATAGTCGAGGGACTAAAAATGATATTTTCTCCCACAAAAAATTTATATTCCATTTTTTTAAACGAAATAGTCAAGCAATCCGTTTTTTAAAAAAAATAATTGCAAATCGCGTGACAAAACGTAAGTAATAATTTTATGCGTAACAACATTTTTGACTCTTGAATTGTTTCAATTTTGATTATGATTGTTTTTTTTTTCCCCAATCTTCTGTCCAATATGGCAATACGTTGTATAGTTGTACACACTAAACACAATCGTTATGCTGTGCATCCGTGTGCACCATGCATGGTGCATACAGATGCAAAAACGATGTCGTTTTGATTAAAAATGCGTGTCCCACTTAAAAAAAAATTTCAGTTTCGATTCCCCTCAACAACATTATGTTGTTCATTAATTCTGGATTTTTAGTTTATTGATTCTGGATTTTTAGTTCATTAATTTTGGATTTTTAGTTCATTGATTCTGGTTTTTTAGTTCATTGATTCTAGATTTTTAGTTCATTGATTCTGGATATTTAGACGGAAATCGAAATTGATTTTTTTTTTTTTCATTCATGCTGGGATATTTAGTTCATTCATTATAGATGTTTAATTCATTTATTCTGAATTTTTAGTTCATTCATTATGGATTTTTAGTTCATTGATTCTAAATTTTTAATTCATTGATACTGAATATATAGTTCAAATTGTGTACAACAAAATGTTGTTGCCGAAAATTAAAACTGATTTTTTTTAAATAAACGTGCGTTTTTAATCAAAACGACATTATTTTTGTATCCGTATGCACAACATAATTTGCACACTAAACACTTTTTGCAAAATAGAAATCACATTAATCCCATTCTCTACCGAGGCCCCAACAAACCATCTTTTATAAGTGTTGATATAGAAAATTGTTGATGTCTGTACGCGAAAAACGAGGATACAGGTGTCGGCTTATTTTGTCATGGCGGGTGTAAGCGTGGTCCCAACAATGGCGAGTGAACCGGTGAGTATGATCGAGCACAACTCCGAAGAACCATTGATCAAACAAGTGAAGCCAGAGAAAAATCTAGAGCAAGAAGAAGGGATAGACGATCAGCTGACCCTGTCCCAGTACTTCATGAACAAATCAAGCTCCTCTGTTTCTCCCTCTATGGTCAGTGTGTTTCTTAGATTATTCTTCTTTTTTTATTCTTACACTGCAGCTCTCTGGAGATACATTTTCCAGTTCAAGTTATATTCACAAGTTGCCACCTTTATTTGTTCTGAATTTCTAATGTGTATATTAAAATGGAACTGGGATTTCTTCCCAGTACCCTAGGTCTTGTTGGAAAAAAGGGGAAATCTCTTCTTTTTCTTATGTGATTACCTGCCAAGGCTAAGAACTAGTAAATAAGAATTTTACTCGCAAGTGATGGTGATTAAGAAACGGTTTTCATTTCTTTGTGCAGGGAACTCCTCTTGTCGGTGAAGCCTCAGCCACCACCAATAGGTTAGTGAATACTTGAACTAATAACTGTGAGAATTTAGAGATTTCTTTACTATTTCATCCTAACTTTTGTTATATGTAACACAGGAAACGAGCAAGGGTAATGATAAAAGACAGATGTAAGAAATCTGCAACTCATTCTTCACCTACCATGCAGAAAGCAAAGGCCTTTCAAGCCAGTCTTGATCCAACCCAACCAAGCTTTATTAAATTACTGAGCCGTTCCCATGTTACACATGGATTTTGGTTGGTAAGTGCATTATTATTATTATTATTATTATTATTATTATTATTATTATTATTATTATTATTATTTAAAAAAAAACATAGATTTATCAGAATTCAACCTCAAAATTGCCTCTGCTACAGGGCCTTCCAGCGGATTTCTGTAGAATGTACTTACCCCCTCATGATCATACAATACCATTGGAGGGTGACAATGAGAAGCAGTATGAGGCCAAATTCATAGCAGAAAGACAAGGACTTAGTGGTGGATGGAGAGGATTCTCCCTTGCCCATAACTTGCAAGAAGGTGATGCAGCTGTCTTTCACTTAGTACAGCAATATAAATTCAAGGTAACTATATATTTCAACACTAGTTTAAGAATATCTGTTTGTTTTCCAGTCTATCCTTCATAAAATATAGCACTGTTTTGTTAGAGAGTTGATTAAGTTAGAAATATTCTCGGTGGTCTTTGTAAAGTAAAATGTAAACTTCAGTGGGTCACATGAAATGGGCTCCCAAACTTTTATTTGCACTTTAAAATATCTAATTCATCTGTTTGTGGACAAACATAATGACAATGAAAACATCACATTAGTGCCATTTTCATTCTGCTGTGTTACTTATAATGTTCTCATATCATATCTTTGGTCTGGCAACTGAATGCTTTGTGCCCTGTGTTTTGTTTTTGGTCTATCCATATGAAGACAATAATTTTTCCTTCAAGTAATTTATGAGACTTGAATGGCTCGTTTTACTTTGTGACCAATTTTGAAAGTGAAGATAGCTTTTGATTGTCATGTCTGACTCATTGCATCTTCTGTAATTATCTGGTACGAATTTGCCGATCTCCTTTTTTAAAAAAATAAATAAATAAATAAAAATGACTTAAACTGTGGTTGAGGAAAGATTAACTAGTAGTACATTTGTAGTAGCCTTAATGCCTTATTAGTTCATTCCTAATCTTTTCGCTTTCTTGAACCTCATGTTTTATTATCAAACTGATGCCAATCACAATTCATGCCTTCCATCAGTGGGGTGGGGTTTGTTGGAAGATTTCTAGTTCTTGTAATGTAGAAAAATCTCTCAACTTTATCAACTTACAGCGTAAGCATTTCCCCAGGTTTACACAGTGAGAGCAGTGCATGAAAGATCATATCTTGAAGAAAATTGTCAAAATGATGGCCAGCCAGAAACGAATTATGAGTTAGGGGATGAAGGATTCATTTTTGAGAATGATAAGGAGGATTCCCCTGCAGAAACTAAGGATGGCAGTTCCACCGGATCTTTTGTGGACTTGAAAAAGTTCAGCATTGTTGTAAATGAGTGCCCAATGGACTCGAAATTCTCCATCTCAGCACGTCAGAAATACTATGAGCTGTGTTGTGCTCAGAAATCATATCTACATGATGGATTTGCTGAGAACATTAACTATACGTTGGCTGTTGGGATCATCTTGGAAACAGTTAGCATAGCTGACAATATCAAAGCTTGTACCCTTTCCACACCGTTGACTGATTTCAAGAGTTGGGACAACACATTATCTGGCTTTATGCATTTGGGTATGGACGTTGGTTTTCTGCAAGAGCGATTAAGCAAACTTTCAACTCGTGCAATTGAATTTCAAGGTTCCCATGAAGCAAGTAGGCATTGTGAAATCATAACTGAAGAAAATAATTTGAACAAAGAAATTGAATCTGTTGAGAGGAAGCTTATGGAACTAAAAGAAGCCTTGATGGATGTTCAAGTTGAAAAAGAAGCTCTTGAGACACAATTCCTGATATACGACATGGTTTTCTGCGGGATGGCTAAAAGTCCTTGGTGATCTCACAAGTCTTCCCTCTAATCTGTTTGAGGCATATATACTTGACCTTTATATTATATGACTTAGTTGTGTACATAATGTATTGGGCATCCTCTGATCCATTTCTAGTCTAGAAGAAAAAGAATGTAAGATTCAGGCAGGAAGCTTCTGTTTCAGTGTTTGTTTTAGCTATGTAGTGATTAGCCAAGTTAGTAGAAGGCTTAGATGTTCATTACTTCATTTCCTGGTCCAAATCTGGATGGAACTTTGGTACTGTATGAATTTTGTGCTAATGGTTAATCTATAATTACAATTATGTATATTGAGTGATATTTTGAAAGTGAACATAGCTTTTGATTTTCATGACTGACTCATTGCACAACCAGAGAGTTATCTGTTTGCTTGCAGAGTAAGAAGAAGATGACAATGGAGAGCAAGAAAAAGCTGGTTTGCAAGAAGCCTGAAAGTGTCAAATCTAAGGCTAAACAAGTTAGACTAATATTCTTTCTTTTTCTTGTTCTTTTGTATTTTTTGCTTAAGGATCTATGGGTACTGATGTTTTCGTGCTTATGCTTTTGATGTCAGTGCATATCTATGATCTTTAGCTCTCTGTTTCATAAATTTGCTTAAGTTCTACAATGTGAATTTTTGTTGGATTTTGCATAAAATTCATTAGAACTTCAACTTTGCTTTTAATTTAAGAAAAATTGCATTTTTGGTCTTTTAGTGGTCCAGACTTAGTTCCTAAGTTATATGTGTGACCATTGATCTTTAATCTCTAAGTTATGCGTGAAGTGACGATTTTAGTCTCTAGGAGACTATTTCTGCCTAATTTGGTCATTCAAGGACTAAAATTGTCAGTTTATGCATAACTTAGAGGTTAAAGATGTTCAAACATATAACTCAGGAACTAATTAAGTCTGTACCACAGGTATAATTATAGGACAAAAAAATGTAATTTTCCTTTAATTTTATGTTGCAGATTATGATACTCAGTTATTACTTATTAGTGCAAAATTATCTCTGCTAATGAGTGTACAATTTTATGACAAGTGGGTGCTCAGAGCCCTAATTGTGCTGTGTTATCAATTGTGATATTCTTTTTAATCTCTCCATTGTTCATTTAATTGGATTTTGGATTAAAAGTCCATTTAATTACAGAGTAAATTTTTAAAATGACAAGAAACTATTTGCATGGTTAGCAGGTAAAATAAGATAATCTTAGAATGTCAGAGAGGTTTGCACTTTATTCTGTAGATTTTCACGTCTCCTTTACTTAATGTGATTCCCATTTTGAATAGTTTTCTTATTCCCTTCCCTATTTAATGTACAGTTCTAAGCGTAAAAGGGTGACTACATGTAATGTCACCTATGATGATGTTGAAGCTAAGTTCTCTGTTTTGGAGCGAGCAGAAAGGGTGTTGTCATGTCTAGAAGATGAATACCCTATCTTCATGAAGTGTATGCTCCCATCAAATGTTGTTCATGGGTTTTGGCTGGTAATATTCAAATTTTTATCCCATCATGTCTATATTAATAACTTGTCAGTAGGGATGTCAATCGAGCCAACTCGTTTGCTTTCAAACTAGTCCTATCGGGCTTATTGGTTCAGGCTAGTCCATTCAGACCATTGAACTTATCGGTTTCGGGCTTATTGAGCTGATATTTTATCAACCTTAATTTTAAATTTTGTCTTGTTAGACCTGCCCAATCTACCATTGACATCCCTACTTGTATTTTTAGCTGTATTTATTTCTTCTCTCCCTCCCCTTTCTAATTGCAGCATATTCCAAAGGTTTGCTGTGACTTATATTTACCAAGTCAGGACTCTGCGATTGTGTTGGTAGATGAATGGGGAATGAATACAAAACTAATTATCTTTTGGAGAGGCATGGATTGAGTGCTGGATGGAGAGCATTCTCAATCGCTCACCGATTACTTAAATTAAAAGAGATCTTTTAATTTTTTGTTTGACTGAACCTTACAAATTAAAGGTAACTTATCTTTTTGAATTTTTTTTTAGTTCAAATGTGAAGCCCATTTCAGGCACATAATATGCACATTGTGCATGAAATTAAAGATGCCACGTACTGAGTGCAAAATTGTGATAAGTTGGAAACATGTTTACTTTGATTTTTGAATACCAATTTCACTAGGACTGTTCTGTAGTCATCTTCTATTATTGTGTTTAAATGGAATATATAGTTGTTAATTCTTAGAGAAAATAATATATAGGGAAAATGGTCAAATAGGCCCTCGAACTTTAGCTTAAAAGTTAATTAGGTCCCTAAACTTTTTAAAGGTTCAATTACACCCATCAACAATTCATTTAGGTGCAATGAAGTCCAAAAATAAGTTAATGACCTGCTACCACAGGTCATTAGGGTACAGGCCACCTTCCGGCGAATTTTCTGACATAAAAAAGGTGACCAGCAACCGATCCAAATTTGTCGAAAATTTCGCCGATCACTTCTTTTGTTGAAAATTTCGCCGGTCACTTTTTTTTTTTGCTGGATTCGTCGGAAGGCAGCCTGAACCCTAATGACCTGTGATAGCAGGTCATTAATTTGTTTTTGGGCTTCATTGCACTTAAATGAATTGTTGATGTGTGTAATTGTACATTTAAAAAGTTTAGGGGCCTAATTGACTTTTAAGCTAAAGTTCGAGGGCCTATTTGATCCCTTTCCCTAATATATATTATTGGTTATTAATTAGGATCACTTTTTTTAGGTTAACATTGTAAGGGTAAATGGTCGAGATGTTGTAAATGCAGCTATTTTCCTTATGAATTTAAATGATTATGAGAAAACCTCAAATCCTGGTTAGTCATTTAATATTACTTCTTCGTTTTATTTATTTATTTATTTATTTCTTTCTTTCTTTTGTATGTTCTCATGATTTGATTGTTGATCTCTGTAATATTATTGATCTTGCATGAAAAGATAATCACAAGCGCAGAAGTTCAATAAAATTTGTCAAGCCATATCCAGGAGTTTTTCAAAATGAAGGCCAGCATTAGAATGGATTCTTGTCATGTTGTGGATCAATACAAACATCATACTAAGGGACAATTGGTTCACATAATATGAGATTAACTTAGGCAATACACCTCATGAAAAAGTAATATAATGCGAGATTTTGAAATGTATCATTACTTTAGGTAATAGAATTACCTCATGAAATGTAACATTACTTAAGGTAATAAAATTACCTCATGAAATGTAACGCGAGAATTTGAAATGTAAGATTATCTTGTATGTTTGGTTTAGATTGTGAATATGTAATATTATCTTGTTTGGTTAATAGTTATATAGATCAATTTTACTATAATGGCATCTCTGTTACTATTCCAAATGGGTGGTCAGAGGAATCTCAGCCTTAAATCAACTCATATTTAAAAACAAAAAAAATTCACCATTTACGATCTACAACAATGTCCACCGAAAGGTTCGTACAACAATGTGCTCTGGAAGGCATAACAATATGCATTGGAAGGTAAAAATGTACACGGTAAGGCACAAAAATATGCAACAATTATTGAAATGACTAAATTTAATACATGATCTTCAACACAATTCATAAACGATCACAATATTCAACTAAAATTAGTAATTAGTTATTCATCCAAAATCAAATGAGCAACCTGCATGGTGGGTCGCGGGTTAGGTCAAATCTGGCCACTCCAACCCAGGAGACGGGTTCTAAGGCAGAACGATGATCCGTCCCAGGTCCCCTCTCTCGAGCCCAACCACTCGACTTGAGTAGCCTCATTTAGGTCATTTGTCTTAGGCCCTTGGGCCCTTTTTGCTAGGCATGGGTCTTGGGCCCCAGCCTCTGGGCTCCTGGACCGCGGGTCCCTATTCTTGAACGCTTTCCAATAGCTCCATCATCAGTCCCCACTATCTGAGTTGTGCGAAGTCGACAATTCGAGAGAGTAAACGTGCGTGGACCGATCGAAAAATTAATTTTGACACTTGCAACGTATGTTTTGCTTTTATTCATATTTAATGGACCACACAAAAAATTTGTATTTGCAAGAATAAAAATCTTTAGAAAAACTTCACCGTACATGTTAGTTTTTGAATTTGAAAAAATCATATAAAAATTTCTATTGGTGATGCTCAAATTAACATTACTCTCTAAGAAGCCAACATTAGTGTCCTTTTCAATTTGATGTTACTCATAACGTAATCAATCCTTTTCAAAAGATATATGAAATGTTGGAAAATAAAACTTTAATTATATATCTTTATTTTATTGCAATTATTATATTATGGACCAAGATCAATAATGTGTATAATGGACTATTTTATATATATTATGTACATCCAGTTAATAAATTATATATCTATTGTAATTTTTATTAATGTTTGTCGACATAAATATTTAGCATTAATGTATTAAATTTGTAATTATATAATTCTTTAAAAAATTAAATTTGAAAAAATGAACTGTTTGGAGGAATTAAAAAAATGAATTAATCAGGAAATCCATTTTTTTTTGGCAAATCGCGTGACAAAAAGTAATTAATAATATTGTAGAAAATAATAGTTTTCATCCGTGAATTGTTTCAATTTTGATTATAATTATTATTTAGTTTTCTAGTTTTTTTTTTTTTTTTTTAAAAAATAAAAATTATCTCCATTCTCCAGTCCAACACATTGTACAGTTGTAGTGTACTACACAGTACACACTATATGCAAAAATAGAAAATCACATTAATCCCATTCTGGACCGAGTCCCCACCAAACATCTTTGATGATCTGATATAGAAAATTTTTATGTCTGTACGCGAAAAGCGAGGATACAGGTGTCGGCTTATTTTGTCATGGCGAGTTTAGGCGTGGTCCCAACAATGGTGAGTGAATCCGTGAGTATGATCGACCAGAATTCCAAACAACCATTGATCAAAGAAGTGAAGCGGGAGAAAAATCTAGATGAAGAAGAAGAAGGAATAGACCAGTGCTTCATGAACAAATCAAGCTCCTCTATTTCTCCTTCTATGGTCAGTGTTCTTCTTTTTAGTTCCCTGGAGATACATTTCCCATTTCAAGTTATATTCACAAAGTTGCCACCTTTATTTGTTCTGAATTTTTAATGTGTATATTCAAATGGAACTGGATTTCTTCCCAGTACCCTAGGTGTTGTTGGAAAAAAAAGGGGGAAATCTCTTGTTTTTTTTTTTTTTTTTTTTGGTATCTGATTACATGCCAAGCCCAAGAACTAGTAAATAAGAATTTGACTAGCAAGGGATGGTGATTAAGAAGCGGTTTTCATTTCATTTCTTTTTGCAGGGAACTCCTCTGAACGGTGAAGCCTCAGCCAGCAATAGGTTAGTGAATACTTGAACTAATAACTGTGAGAATTTAGAGATTTCTTTACTATTTCATCCTAACTTTTGTTATATGTAACACAGGAAACGAGCAAGGGTAATCAAATCTGCAGCCCTTTCTTCACCTACCATGCAGAAAGCAAAGGCCCTACAAGCCAGTCTTGACCCAACCCAACCAAGCTTTATTAAATTCCTGAGCCGTTCCCATGTTAAACAGGGATTTTGGTTGGTAAGTGCAGTGTTTTTTTTAATTTTTTTTAGAAAAACCATAGATTTATCAGAATTCAACCTCAAAAGTACCTCTGCTACAGGCCCTTCCAGCGGATTTCTGTAGAATGCACTTACCCCCTCATGATCATACAATACCATTGGAGGGTGACAATGAGAAGCAGTATGAGGCCAAATTCATAGCAGAAAGACAAGGACTTAGTGGTGGATGGAGAGGATTCTCCCTTGCCCATAACTTGCAAGAAGGTGATGCAGCTGTCTTTCACTTAGTACAGCAATATAAATTCAAGGTAACTATATATTTCAACACTAGTTTAAGAATATCTGTTTGTTTTCCAGTCTATCCCTCACAAAATATAGCACTGTGCTAGAATGACATTTCCATAACTTTGTTAGAGTGTTAATTAAGTTAGAAGTATTCTCCTAGTTCTTAGTGAAGTAAAATGTAAACTTCAGTGGGTCACATGAAATGGGCTCCCAAACTTCAATATCTAACTCATCTGTTTGTGGACAAACATAATGACAGTGAAAACATCACATCACTACATTAGTGCCATTTTCATTCTGCTGTTACTTATAATGTTCTCATATCATATCTTTGGTCTGGAAACTGAATGCTTTATGCCCTGTGTTTTGTTTTTGGTCTATCTAAATGAAGACAATGATTTTTCCTTCAAGTAATTTATGAGACTTGAACGGCTCATTTTTACTTTGTGACCAATTTTGAAAGTGAAGATAGCTTTTGATTTTCATGACTAACCAATTGCATTTTCTGTAATTATCTAGTACTTATTTGCTGATCTCCTTTTAAAAAAAAATGGTTAAACTGTGGGTTGAGGAAAGATTAACTAGTAGTACATTTGCAGTAGCCTTAATACCTTATTAGTTCCTTCCTAATCTTTTCGCTTTCTTGAACCTCATTTTTTATTTTCAAACTGATGCCAATTAAAATTCATGCCCTGGGTTTGTGGAAAGATTTCTAGTTCTTGTAATGTAGAAAAGCTCCCAACTTTATCAACTTACAATGTAAGCATTTCCCCAGGTTTACACAGTGAGAGCAAACAATTCGGATCATATGCATGAAAGACCATATCTTGAAGAAAATTGTCAAAATGATGGCCAACCAGAAACGAATTATGAGTTAGGGGATGAAGGGTTCATTTTTGAGAATGATAAGAAGGGTTCCCCTGCAGAAACTATTGTTGGCAGTTCCACCGGATCGTTTGTGGACTTGAAAAATTTCAGCATTGTTGTAAATGGGTGCCCAGTGGACTCGAAATTCTCCATCTCAGCACGTGTGAAATACTATGAGCTGTGTTGTGCTCAGAAATCATATCTACATGATGGATTTGCTGAGAACATTAACTATACGTTGGCTGTTGGGATCATCTTGGAAACAGTTAGCATAGCTGACAATATCAAAGCTTGTACCCTTTCCACACCTCTGGCTGATTTCAAGAGTTGGGACAGCACATTATCCGGCTTTAAGCAATTGGGTATGGACGTTGGTTTTCTGCAAGAGCGACTAAGCAAACTTTCAACTCGTGCAATTGAATTTCAAGGTTCCCATGAAGCAAGTAGGCTTTGTGAAATCATAACTGAAGAAAATAATTTGAACAAAGAAATTGAATCTGTTGAGAAGAAGCTTATGGAACTAAAAGAAGCCATGATGGATGTTCAAGTTGAAAAAGAAGCTCTTGAGACACAATTCCTGATATGCAACATGATTTTCTGCGGGATGGCTAAAAGTCCTTGGTGATCTCACAAGTCTTCCGTCTAATCTGTTTGATGCCTTACCTTTATATTATATGACTTAGTTGTGTACATAATGTATTGGGCATCCTCTGATCCATTTCTAGTCTAGAAGAAAAAGAATGTAAGATGCAGGCAGGAAGCTTCTGTTTCAGTGTTTGTTTTAGCTATGTAGTGATTAGCCAGGTTAGTAGAAGACTTAGAAGCTCATTACTACATTTCCTGGTCCAAATCTGGATGGAACTTTGGTACTGTATGAATTTTGTGCTAATGGTTAATCTATAATTACAATTATGTATTTTGATTTTTGAGTGATAATTTGATATGGCAGCACTGTTTTATACTTCCATCACCAAATTGAACAACATAGACTAATGTAGTCTTTAAATGTGGTTATTTGAGGCTGGTTTACTGGGATACTGAAATCTTGGTAGATCTGTTTAATCAAAGAGATTGTGATCTGATCATGAAAATCCCTATTTCAGACTTATCTGGAATGAGGAGGAAAAGGGGGATTAGTCTGTAAAGAGTTGCTACAGGAGAGTTTCAGGGGACTGAAGAATTTTGGTGGACCAAAATGTGGGCGTTTAACATATATATATATCTCCATCTCATCTGTGTAGCTAGCAGGGAGAATGAAACTTTTGCTTCATGTTTTTGTGTGGTGTAAAATGGCAATTAAGGGATTGTGTGGTGAATGTGACATCATATCCTTTCAACATTGGCTGGAGTTAAACTTTCTGTGAAATTATGATGGTTTAATTTGTTGGAATTTGTGGCAGGCCAGAAATAATAAGGTATGGAATCAAACAACTTCTTCTCCATTTTAAATCCTGAGAGATCAGAGGCAAAGAATTTCTTGCAAGCTAAGCTAGGATGGCGGGAGGCCAGGAAACCACAGGATCCAAACAGAAGGTTTATGAGCACATGTGTAATCTTTGGCCAAATTTGTTTCTTATTTTTTTGAATTATCACCGTTGCGATTTAGAGTCGTGACTTCTTCATCATTGATTGAGTGTTCGTTCATGAAAATCGACCAGTGTTTTGTATTCTTTTGCTCGTTTTTTTTTTTTTTTTTTAAGTATAATATTGACTATATTTGGATGTTGGTGTATATATACACGTCTCGGTAGTACAGTTATGCATTCGGGTGTGCTGGTTGTGCAACTCAGTGTTGTAAGTTGTGCATCGTAGGCTGGTGAGATGTGCATTAGTGCTCTTAGCGCGATGGATCGTAGGATTTTTTGGCCGTGTTTAAGTGCACAACCAGAGAGTTATCGATGCATGACATTCAGTATAGGAATGCACAACATTATGTATAGAAATGTACAGCTTATAATATGACTGATTTAGATCTATATTTTTTTAATGAGTTAATACCCAAAATCGTCCTCGACTATAGTGGTTTTTCTCCCAGACTTTGGTGACCTTTGTGTTTCGCTCAATTTAGTCCTCCATTTGTTATTCCGTCAAATTGGTGTTAAATAAAGGGACAATTCAGTAATGTCAATATTGATCTCTCTTTACTTTCAACTTGTGAAGTGTGAAATTCCTCTTTCTTGTACGAATTATACCCAGAATTACTCCCGGACCTGCGAATCAAATTTTATATTCGCAGTTTTAGGAGTAATTCTGGAAGTAATTCGTAAAAAAAAGGGGATTTCGCAGTTCACATGTCTATGAGTAAAGAGATGCCAATATTAAAATTACTGAATTGTCTATTTATTTAACACCAAATGGACAAAATAACAAATGAGGGACTAAATTGAGCAAAAATACAAAAGTCTGGGACTAAATTGAGCGAAACACAAAAGTGTAGGACGATATTAGGTCACCAAAGTCGTTTAGGACGAAATTGAGAAAAACCACTATAGTCGAGGACGATTTTGGGTATTAACTCTTTTTTTAATATTTTAAAGGAATTTGTTTCCTTAATCCATGTGATTCATTCATGTTAATCACATTCGTGCATCATTCTGATTTAATAGTTTAGATTAGTTATCACGTTTTCACATTAAGGGTGGTTTTTATGGGTGCGTTACCCTTGTATGGACCAACTAAGCTCGCATAAATTAAAGGGGTAAAATAGTAAAAGCGATAATTGTAGTAAAAATATTGAGTGTATTAAAGTAAGAATACTACAGGATTTTCTAGGAATAGAACATAATTTGTAATAACTATACAATGATAATTTATTCAAAGAAGATTCCAACTAATTTAACTAATTTCATGATGGGCCGCAAAACTGGGTTAAATCTGGCCACTCCGGCCCGGGAGACAGGTTCCGAGCCAGAACGATGACCGAGCCCCAGGTCTCTCTCTCTCGAACCCATCCACCCTGCTCGAGTAGCCTCATTTAGCTCCTTTGTCTTAGGCCCCCGAGCCCCTTTTGCTAGGCGTGGGTCTTCTATCTTGGGTCGCCGGCCTTCTTCTCGGGCCTCGGGCTCTGGGCTCTTGGACCTCAAGTCCCTATTTTTGGGCGATTTCCAATATCTCCATCATCAGTCGCCCGCCACCCCTCCCCCCCCCCCCCCCACACACACACACACATACACTATCTGAGTTGTGCAAAGTCGAAAATCTGAGAGAGTAAGCGTGCCTGAACCAGTCGAAAAAATAATTTTGACACCTATAAAGTCTGTTTTGCTTTTATTCATATTTAATGGACCCCACAAAAGAATTGTATTTGCACAAATAAAAATCATGAAAAAACTTCACCCTCCATTTGTCGAAATACTCATGTTAATTTTTGAATTTGAAAAAAAACCATATAAAAATTCCTATTGAAAATGCTCAAACTAACTTTACTCTGTAAGAAGCCAATATTGGTGTCCTTTTCAATTTGATGTTACTCATAATGTTTTTTTTTTTTTTTTTTTTTTTTTTTTTTTAGAAAACCAAACAAAACAAACTTGTATATAATCATCAAGACGTTACATAAGGCACTAGAAATAAACGAGGGGTTGGTATCACACCAAAACCGACTACCAGAACTAAAAGTAGCATCTCGAGCCAAAAGGTGAACAACAACATTTGTCGATCGCTTTACAAAACATAAATTGACATGTGCAAATAAAGATAAAGAAAGTTAATATCCTGAAGAAGCAGACCATAAGGGGTGATGTTATCCTTATAAAGACTATCAACCAGTTGATTAGCATTCGTTTCAAGCACAAAATCATCATAATGTTTATCCTTCAACCAACTAAGGGCCTCCCGGACTATCAATGCTTCATCTTCACGAGGCAAACACGCACCTTCCTTCGCAATTGCACCTGCAGCTATAAAGGAGTTGTTATAATCACGAACCACCCAACCTACCCCCTACCATATTCACCTCTCCCCGCACAGCAGCGTCCACATTAACTTTCAATAAACCAGCCATAGGACGCTGCTAGCGTTCACGCAAATAAGCCAGAGAAAACCTCACAACATCCCTCGAAAACGAGCCTCCCAAATCCCCCAACAAATAATAACGAAATGACATAATGTAGTCAATCCTTTTCATAAGATATATGAAATATTGGAGAATAAAACTTTAATTATATATCTTTATTTTATTGCAATTATTATGTTGTGGACCAAAATTCATCATGTGTATGGTCGATTATTTTTGTATATATTATGTACATTCAGTTAATAAATTATATATTTATTGTAATTTTTGTTTAATGTTTGTTACATAAATATTTAGCATTAATGTATTAAATTTGTAATTATATAATTCTTTCAAAAATTAAATTTGAAGAAATTAAAAAAAAAAAAAAAAAGTGAAGTAGTCACTAGTAAGGCAATCCGTTTTTTTTTTTAAAAAAAAAAAATCTTAGTCCAATATGGCAATACATTGTACAGTTGTAGTGTTGTACACACTAAACACTTTTTACAAAAATAGAAAATCACACTGCCCGTCTGCTCCAACAAAGCATCTGTTATAGCCGTTGATAATTACACATAGAAAAATATTGATGTCTGTAACCGAGTGAATACGTGAGTAAGATCGAGCAGAATTCCGAAGAACCATTGATCAAAGAAGTGAAGAAGCCGGAGAAAAATCTAGAACACCAAGAAGAAGAAGAAGAAAAGAAGGAATAGACCAGTGTATTTCTCCCTGTATCAGTGCTTCATGAACAAATCAAGCTCCTCTGTTTCTCCCTCTATGGTCAGTACTCAGTGTGTTTCTTAGGTTATTCTTCTTTTTATTTTATTCTTACACTGCATCTTTCTTAGCTCCTTGGAGATACATTTTCCATTTCAAGTTATATTCACAAAGTTGCCACCTTTATTTGTTCTGAAATTTTAATGTGTATATTCAAATGGAACTGGGATTTCTTCCCAGTACCCTAGGTCTTGTTGGAAAAAAAGGGGGAAATCTCTTCTTTTTCGTATCTGGTTACCTGCCAAGCCCAAGAACTAGTAAATAAGAATTTTGCTCGCAAGGATGGTGATTAAGAAACGGTTTTCATTTCATTTCTTTTTGCAGGGAACTCCTCTGAACGGTGAAGTCTCAGCCACCAATAGGTTAGTGAATACTTGAACTAATAACTGTGAGAATTTAGAGATTTCTTTACTATTTGATCCTAACTTTCGTTATTTGTAACGCAGGAAACCAGCAGGGGTAATGATAAAAGAAAGCTGTAAGAAATCTGCAGCTTATTCTTCACTTACCATGCAGAAAGCAAAGGCCCTTCAAGCCAGTCTTGACCCAACCCAACCAAGCTTCATTAAATTCCTGAGCCGTACCTATGCTACACTTGGATTTTGGGTGGTAAGTGCAGTATTATTATTATAAAAAAAAAATAGATTTATCAGAATTCAACCTCAAAGTTCCTCTGCTACAGGGCCTTCCACCGGATTTCTGTAAAATGTACTTACCCCCTCATGATCATACAATACAATTGGAGGGTGACAATGAGAAGCAGTATGAGACCAAATTCATAGCAGAAAGGCAACGACTTTGTGGTGGATGGAGAGGATTCTCCCTTGCCCATAACTTGCAAGAAGGTGATGCAGTTGTCTTTCACTTGGTACAGCAATACAAATTCAAGGTAAACTATATATTTCAACACTATTTTAAGAATATCTGTTTTCCAGTCTATCCCCCTCCTAAACTTTTATTTGCACTTTAAAATATCTAACTCATCTGTTTGTGGACAAACATAGTGACAATGAAAACATCACATTAGTGCCATTTTCATTCTGCTGTTACTTACAATGTTCTCATAAATCTTTGGTCTGGCAACTGAATGCTTTGTGCCCTGTGTTTTATTTTTGGTCTATCCAAATGAAGACAATAATTTTTCCTTCAAGTAACGGCTCATTTTTACTTTGTGACCAATTTTAAAAGTGAAGATAGCTTTTGATTTTCATGACTGACTCATTGCATTTTCTGTAATTATCTGGTACTAATTTGCTGATCTCCTTTAAAAAAAAAAAAAATTTAAAATGAGTTAAACTACTGTGGGTTGAGGAACGATTAACTAGGATTACATTTGTAGTAGCCTTATTAGTTCCTTCCTAATCTTTTCGCTTTCTTGAACCTCATTTTTTATCATCAAACTGATGCCAATTAAAATACATGCCTTCCATCAGCAGGGTGGGGTTTGTGGGAAGATTTCTAGTTCTTGTAATGTATAAAAATCTCCCAACTTTATCAACTTATAATGTAAGCATTTCCCCAGGTCTACACAGTGAGAGCCAACAATTCGGATCATATGCATGAAAGACAATTAGGTACTTCAGAGTGTTTTTTTTTTTTTTCCAGTATATAATTCTTTGGTTTACACCAGCTATGTCATCTTTTTGTTCTTGAATATGGTCATGCCATTGAAATTCAGAGACTGCAGCAAAGGATGTTAATGTATGCCAAAAAATGAAAACTGTGGTAGAGCAGACAGTCCAGACACCATATCTTGAAGAAAATTGTCAAAATGATGGCCAGCCAGAAACGGATTACGAGTTAGGGGATGAAGGGTTTATTTTTGAGAATGATAACGAGGATTCCCCTGCAGAAACTGAGGATGACAGTTCCACGGAATTTTTTGTGGACTTGAAAAATTTCAGCATTGTTGTAAATGGGTGCCCTGTGGACTCAAAATTCTCCATCTCAGCACGTCTGAAATACTATGAGCTGTGTTGTGCTCAGAAATCATATCTACATGATGGATTTGCTGAGAACATTAACTATACGTTGGCTGTTGGGATCATTTTGGAAACAGTTAGCATAGCTGACAATATCAAAGCTTGTACTCTTTCCACACCTCTGACTGATTTCAAGAGTTGGGACACCACATTATCAGGCTTTATGCACTTGGGTATGGACGTTGGTTTTCTGCAAGAGCGACTAAGCAAACTTTCAAGTCGTGCAATTGAATTTCAAGGTTCCCATGAAGCAAGTAGGCATTCTGAAATCATAACTGAAGAAAATGATTTGAACAGAGAAATAGAATCTGTTGAGAAAAAGCTTATGGAACTAAAAGAAGCCATGATGGATGTTCAAGTTGAAAGAGAGGCTCTTGAGACACAATTCGCGACATGCAACTTGGCTTTCTGCGAGATGGCTACAAGGCCTTGGTGATCTCACAAGTCTTCCCTGGGATTCTGTGGGAGGAGTTAGTGTGGTGAATGTGACATCATATCCTTTCAACATTGGCTGGAGTTAAACTTAGCTTTCTGATGCATATATATATATATATATATATATATATATGGCGGAGAAATTATGATGGTTTAATTTGTTGGAGTTTGTGGCAGGCCAGAAATAATAAGCACTGGAATCAAACAACTTCTTCTCCATTGAAATCCTGAGAGATCAAAGGCAAAGAATTTCTTGCAAGCTGAGCTAGGATGGAGGGAGGCCAGGAAACCACAGGATCCAAACAGAAAGTTTACTGAGCATAGCTTGATAACTAAGTGGAAAAACCCCCATCACTAATTAAGTATAAAGTACATTTACAATATTGTTATTTTTTTTTTTTAAATGCTACTGACTCTATTATTGAAGCACACAAAGTCAAAGGCTCGATCTCATGAACACTCTACCCACTAACAAGTCTAAACGAATTCCATAAGAATAGGACATAATATAAAATTACCACAAGAAATATTGACTGTATTTATTCAACACTTAGTTCACTGGTTCAGTAGACAGTATTAATTTGGGGAAGGGATCAAGGTCCAAAACTCCATAGCGACAGTGTTGAGATTATGTTTAAAGTAGACAGATCACTAACCCGTCACACAATTATTAATGATGTTTGAGCAATGGAGAGAAGATGAAGGAAAAGCTCTCGAGGCCTAGACATCATCACCATGTGATCACTCCCTGCAATCTCTATCACTTGCTTGGGAGGATTGATTAGTATCATCACCTGCTCAAGACCTTTGATATGCCAGCTCTTATCTTCACCTGCTTTTATGTAAACTCTGTCTACAGACCCATACTTCTTATGGGACAAAATCATCTCTTTTATGAAATCCACTAAACTGAACAGATATAAGGGCCTCAGTAATGTGGTTGCCAGTGCCAAATCCTATGCTCATAAATTTACCCAAAATCAATGTAATGTTCTGATACTAAGTTTTTGTCTGTGGAACAATGTAATTAATTAATAATTAGATATATAGTCTTACCTCCACTGGGCTGAGCTGATACATGTATTCTGCTATATACTTGGAGTCAAACATTAGGGTGTTATTGAGACCATTGTCATAACTATATCTGCTATCTAGGAGAGGACCCTGTCTCCTGAATGCCTTTTACATAACCAAAAATATTTGCCATTAGATGTGTATATATGATTATATTAATGACATTTTTTAAATTGCACAGAGTATCAAATACAATTGTATGTATACAGTATACTATTTTTTGTTTGGTAGTACGTAATAGATATTATCAGCATTATTTCAAAAATAAAAATAAAAAAATTATCAGCATTAAAAGTACCCAATACAACTAAGTATAATATATACAAATTAAAAGTATAATTATTAACTTAATCTTTTAGTAGAGACTACCACACACATATTTCAGTTGGAAAAATGACTGAAATATGAACAAACAAATATATATTTCCAAAATTATGACGTTGCTGAAAATTGGACAAAGATATGAAAAAGACATTTGAGAGATGCGTTTGATGTCAGAATTGATCAAACACAAATGCAAGTGAGACTTGCATTTGTGTTTTTTTTTTCTTTTTTTTTTTTTTTTTTAAATTTGGTGGTCGGCGACACCGGTCACCAATTTTTCCAACGAAGGAGGTCGCCTTCTCCTTCGCCGGTATTTAAAATTTGGTGGCTGACATCCCGGATGGCTTGGATACTTTAATTGAGCAATATGCGGGCAGCGCCCTCATCCGTAGAATTAGATAATTTCGAGGCTTAGCCTCTCTTTCTCTACCAAAAATAAAATTAGGAATTAAGACCAAATGCCCGCATGGGTAGCTCAACTGGTCATAGAGGTGAAAATTTGGAAGAAGGTATTAAGACCAAATCAGAATAAGGAGGTTTCCTAGGCAAATTATGCCCTGGACCCGTGTCCACAGTGAATTGTGGACACAGGCCCAAAACGACGTCGTTTTTAAAAAAAAACGCGTCATTTAGTTAAAAAAAAAAAAAAAAAATCGCGCGCGTTTTGCCGTTAACGGCGTTATTATTATTATTATTTTTGGATTATGAATGTACAGTTATGCCGTTATGAATGTACAGTTATGCCGTTATGAATGTATAGTTATGCAATTATGAAATTATGAACACAGAGCTCTAACATTATGAACTTACAATTATGAACATATATAGTGATAAAATTATGACTATGGAACTTAAAATTGTGAATATAGAGCTTCGAAGATTATGAATGTACAGTTATGGAGTTATGAATGTACAGTTATGGAGTTATGAATCTACAGTTATGGAGTTATTAATCTACAGTTATGAGATTATGAATCTACAGTTATGGAATTATGAATGTACAGTTATTGATCGAATTATGAACAAAGAGCTCTAACATTATGAACTTACAATTATGAACATATAGTGATAAAATTATGAACATAGAGCTCTAAAATTGTGAACATAGAGCTTCGAAAATTATGAATGTACAGTTATGGAGTTATGAATGTACAGTTATGGAGTTATGAACGTACAGTTATGGAGTTATGAATGTACAGTTATTAATAATATAGTAATAAAATTATGAACATATACTCCTATGAAGCGGTCTGAAATTTAAAAAAAAAAAAAAAAAAAAAAAAAAAAAAAAGAAGAAGAAGAAGGAGATAACAGTGCCTAACGGCACTGTTACCCGTGTCCAGCAAGCATGCTGGACACGGATCCAACGCATAACGATTGGGTTTCCTAAGCCTAAATTTGTTAAGAGTTAATACCCAAAATAGTCCCTCGACTATGTCGTAATTACCAATTTGGTCCTCGACTATCATTCTTACCCAATTAAGTCCTCAACTATATAATTTTTACCCAATTTAGTCCTTTGTCAATTTGACTGTTTGTTGACTGTCAAAAGTAGAAATAAAGTTGTAATTTTACAAGTTTTCTCTTTCCTCCTCATTTAGCAGCGCCAAACCATGTAGCAATAAGCTCCGGTTGGGTTCTAAACCTGTCAGTATCGAAGTAGTGGTTATGCATCGGATAGCCCATGAATTTGATTTCCAACGATTTTTTGACGATCGAAATCTGATCGGAGTGTATTGCTGCATGGTTTGGCGCTGCTAAATGGAGAGGAAGGAGAAATCTTGTAAAATTATAATTTTATCCCGACTTTTGACAGTCAACAAACAATCAAATTAATACAGAAGACTAAATTGGGTAAGAATTGTATAGTTGGGGACTAAATTGGGTAAGAATTGTATAGTTGAGGACTTAATTGAGTAAAAGTTACATAGTTGAGGACTTAATTGGGTAAGAATGGTAGTTGAGGACCAAATTGGTAATTATGGCATAGTCGAGGGACCATTTTGAGTATTAACTCATTTGTTAATTTCCTTCCTTTCCTTTCCTGTCAATTAAGCATGTATAAATACCCAAGGTATTACAAAGTAAGGGGTTTAAAATTTGATTCTCTTGTAATAATACTGCTTCTTAGTCGTTCTAACACATTTCATATTGTTTTATAATAGTGTTGGCCAGGGCAACTGCCCCTACTGCTTTGCTCATGATTGAAAAAATCGCTAGGCGCCCATCGGACGCTCGGGGAGCGCCTAGCGCCTAGGCGAAGATTAATCGGTGCCTAGGTACCAGTGTAATATTTATTTTTAAAATTTTTAAATTTTTTAAGACTTGATAATTATAAACTATTTAATACTTTAATAGTTAATACTAAAATATTAAATATTAACCTACAAAACATTTAAAGTTTGAACAATTTATGGTTATTTCGCTCAAAACGATGTTGTTTTGAATGAAATAACTCATTTAAAAAAGAATGGACCAATAGTTAATTGGCCGACAAGGTGGCCTAGGAGGCCTAGGTGGTCAGTGCCTAAGCGGCCTAAACGGCACTTAGGCGGCCTAGTCAGTCGCCTAGCCAGCTAGGCGCTTAGACCACCGATTATAGTGATACGCTAGGCGCCGATTAATCGGTGCCTAGGCAGGATTTTTGAAACATTGGTCCTACCCCATATAAATTGTATATATATTAAATATACAAAGATTTAAACAGGACATTATTTTCTTATAATATGAAAGGTCAGCAGTTCACTGCTTATGCATTCCAGCTTATGTTAATTATTAAGGACGAAAGTTGGCCTAGTTGTTTAACAATTTTATTCATATTTGATATTTTGTATTTCAATATTTTTTAATGCATTTTACCTTTGCTTTTTTATCTCCACCCATTGAAAATCCTGGCTCCGTTACTGGTTGGCCAACCAACAGATTACCTTATCCATGAGCCGGTCTAATACAAGTGTGACTCAAAAATTAATAAATAAATAAATAATAACAAAACCTACCATACCTCTGCAATGAGGGGGGAAATGTTGAGGAATGGGAGAGGGCCAGGCATGCTGGCTGCTACAAAAACTGCAACAGAAATCTTTTCTGGGAAGGTTTCCATTGCTTTAGAAATGGCGAAACCACCGAAGCTGTGAGCCACGAGAATGACTCTCTGAGTCGGAGGAAGAGCAGCCATGAAGAGCATCAATGGCTTGAAATAATCAGATAGGTGTGGGATTTCCTGCGCTTGGAAAGGGTTGATCCCGGAGGCACCCAAATCCAGAGCCGTGACGTTGTGACCTGAAGATCTAAGCATCGCGATAACCTTGTACCACGACCAGGCTCCATGACAGGCGCCGTGAACTAGGACAAAGTGTTTCTGGGACTTATTATTAGGCTGGATGAGTTCATCAGTTGGCGACGCTGCTGTTTCTGCAGATCGGAGAAAGAAGAGCAGAAGATTAATACCCAGCATCAAATTGTTAAAGTTCTTCATTGTTAATAAGATCCTTTTGGACACGAAATTCTCAAAATCCTTTGACTCCACAGAGGATTGGAGATGTGAGCAGGCAGCAGCCTACGGAGTAAAATGTAAAGATAAGGTTGTTTGTTCTTTTATGTCGTAGGCTAGTAATGAATCGGACTGAATATAAGAGTTGAGTCATCCTCCAACCAATCAAAAAAGATAAAGATTGTGTGTTCTTCCCACACAGTTTGGGAAGAAGATAAGATTGTGTGTTCTTCCCACACACAGTTTGGGAAGAAGTTAAGATTGTGTGTTCTAATTAATCATGCACATATATATAGCAATAACTTGGATTCAATTATATCATTTTTGTTGGAAATTTTTAAAATATAAATCTTAGGGTGTGTTTGGTTCGCACATGAAATTGGAGTCAGAATATAAATCAAATACTTGGTAATGATAAGAGTTTTAGTGAAAGTATTTTGCAGGTTTGGTAGTATGATTGAATTGGAATAATTACACATATTGATGTTTGGTTATGTATTACCCTATAATGAGAATAAAGAATTTTAAAATACAAAATAAAAAGTCAAGGCAATTGATCATAATATAAATAAATAAATAATAACATTCAAAGCGCCAATATGAACAAAAAAAAAAAATCTAAAAACACTAATCTAAAAATCATATTACTAATAACATAGAATGATACCTTTTTATTACGGAATGAAGTTTTTAATTAAAGGGGTAATCAAATCTTATAGTTATGTTTTAACGAATTGTCAACCAAACACTACCTAAAGTTGCTATTTTATATTTTACCCCCAATTAAATTTATTTTCTATTTCACCATGCACCACCGTCACCACCACTGCCACCGCCATCGCTACCACCACCACCATCGCCGTCACAGCCGCTACCGCCACCGCCACCGCTACTACTGTCACCACCGCCACCGCCGCCACCACCACCACCGCTACCGCCACCACCACCGTCGCCACCACTACCACTACCACCACCACCACATATTTTTATAAGGGTATTTATGTCTTTTAAAACATATTTCATTTTTATTCCTTAAACCAACCAAAAGTAATATAATTCCTAAAGTCTATTCCTTCTGCGAATCAAACAGTAGAATATAATTCCTATTATATTCCATCCCTATTATATTCCTTATGGAATAACATTCCTATTACCTCAAAATTCATTACGTGCCTGCTATTATTGTTAAACATAAGTCTTAAGTGAGACCTTTCATCCACTATATCAATGATGAGAACACTACATTTTATTATTTGTTTTTATATGACTAGCATTTTTTTTAATGTGGCAATTGTCACATCATGTAATAGTAGAAATGTAGTGGCTAGAGAAGAGAAATGTACTGACTTTGTAAGATTGACTAAGGTAACATTACTCTTCTTTCAAAAGGAAGAACCCCACCCGACAAAGAGCATGTAAATCATGCAGGGTCGTTCCAATAAAAAGTGGGGTCCTATGCAATATTTTAATTTGGACCCCTTTTTTCAAGAAATTTCTATATATAAATAATAGTTGTACAAAAAGTTGTGTCAAAAATTCAAAACATAAATATTGTATAAAAAATACATCTAAAATTTCATTTAAAAATTGACATGCGCCGTGCACACTTAAACCATCTTTAGGACCTTTATTTATTGATAAATCTCTTTTAGGACCATCTTTCACAAGAATATCTATTAATGTAGAATAAGAGCATCCCAATTTCTTGGATCATATAGGTCAAATAAAAGTGAATCATTTGATTTATAACTATGACCAACATCATCTAAACAACTATCAACATTCTTATTATTTTCATTGCCACAGTGATAACTATCATCGTTGTGCACACTATAATATTTAAATTTGTTCCAATTTCACAATCATCTTGATCTTCTATAGGAAAATTATCATCTAATAGTTGAGTTTTTTTTGTCTTGAATTTTTCAAGAGCTCCCTTTTGAGATTGAGTTAGTTGCTCAATTATTCTTTTCTTTTTACACTTCACAAACCCAGATGAATATTTTCAAGAAGACATAAAATCCAAAAGAAAAAATAAAAATTTATTTAGAAACACTATCAATAAATAATTAATCAAGAAACGAATTCTTTGAATATATTATTCTGAAATCAGAATTACTAAGTCGCGTAACGATGTAAATAAAACAATAAACAAGAATTATAAAACAATACGTAATTTTTTTTGAATGCAACAATACGTAATTTTAATTATATTACATGTCATGAAAATTGAATAACTTGAGAGTTTGTATGATAAAAAAAAAAAAAAAAAAAGAATTGAAGAATCAGTAGCACACGAGCTGAGTCTGTCGTCTTTGTATCAATTCACTAAATTGAGTTGCCTAAGAGACGTCAAACAACAAAGAATACAAATAAACAACCAAATTGAATATTTTAATTACTACATCAAAAAAAATACAAACAACCAAACAACAAAGAATTAAGATTTAAAAATACAATTGAGATGAAGAAACAATTAAGATTAAAGCACTACAGCAGCCTCAATAACGCAAATAAGTAAAATTAAATATTTAAATGACTTCAATTTCAATTACTTAGGCAAATTGAATTATTGAAATTGTTGTAGTCTCTCTAGTTCTTCTGTCACTCGTCTTTGTCTACAGTAAGGCGCTAGAATCTAGATTAGGGATAGGGATTTAGGGTAGAGCCGTAGGGTTTGAGTGTTTGATGGTTTGTGAATGCCGCAGCTGCCTAATGCCAATATATATAATATACTTTTTTTTTTTTTTAAATATGGGGCTCCCAAAATTTGGGGGCCCTGTACGCCAGCCCTGGGCAGACTTGCCCAGGGACGGCCCTGAAATCATGGTAACTCAAGACTAGACCTTTGTTTGCGCACAAGGAGCCCCCTCTACATTACTCTTCTTCCAAAAGGAAGAACCCCACCCGGCAAAGAGCATGTCAAGGCTAGACCTTTGTTTACTGCACATAAGGAGCCCCCTCACTTGAGGTAGTTCTCACACTGTGATGAGACTCGATCTTTAGTCATTCTTCCAATTTTTCACCTCTATGACTAGTTGAGCTGCCCATGCGGGTAAAGTAACATTACTCTTGATTTTATAGAAAGTTGTAAAATGTAAGTATTTTTATATATTACTATATTTTTTAAAAAATGACATTATTAAAATAAAATAACATATAAAAACGTGATTTTTTACCGGCAGTGGACATGATACTTCTTGGCATTATTATAAACTTTTGTTTGCTTTTATATTAACTATTATATAGTAATTAACCGACCCTTCAAGATGATTGTATAATTTATTGAGGTACCAATTACAATGATGATTAAAAAAATATAGTGGGAGAAGATTAAAAAAATATAATACAAGTAATAATTGGATACAATAATTGATTTTAAAAATTCCTTTTCCAATTAAGACATTTATTGCTTGAATTTCGTCCAAACTTGCTGATGTGGATAAAATCACCGTATATGTGTAGCGTAGTTCTGGGATCACCGTGCATCATAAATTCTTCTATGCCCAAGAAATCCACAAGCTCCTAGACTGTGACCGTTTGGCCACGCACATTGAGAGACGACGCAAACCCTCTGAACTTTGGTCGCAACCCCCGAAGAACGTACATGTTTTGTTCTTCAAGTGTCATAGGTCGGCCGGCGAGAGTGAACGGGGAGGGTGGCCGGTGGACATGGATTTGTTCCATTAACAAATCCAAGAAGATCATGACTATCAAGAAACGGAGCAACCTAAGCTCTCCAAATATATATATATAGGAAGGAAGTCTCAATGAAATTGGGATAGAGGATTATAATATAATCAAACTCAAATACATAGAGTCCTAATACACACAACAATATAATTGGACAAAAGTTTACATACACTTGTCAAATCATGAGAAAATATTTTATTTGCAAGTTGGTGATTCAAATTTATTTCCCTCTAACAGATAAATTTGAAATCAAGCGATATATATATATATATATATATATATATATATATATATATATATATATATATATATATATATATATATATATATATATATATTTTTTAAAAGAAAGCATAAGATACATAAGAGAATATCTAGCATATCGAAAAGCATTCGAACTTCTATAAAGCAAACATTTAGTCATCAAGAAGAGATGACTCATAGAGTTTCTAGCAAGATAAACTTTTGCAAGAGTCTCACACAGCTGGAGGGTAATCAAACTTGGGTTGATATGTTGTAGTAGAACTCTACACATGGTGTAGATAGAGGCTAAGTAGTAATAAGCTTGGTAAAGCTTTGTGAAATCCTATAAACTAATTAGTGCTGACTTTGTGGTCACTGGTCAACACACTAGTTTGTGTTTACTTGTGAATTTTCTCGTGGTAGAAGGAGAAGAATGAAATAGAGGAATTATACGTACCATTCTTGAACTACTATAAATTTCTAAGTCTCATTTTTCTATGTGTATATTTACCTTTTTACTCACATTATTTGCTATGTCTACCTCTGTGTGTTTGATTAATAATTTTTTAAAATTCATTTTCCTCTACATAATAAACTTTGACTAACAATGAATGTAGCCAAAAGTTTGGAATTGAGCGTGCACAATCCATTTCTACATGTCAAAGTAGTTCAATGATTTTTTTTGTTTTCATTTATTCAACACATATCGGACCACATCAATCCGATTCTACGCAAACCAAAGTTTGGAGTTGAGCATGCATAATCCATTGTTAGTTTGAGTAGAGTGGTTCAGACATTAGAAAAAAAAAGGGGGGGGGGGGGGGTATGACCCTTGGGAACATCCAAAAGCCCGTTTTAGATTTTATACAATTAATTAAATTCAAGAAAAGAAGAAGAAGCAGAAATGATAACAAAGACTATAAATTCAGGTGTCTTCTGGTTAGACCAACCGCTTGCCAGAATCTCCGGCGACCAGAATTATATTGACTGATAAATTAAAGAAGCTAAATGATGATCGGGAGATTGGAGATATGCATACAAGTGGTGAAACTTGCCATAGAGTTCGTCATCGTGTTCGTGGAGGCAGTTAGCATCGTGTTCTGCCGGAGCTCTGATGATCCATTTTTTCCATTCTCATATATTATTGTAAAGATAGAAGATAGATTTTCATTTTCTTTTGTGTTAGTTTTACTTTAATCTTTCTAGGCTTGGGATTCAAATTTTGACAACTTTCAATTTTTTCTTGAGTATGCAACGTTAATAAGTCATTTCGGACAATTTTCCTTTTAAGCTTTGGGTTGTAGGACAATGTTTTTTAGATGCCAAAAGTACTTAATGAGTATACCTTGATAATGTTGGGTGATAAATTGCAGATAATGGTAGAGTATATATATACAATATATAAACATAATAATAAATTTTTAGTCCAATTATCACTTTACATTTTTTGAATGCTACTGGCTCTGTTACAATGTAGTATCTGTTTATATACTTTATTTCTCAACCTCACAACCTTCCAAATAGAAGTCCAACCCGGGTATCATCAGACCACATAGTCTTGGTATCACTTTACATTTTTAGTTAAGATAAAATATACCATCTAACTTAGTATCACTCAAACCTAATTCTATGACATTGAATCTTCACACCATGTATACTGATATTTAATTTGGGGGAAGGGATCAAGGTTCGAAATTCCATAGCGACAGTGTTAAGATTATGTTTAAAGTAAATAGATCACTAACCCGTCACACAATTATTAATGATGTGTGAGCAATGGAGAGAAGATGAAGGAAAAGCTCTCGAGGCCTAGACATCATCACCATGTGGTCACTCTCTGCAATCTCTATCACTTGCTTTGGAGGATTCATTCGTATCATCATCTGCTCACGATCTTTGTTACCCCAGCTCTTATCTTCACCTGCTTTTATGTAAACTCTGTCTACACACCCATACCTCTTCTGGGACAAATTTATAAATTTTATGATATCCTCTACACTGTACAGATATAAGGGCCTGAGTAATGTGGTTGCCAGTGCCAAATCCTATACTCATAAATTTACCCAAAATCAATGTAATGTTCTGATACTAAGTTTTTGTCTCTGAAACAATGTAATTAATTAATAATTAGATATATAGTCTTACCTCCACTGGGCTGAGCTGATACATGTATTCTGCTATATACTTGGGGTCAAGTATTATGGTGTTATTGGGACCACTTTCATAACTATATCTGCTATCTAGGAGAGGACCCTGTCTCCTGAATAACTTTTACATAACCAAATAATTTTCAATTAGATGTATGCATGATTATATTAAATAAATAAATAAAAATATACAAAACCTACCATACCTCTGCAGTGAGGGTGGAAATGTTGAGAGATGGGCCAGGCATGTTGGCTGCGATAAAAACTGCAACAGAAATCTTTTCTGGGAAGGTTTCCATTGCTTTAGAAATGGCGAAACCACCGAAGCTGTGGCCCACGAGAATGACTCTCTGAGTCGGAGGAAGAGCAGCCATGAAGAGCATCAATGGCTTGAAATAATCAGATATGTGTGGGATTTCCAGCGCTTGGAAAGGGTTGATCCCGGAGGCACCCAAATCCAGAGCCGTGACGTTGTGACCTGAAGATCTAAGCATCGCGACAACCTTGTACCACGACCAGGCTCCATGACAGGCGCCGTGAACTAGGACAAAGTGTTTCTGGGACTTATTAGGCTGGATCAGTTCATCAGTTGGCGACGCTGCTGTTTCTGCAGGTCGGAGAAAGAAGAGCAGAAGATTAATACCCAGCATGAAATTGTTAAAGTTCTTCATTGTTAATAAGATCCTTTTGGACACGAAATTCTCAGAATCCTTTGACTCCACGAAATTGGCAGTAGCCTACGGAGTAAAATGTAAAGATAAGAGTTGAGTCATCCTCCAACCAATCAAAAAAGATAAAGATTGTGTGTTCTGTTGGGAAAACATCCAAAGGCAAGGTTTAGCCACGTGGTAATGACTCATGTACTAAGCATAATTATCCAAATGGATTATGTGGTGAACATATGTCCTAATGAATTATGTGGTAAGCACATTTCTCGTACAGCTAAACCATGTGTGAGCTATCTTTTATAGATGACTATTCTCATTTTACAAAACTATACCTCTTGAGAACAAAAGATGAAGCTGAACACAAATTTGTGATTTTTAAAACTGAGGTAGAAAATCAGTTAAACTTGAAAATAAAGAGGCTTCGTTCTGACAGAGGTGGAGAGTATGAATCTTTATCGCTAAAAACCTTATGTGAAACTTCGGGTATAATCCATGAAGTAACTGCACCATACTCTCCCCAACAAAATGGCATCGCTGAAAGGAAAAATAGAACCCTTAATGAAATGATTAACGCAATGTTGATCAGTTCTGGGGCACCAGACTCTATGTGGGGGGGAAGCTGTTCTAACGGCGAACCACATTTTAAATAGAGTCCCACATAAAGGGTTCGAAAAAACCCCTTATGAGATGTGGAAAGGGCACGCCCCGAACTTGAAACACTTTAAGGTGTGGGGATGCTTGGCTAAGGTGAGTCTACCATCCCTGAAAAGGTCCAACATAGGACCCAAAACCTTTGATGCTATTTTTGTTGGATATGCCGAGAATAGTGCAGCATATAGGTTTATGTGTCTAGAAAACCGTTCTATGTGTGAATCAAGAAATGCAATATTCTTTGAACATATCTTTCCTTTAAAAAATGCTTATGTCTCACCAGTTGATACTCTGTGTCAAAATGATAATGCCAATTTTCCTCGCATTACTAACAATTTGGATGAGCCCTGAAGAAGCAAAAGACCCAGGATAGAGAAGAATTTTGGTTCTGACTTCATAACATATGTCACAGAACTAAAAGATTTAAACGAACTGTGTGATCAGTTTGTGTGCCAATTAGTATTGGAAGAAGAACCAAAAATGTTTAAAGAAGCAATGCAGTCAGTCGACTCCATTCTGTGGAAAGAAGAAATAAAAAGTGAATTGGACTCTATTCAGTCCAACCACACCTGGGAGTTGGTAGAACTACCCAAAGGGTGCAAGCCAATTGGCTGCAAATGGATCTTCAAAAGAAAACTTAGACCAGATGGGTCTATTGAAAGGTTCAAAGCCAGGCTAGTAGCCAAAGGCTTTACACAGAGATTCGGTGAGGATTATTTTTACACATACTCACCAGTGACAAAAGTGGGAACCATTTGAGTTCTATTTGCATTGGCTTCTTTACACAACTGGATAGTTCACCAAATGGACGTAAAAACTGCATTCCTCAATGGTGAATTAGAAGAAGAGATCTACATGGAACAACCACATGGTTGTGTTGATCCAGGGCAAGAAGGAAAGGTATGTAAATTAAAAAGATCTCTTTATGGCCTAAAACAGGCCCCCAAACAGTGGAATGAAAAATTTCACAAGACCTTAATGGACCTAGGCTACACGACTAACCGGTCAAAATGCCTGTTTGTACTCAAAAGAGGTCCAATCCAGCATTGTAATAATATGTCTCTATGTGGATGACATGTTGCTTTTTAGCTCAAGTATTGATGCTATAAATGAAACCAAACGAACTCTATGTCAAAAGATTGAAATGAAGGATCTAGGAGAAGCCAATGTGATACTCGGGATAAAAGTCACAAAAACCAATACAGGTTACCTTCTATCCCAAGGTCACTACACAGAAAAACTTCTGAGGAAGTTTGACAGTTTTGATGTTGTTCCGGCCAAGACTCCTTACGATCCTAGTGTCAAACTAATAAAGAACATGGAGTCAGGTGTGTTTCAAGAGAAATATGCAAAAGTAATTGGGAGTCTAATGTTCTTAATGAACTATACCCGACCCGACATTGCATTTGCCGTAAATAAACTTAGTCATTTCACTCATAACCCTAGTGGTCCACACTGGGACGCACTAAAAAGGATACTCCGGTATCTTAGAGGCACGTTAGACTGGGGTCTCAACTTCAAAGGATACCCAGCTGTGCTAGAAGGGTTCTGTGATGCGAACTGGGTAAACGACAGTGATGATGTTAGCTCTACAAGTGGATATGTGTTCACACTATGTGGAGCTGCAGTGTCTTGGAAATAAACCAAACAATCGTGCATAGCCAGATCAACTATGGAAGCAGAGTTCATAGTTTTAGATCTGGCTAGCCAAGAGGCCGAATGGCTAAGAAATCTATTGGTAGACGTGCCACTGTGGGGGAGTCCTGCTCCCGCCGTGCCCATTCATTGTGATTCTCAAACTGCTATTTGTGTAGCACAAAGTAGTGTCTACAATGGAAAGAGAAGACACATTTGAGTCAGACATGAGTCTGTACGGCAGTTAATATTGAATGGGGTAATCACAATGGAGTTTGTGAGATCTGAAAGGAATATAGTTGATCCTTTCACGAAAGGCCTAAATCGAAAGGCTATCCTTGATACATCAAGGGAGATGGGCTTAAAAGCCAATGAGGTGAGAAATTCATGATGGATACCACCTCGGTGGTCAAACGAAGTCATGGAAAGACTCGCATTTATAAGCAGACTGTAAATCAGTCTGCTTGCCGTAGTTCTCGATTGGCAGTCTACGGTAAAGTACACTCAGTGGAGTGGAATGTCTGTGCTGAGACAGACAAAACAGGGTTAATACATGGTTATTCAATAACTATACAGAGTGTACAACGAATGGAGCTAACGAGGTGCACATAAGTTCAAAATTCAACTAGCTGAAGAGTTCAAGACTCTGTTCACTCTCGGATAGTGGATTACTTAGTGCCACTACTTGTCAGTTCAAGTTTAACACACTGACATGAAAGCTAGCTCTTATTTGTTACACTCAATTGCTCTCCTACAAGCCTTACACCTTCGGATGTGTGGGGGATTGTTGGGAAAACATCCAAAGGCAAGGTTTAGCCACGTGGTAATGACTCATATACTAAGCATAATTATCCAAATGGATTATGTGGTGAACATATGTCCTAATGAATTATGTGGTAAGCACATTTCTCGTACGGCTAAACCATGTGTGAGCTATCTTTGTGGCTTGGCTGTAATGGAATGTGAAATGCTATAAATAGCAATGCATTTCATATTCTTATTTACACAAAAAAAAGTCACGGCTTTACAGACATACTTGAGAAACACCGTGCTGAGTTCTTTTAGACTGATTTCTTCCCGTCTGTGTTATCTGTCGGAGATATAACGATACCCTGGTCGTTAAATATCTTTAAGATAGTGTTGCCAAACACGACACAGAACGCTGCCGGTTTCCTGTCCCAAAGCAACAACGCATCGCAAACTACCTTCCAGGTATTTATTTTGTTGTTACGCACAACATGTTCTTCCCACACACAATTTGGGAAGAAGATAAGATTGTGTGTTCTAATTAATCATGTATATATAGATAGCAATAACTTGGATTCAATTCTATCATTTTTGTTGGAAATTTTTAAAATATAAATCTTAGGGTGTGTTTGGTTCGCACATGAAATTGGAATCAGAATGAAAAATAAATACTTGGTAATGATAAGAGTTTTAGTTAAAGTATTTTGCAGGTTTGGTAGTATGATGGAATTGGAATAATTACACTGATGTTTGGTTATGTATAACTCTATAATGAGAATAAATATTTTTAAAATACAAAATAAAAAATCAAGGAAATTCATCCTAATATAAATAAATAAATAAATATAAATAAATAAATAAAAATATATAAATAAATATATATTTAATTATAAAAAAAAAAATGTAACCCCATAATTTTTTTTCTTATTTTTTCAGTAATTGTCAACCATTAATCTATTCATATGGATGAAATTAGATTAATCCTCACTTTTTTTTAGGTGAGAACATGTTTTCACTTGAATCCTTTGTGTGGGGGGTGGGAGTGGGGAGATGGGTTATACTAAAATTATATTTTTTCTTAAAAATTTTCATAGCTCAAGAATCTAATTCATAGGTAATTGATATGTATTGAAGGAGCCATGTGGCCACGACCATCTAAGGAAGACGGCTATGGCCGTCTTCTAGATTTGGAACGAGGGTTACGGCCTTCGCCGCCGCCCTCGTTCCAGTCCCCTCCGTGTGGAATGAAGGCGGCAGCGAAGGCCGTAGCCCTCGTTCCATATCTAAAAGATGGCCATGGCCGTCTTCCTTCGTCAGCCATGGCCGTCTCCGTGAAGAAGACAGTCATGGCCTTCATTGTTTCGATCGGAGCCGCGGCCTTTTTGGCCGCCTCTTTGTGCCGTGAAAGCCGTCGGCAAATTATCTTCGGGATCACCGTGCATCATAAATTCCTCCGCGCCCAAGAAATCCACAAGCTCCTGGAGTGTGACCGGCTGGGCACACACATTGAGAGACGACGCAAGCCCTCTGAACTTTAATTTGGCCGTAACTCTCGAAGAACGTACAGGTTTTGCTCTTCAAGTGTCATAGGTCGGCCGACGAGGCAGGGAGAGTGAACGGGGAGGGTGGCCGGTGGACATGGATTTGTTCCATCAACAAATTCAAGAAGATCATGACTATCAATAAACGGAACAACCTAAGCTCTCCAAAATAGGTAGTTCTTGTAGGTCAATTTAATGCTAATGCTGATGAAGTGGTGAGCGGTGGATAAGGATTAACCGCCGATGTAGTGGAAGAAAGAGGAATATTAGAGACGGTCCGTTCAAAGGAATTAACTGATTTACTGATCCGTCAGCCATTGGAAAGAAACCCTAGCTTAGATCACACCAGATGAGAAATGATAGAGTTGTATATTATTGAATGAATAACAACTATGTACAGAATACAGATATATATATATATATATATATATATATATATATATATATATATATATATATATATATATATATATATATATAGAGGAAGGAAGTCTCATAGAGAATTATAATCAAACTCAAATACATAGAGTCCTAATACACACAAAACAATTGGACAAAAGTTTACATACACTTGTCAAATCATGAAAAAATATTTTGGAAGAATGACCAGGGATCGAGTCTCACCAGCGGCAGTGTGGGAGCTACCTCTCAAAGTGAGGGGGGTTCCTTGTGCGTAGTGAGCAAAGGTCTAGCCTCTGTGGTTCATGTTCAGTTGAGTTACCATGATTTACATCTTCCCAAATGCTTTGTCGGGTCGGAGTGTGGGGGGCCCTTAGGATTGGGGTTCAACCTTTTGGAAGAATGAAAAAATATTTTATTTGCAAGTTGGTGATTCAAATTTATTTCCCTCCTACATATAAATTTGAAATCAAGCTATAAATATATATATAAAGAATGTTGAAAAAAGAAAGCATAAGATACATAAGAGAATATCTAGCATTCGAACTTCTATAAAGCAAACTTGGGTTGATATGTTGTAGTAGAACTCTACACATGGTGTAGATAGAGGCTAAGTAGTAATAAGCTTGGTAAAGCTTTGTGAAATCCTATAAACTAATTAGTGCTGACTTTGTGGTCACTGGTCAACACACTAGTTTGTGTTCACTTGTGAATTTTCTCTTAGTAGAAGGAGAAGAATGAAATAGAGGAATTATACATACCATTCTTGAACTACTATAAATTTCTGACTCTCATTTTTCTGTGCGTACATTTACCTTATTACTCACATTACTTACTATGTCTACTTCTGTGTGTTTGAATAATAATTTTTTAAGATTCATTTTCCTCTACATAATAAACTTTGACTAACAATGAACGTAGCCAAAAGTTTGGAATTGAGCATGCATAATCCATTTCTAAATGTCAAAGTAGTTCAAGGATTTTTTTTTGTTTTGATTTATACAACACATATCGGACCACATCAATCCGATTCTAGGCAAACCAAACCTTATTGTTAGTTTGAGTAGTGGTTCATACATTAGAAAAATTACTACAGTTTAACATGTAAAATGTTAAACTGATCAGAAATATTAAGTACATACTACTCCAATAAAGTAAATGTAGTGAGATCAGATCCCCCTCCACTGTGAAGGTGACCGTGATGATGGTGGTGGTGATGATCTGGTTGCAAGCGCAAAGCTAATATGCGGTGGCCTCCATTTGCAAATCCAAGAACAGAATTATAATCCCCTTCATGATCAACCAAGCCATATGGATCTTCTTGCCTTGCCTCCTGTTAATTGCCAAACCATTCTCATTCAATAAATGCATGACAAGAACAAGAATAAAGATTAATGGAAATTGACATAGAAATTCAAATAGAAAAAATCATAGTTAAGGTATTAATTAAGGAGCATTTAAGTTTGAAGGTTAGTGCCCTTTATATAGTACTGATGAAGAATGAATAAGCAATGACTTACACATTCCAGTAGCAGATTTCTGTGGATTTCTTCCACATTCCTCACCTACAAATATATATGATCAGCAAATCAAAAATCAATTATTGCAAAATAAAATAAATGTTATTAGAGATTAAAGTACTTGGTCATACCTTCTTCTTGTGAGTCTCAATCTGATTGCCAATCACCTTATACTGCTTTTTTTTTTTTTAATACAACAAAACAAAAATGAGAAAAAAATAATTTACATTAAACTTAAGATCACAACAAACTCATGAAGCAAATATCATACAAATTAGCCCAAAACAAAACAAATTCAAAATAATATAATATATTGCATATATTTATTTTTTAAGTACCACTGAATCTGTTACACTGCAGTATTAATTTGTTCCTACCGAAGTTCAAAGACTCGAACCATGACTTCTTATATGGGAGAGCCACATCACATCATTAGACCACAAGGTTATTATAAGTATTTATTTATTTATTTTTATATTTATTTATATTTATATTTGTGATATGTACCTCTTAGATCTACACAATTTATAAACAGAAAAGGAATTTAATTATGAATTACAATTAATTGGCCAAAAATTTCAAGAAGATAGAAAATGAAAAAATAAAATTGATAAGAGTATACTGAGTGAAAACCCTAGATTATATATGTGTATGGATGGAGCTTAACCTTTCTTTCACGAATAAGCTTGATAGAATTGTCAACATCTTCTATGAGCTCAGTCAATTGTTCAAAGCTCAGATCGTTCAGACTCTCACCCATCCTTTGTCTATACAATCATTTTGACGATCCAAAAATAAATTTATAAAATTAAATAATTATTTCAGGCCGAATCCTTAAAAAAATTGTGATATAAAAAATATATATATGTGATAATAATGTGTACTAAAACTAGAAATTAAAGCATAGGAAACCCCTATATATATATACCTGATCTCCCTTCGAAGAGCCCTGTTAACATCTCTCAGTTTCTTGAGCTGCTCTTGCATTTTCTACAATTTTTTTAGAAAAAGAAAAGTCACAAGAATTCATATATTTGGTGTAAAAAAGTTAAAGAAATTGATATGGAAGGAAATTAAAACTAACTTCAAAGTGGGAGCTCCATAGATCAACCCCGACAGTCTTCTGGTACTGATCGAACAACTGCTTTGTACTGCATATATATACACCATGAAAAGAAAGATGAATCTTTATATATATACAACAACAAAAGTGTAGAGAGAGAGAGAGATGGTATATACGTGGTAGAGGGGCTGATGTATTCATGGAGCTTGCCAGAAGTGGAGATCATGACGATGGAAACCTTAGCATCACAGAGGACAGTAAGCTCATGAGCCTTCTTGAACAGCCCATTCCTTCTCTTGGAGTAGGTGACTTGCCTGTTTGTTTGGTTTTCTATCCTCTTGATCTGAATCTTCCCTCGAGCCATTCTTGATTGCTAACTTTAATTTCTCTCTCTCTCTCTCTCTAGAACTGCTGCGCTGCTCCTGCTCTGTATGTGGTGGTAGAATTGAAGACGGGTGACTCATAAGTCATAACCAATGGAGGAGAAGTTGGACTGATAGAGAAGTTGATTCTTTCAACTTTATCAACTTCTGCATCACCTTTCACGCATTTGGTATTACTTTCCATTTATGGTATTCCACTCTTCCTAAGCCTTTACCCTCTCCATTATTATTTCTCTTTTGGTCTACTTTTAAAGTTATAAATAATTTAATAATTAAATAAATAAATAAGTAAATATATATATATAGTCAGTTTCTCTCGCGGACATTGCTTCTCATATGGCCATGCGGTCACTCAGTATTAACTACGCATCCTTCCAAAAGGCTGAACCCCAACCCTACTATTAACTACATATAAATGCACCACAAAGTGTTTGGAAATGTTTCATTAAGTGTGGTGCATTTTTTGGTCTATGGTGCATTATTGGTGCATTTCATTGTGGTGCATTTATGAATAGCTAATGTTGAATCCGCACTGATTACACGGGAAGCACTATTGAACTAGTATATATCTATATATATGTCTTCCATTTCATTAATAGTTGAAAGTTTTAGTTTAAAAAAATTGTCTGTTTTATAATTATTGAAAACTTTAAAGAACAAGGTATATTTTATAATTATTACAAACTTGAAAATTTAATAATAGTAAAATTCTTACTTTGCTTTTTGTCAAATTTTACCAACAACCAAAAAAGAAAGGTATATGAATTTGACATTATTGGTTGGATCGAATTATAATTTCATTCCTACCAAATTTCATGGAATTGTAAAATTTCATGGTTTGGTTAGAGGGAATTGCAATTTCTAGGGGATCCTAGGAAGTGCAATTTCACACTTTGGAGAATTGTAATTTCATGATAAATGACTATTTTATCACTTTTCTTTTATTATAGTATTATTATACAATGGCATTTTAGTTTTTATTCACTTCTTTTCTTTCAATTTGCAATTATTATATTCATGTCTACTACATAATGTAATTTAAATTCTAACTTTATTCATTTTCCACCAAATTATATATAATTTTTTCTTCTATAATTCCCTCATCCCAACCAAACGACATGTAGTGTGTACAAACATTTAAGGACTTGTAGAAAAAGTGAAATACATCTCATGATTTACCTCATCTATCCATTTTTAAAATAGAAGCTGTGAGAAAACGTGTAAATTTGTAGTTGAAATTTATAATGCATTATATTTTCATTTTAAAGGAGTAATATATTAATGAATTTGTATAGGAGGAAATAAATGCTAATTTGTACGTCCACATTCGATACTTGTTTGCACAAAATAATTATTTTGAGTGACTGAAGAAATCTGTATCCACTTTTTTTTTTTTTTTTTTTTTAATTTATGGGAAGGAGAATACCCAATTATTACATTAAATATCTCCACTAAGCCTTGAACCTATCACCTCTCATATAGGGGAACAACATGGTAACATTGAACTACAAAAGTACAAAGTCCTTGATTCTATATCCACTATTTAATGGTGTACATAAGTTAATAAATTGTGCTCTACCCTCTCAATTATCATTTTCACAATAATAATAATGATAATAATTAGTACTATTGTTATTTTAACTATAATAATAATAATTTTTAAAGACTTGTGATTTTTACAAAGTAATATCTGTTTTATACTCCTATGACCACTTCTATTTTATACTCCTGTGATCACTCATTTGGAATGGGAACATGTGTCATCACATTATATAGTAATTGGCATATATCATGTAAGCTTTGAATGACAAAAAAAAAGAAAAAAAAAAAGACCCTGGTTGGTAAATGATTGTTAGCTGTTAGCTGCTTGGGTTAATTATAGAGTATAACTAGTTGATAACATTAGCTGATTGTAGAAATGTGTTTAGTAAATTAGCTGTTAGTTGATACTTGTTTGGTATAATTTCTTTTTTCTAAAAGCTAATTGAAAAAGTTGTTTTTAGTAGCTTTTTGAATTTTAGCATTTTGGAGTACAAAAAACTAATTAACCAAATACTTATATTGATTTTTAAACTAAGTAAAACAACTAATAGTGATCAAATAAGCTAAAATTGACCTATAGGCTAACTGTTTTACCAAACAAGGCCAATATAAATTTCCAATTAAAAAATGTTTGGAATCCAATTTCGAGTCTGTCAGGATATCTGGGTGTGAGATTCTCACGAAATAGCACCAATTCGTGGCCCTATGCATTTGTTGAATGCAAATGACCAAAGTGTTTTAAGGGAGATGGGATCGTCTTAGGTTGTTAGGTACTACGTTGGGTCTCTAGGGATCCAAGTATTTTCCTATGGAATATGGTAGGTACGTGCCTGTCATCACTGTATAAATGCAGACGGAAGAACTACTTTGAATTTTCCACTGTGCAAATCAATATTGGCTTAGGCAGTTGAGAATTGATTGAGGTTAATTAACACACTTAATTTAATATTAAAGAGTATTTTGACTGATGAGGGAAGCTTGCAGTCACTACTCGATGATATGTACTTCGTAAATCCCACTTCGTGATCATAGTCGATAAAAAACCACAAACAGATAAATTAGTCTAAGTTGTCCATATAGTTGACCCTGCTCAAACCAAGAATATTAAAAAGTATTTTTAAGATATAAACTATAAATTATTTGGACCATGCCTAGCTACACAGTCCTAATTTTTCCACTCACAACTAATCACTCATGGCAAAACCCTAGACATCAGTAAAGTTAAAATTAAATTTTTAAAAAGAAAGACTAATGCTTAGAATTTTACCACATCATGAAGCAGTTGATTTGTGAGTGATAAAATAAGGGGTAATTAGCATTTTCTTATTTATATTGATGACAGTGTTCGTCTCACAATTGTCTACAATTTTATTTTTTTTTAAGTTAATGTTAAAAAAAAAAAAAAAAAAAAACAAATTCTCCAAACACTTATAGTAGCCACTGCTAATATGCAGATATATTAAATGCTTATTTTAGTACCAAAATCACTAGACAATTATAATTTTTTATTTGCATATTGGCCCTAAATTTTTTAATTTAATTGATTTCATTTTTTATTTTTTAAAATGTTGATCAGAGGCTTATTGGAGGATTGAGTCCAGTATCCTGTCAATGAAAACATAGCGTTGATTGCTACACAAATATAAAGAAATAAAGTTGTACTTTCACTACAAACTATAACTTATGGTATAGTGGTAACTGGTAAGTGTTTGATCCTGACAACTAGATTTATACACATTTTTTGACGTAGTGATAAATGATCCTTACATGCATAAAATATGTGTTTGTGTGTATATAAGAAAAGACTTTGATTTGGGAGAAGAAGAAAAGAATTTGATGCCTTCATTTAAAAAAAAAAAAAATGAATAGTGGGATAATTTTGAAAGATACCACTATTTTCTTCTCTTTTCAACTACTTGATATGTCTAAAATTTATGGAGATTTTATATAGCAAGAATTCAATTAAGCTTAATAATTTAGAAATGTTGATTATTTGTGTGTTTTTCATAAGAGTTTTTTTTTTTTTTTTTTTTTTTTGTTCTTTTTGTTTGTGGTGGGGGTATGCATGATTTGTTTTCCGAAGACATATATTTAAGAAGAGAATCTTTTATTAGGTTTGGAAAAGTCTCAAATTAGTTCCTAAAGTTTACTGAGTAGTAAGTAGTGCAATTAAGTTTCTGAAGTGAACAAGTTTTAAATAATCTCTTAAATTAGTTTTAAAAATGTAATTGAGTCATATTTTAACCTTCTTAAGCATTTGGACTAATCATGATGACCTTTGGACCGTAATGGTCCAAAATCTCATCTGGGCATGTCTTGATACTCTTTACATGAAACCTAATGGAATCGATTTGGTGCCCAAATTATCCAAATTATTGTTAATCTACTGAGTGTAAAAGTATTATACCATAAAATACTGAATTAAATAACATCATTTAATTTGGGTAATTGAAAGATTAAATTTGTTTAAATTGAAATATGGAGACCAAATTTCAGGTGGCGAACTGCTAGGCTCAGTTACCTTGTTATTTCTATATATACTGAAGCTTTCTTATGGTTATTTTGAAAATTATATTATTCCCTGTTAATGTTATCAGTTTGGTGCTCCTGCTCGTTTTGGTCTGGTTGCTCCAATTGAAGTTGTTGTCCCACCAGGCAACACTGATCTTATTGATCCCTCTCAGAACTCTTTCTTCCAAGTGCTGAATGCCCCCAACTAAGATATATTACCCTCTGATCTTACGGGATTAGCTTAAGTGATAAATCAATTGATCTAAAGTCACAACTTTTATGGCAGGAGATTCGACTCACCTCCCACTAACAACATCTTGGAGCTAGGACTTCTTATGTTAGAGTTTGGGTTATTGAGAAATAGTGTGTTGTTATTACAGTGTTGATCACAGCATGATAAGCAACATGATGGCTTGTTATAGTATAATTATGCATGGTATATATAATGATATCATGTATGACCGGTACTGTTGTTAATTGGTATTGTAAATTGTTTCTAAGATCCTGGCTCTCATTACATAAATTTTCTGGCTCCGCCCTGCCTGTCCTACTTGTTAAAAAACAAAGATCTATCGCCCTCTGCTTCTCCCTCTCTGGTTAGTGTGTTCTGATCTGAATATAATGCAGACCTTAATAAGAAACAGATTGGTTTCACATACATTTTCTGAGACAGATCATGGAATTTCTGAGGAATTATATATGTTAAAATTAAAATAATTTGTTTCCAGTCCGATGGTTTGTTGTCATTAGTGATACAAGAGGAAGGCCGCCATTAATAAATAGTTTTCATTATATATATTCCTTTAATTTGTGCAGGTAACTCTTCTGGACTATGTGACACACTCCAGAAGGTTAGTACGTGATACTTCAATGAATTTCATAAGAACTAACAATAGAAGCAGTGAGATTGAATTTGGAGACTTAAGTTTTGTTATATGTAACACAGGAAACGATCAAATTAAGGCGAATGATAAAGGAAAGATTTAAGAAATCTGCAGCTTGCTCTTCACTTGTCATGGAGAAAGCGAAGGCCCTTCAACTCTTCAAGCCAGTCATGTTACACAAGTAAGTGCAATAATTTTTTTTAGGCTAACAAGCATTTTTTGTCCTTGAGTTATTGTATAATTTTTATTTTAATCCTTAATTATATGTTACATTAATGATTTGGCTGATACGTGCAATAAATGTGCAACAATTGTGCAGCAATTTCTTTAAATTTAGATTTGACTAAATTCAAACTCAAGTACAGCATAGTCTTCCAGTAGATTATGTGGCAGAGGGTGAAAAGTTCAATTCTGAGAGTGGGTTGAATTGCAGTTTTTCTGGATTTGATTTGAAGAATTTCAACATTAGAGTAAATGGGTGTTTTTTAGATTCAGAAATTTGATTTGAAGAATTTCAACATTAGAGTAAATGGGTGTTTTTTAGATTCAGAAATCTCCTACTCAAATGCATGTGTCAAATACTACAAGTTGTATTGTGCCCAGAAATCATGTCTACATAATGGACTTCTTTGTAAGTTAGCACCTGATGAAATCCAAGCTTGCAGTCTTTCCACCTTTCAGACTAAACTTAAAAGTATATGGGACAAAAGATTAAAAGGCTTTTAATAAGTAATTGGGTATGGAGATTGTTAGCGAATAAATGAGCTTTTTTAAGTTTTCAAATCAATATCAAGAGTACAACATAGCAACTAGAAATTCTGAAATTATAAGTGACAAACTGAATAAAGAAATTAAATAATTTTTTTGATATTGCAGACGTGTTATTATTTATTGGATTATTTGAGCTAGAGTCAATCAAATCAAAGCAAATGATAAAGAAAAGATTTAAGAATATACAGCTTGCTTTTTACCTGTCATGGAAAAAGTGAAGCCCTTCAAGCCAATCATGTTGAACAAGTAAGTGCAGTAATTTTTTTTAGGTAAACATGTATTTTTTGTTCTTGGGGAGTTATTGCAGAATTGTTATTTTAGTCTTAATTATTCTGTGTAATCATATGTTACACTAAGGATTTGACTTATACGTGCAATAAATGTGCAACCATTTCTTTAAATATAGATTTGATAGAATTTAATCTCAAATATTTCTTTCTACTGCAGGGTCATCTATTCAGTAGATTATGTGTTAGAGGGTGAAAAGTTTAGTTCTGAGAGTGGGTTGAATTAACTGTAGTTTGGCTGCTGGAATCATTTCAGGAGCAGTAAGCATTGTTGATGAAATCCAAGCGTGCAGTCTTTCCACCTTTCAGAATACTCAAACTAAATATGAGACGAAAAATTAAAAGGTTTTAAATACTTGAGTATGGAGGTTGGTTTTCTTCAAAAGTACAGTGTATGAAGGAGCGTTTAAAGTTTTCAAATCAATTTCAAGAGTACAACATAGCAACTATCGTACAATAAATGTGCAATAATCGTGCAATATTTATTTCTAATGCAGGATCTTTCGACCAATAGATTGTGTTATAGGGTGAAAATTACAATTTCTTAATTTGATTTGAAGAATTTTAACACTAAAGTAAATGGGTGTATTTTAGATTCATAAATCTACTCGAAACGTGTCAAATACTATAAGTTGTATCGTGCCCAAAAAGGTAGAAATTATGTCTACATAATGGACTTCTTGGGAACATTAACTGTAAGCTAGCTGTTGGAATCATTTCAGTTAGCATTGTTGATGAAATCTAAGCTTGCAATCTTTCCACCTTTCAGACTAAACTTTTGAAAATTAATGATAGTTTAAATTTTTATGAGATCATAGAACCTTTGATAATTATCTATCACTAAAAATATATTTTTTTTACCAGTTTGATACTTTAGAAGGGTGTTGTTGCTTTTATTGATACAAGGTGATTGTGATTAATTAAGAAATGGTTTTCATTCTTCTAAAAATAACAATTAACTAAGTCTTAGATTTGCTCCGATCGTTCCCCAATTACTCAGGTTGCTCCTTCAATTACTCTGATCACTCTTCCGATTGCTCAAATCTCTCACGCACTCTATTTCTAATATCACTTCACCTGTCATGGTGTCAGGAAAGGCCCGTCCACCAGTCATGTTACAAAAAGATTTTGGATGCCGCAAGTGCAATAACTTTTTTAGGCAAACAAGCATTTGTTGTCCTTGAGTTATTTCAGAATTATCATCATTTTAATCTTTAATTATTTTGTATAATCATATGTTACACAGAGAATTTGGTTGATACGTGCAACACTCTTTAAATATATATATATATATATTTCTTTAAATATATATATATATATATATATATATATATTTGGCAGAACTTAATCTCAATTCTCAAGTAGTATTTCTTTTTATTACCGGGTCTTCCAGTAAATTATGTGTTATAGAGGGTAGAAAGTTCTCTTCTCTGGGAGTGGGTTGAATTGCAATTTCCATGGATTAGACTTAGGCACTGTTTGGTAAATGGTTGTTAGCTGTTAGCTGATTAGGTTAATTAGAGGGTATAATTAGTTGATAATATTAACTGATTGTAGAAGGTCTTTGATAAATTAGTTGTTAGCTGTTAGTTATTTGGTATAATTTCTTTTTTCAAAAAGCTAATTGAAAAAGTTGTTTTGAACAACTTTTTGAATTTTAACATTTTGAAGTTAATTTTTTAATCAAGTCAAATAATTAATAGTGGTCAAATAAATCAAAATTGTCTGATAAGCTAATATTTTACCAAACATGGCCTTAGTATTTTCCTTACTAATAAGCTAGTACAACAAATTAAAGGTCCTGTCCTGTTGCTATCAGGTGGGGTAGGGTACATTGGCAACATCCTCCAACAAATAAAATAAAGGGAAAATGACACTTTTTCTACCTGAGTTATATACTTATAGCATTTTTTTTCCTTAAATTATTGAAGTGGCTGTTTTTCTCCCTGAAATGTTAAATGGACATGTTTACCCTTAAATTAAATATTTAATTTATTTTTTTTCTCCAACAAATTATGACCATAATTTGGTTCAAACCAAACAAACACTATAGCAACAAAACCGAAATATTCCAATTACAATTTAGAATCGAAATTCGATATTTAGAGTTTATTAAAATCGTGAACCGGAACGGACGGTTCATGTTTCGAACTGAAAAAATAAAATACATTTATTGTTGAATTTAGACTATTTTAAAATAAAAATCAAAATTTTAAAATAAAGACGGTTCAAAATCACGAATCGGATCCGGAACTGCCGGTTCACGGTTCAAGATTCAATTTTTTTGATACATAATTTTAATAAATTGACATTTAAATATTGGGTTCTAGATCTGAATTATAACCGGAAACTATTAATTTGATTGCTTTAGTATCCGGTTCAATTCAAATCGAACCGTGGTCATCGCTACGTATACGCAATAATTTGTTGGAGTAGTAAAATAAATAAAATGTTTACTTTAAGGGTATAAATGTCAATTTAATATATCAGGGGAGAAAAAAAGCACCACTTTTAGAATAATTGAGGGGACTAATGTGCTTACCTAAATAATTGAGGAAAAAAAAGTGCTATAAGTATATAACTCAGGGGTAAAAAGTGTCATTTTCCCTAAAATAAATAATCCGTATATTATTAACTTTCTTCGACGTTTTCAAAAACAAAATAAAAATTAAAAAATTAGCTTTCTTCGACAAATCAAGCCCATCTTCATCCCATGCTAGCTTGTCCGTTTTATGTTTTTAAAAATTTCTTTTTCCCCTTTAGTAAGTTTTGTTTCTAGTCCTAGTAGTTAATTAAGTAAATAAGTTTCAACGGTAAATCTCGTAAAAACACATTTACTTGATGTTTCATTAATTAAATTTTAATCTAATAATTTGAGCACATTCATTAGTGGTTAATATTATTACTAACACATATTTTTTTGGATGCCAAAATAGTCCCCCAAAAATCATTTTTGTCCACAAACCCTTACTTTGGTCTTAAAATGAATGTTTTCTAGTAAAAGTTATTTACCCTAAAATTTAGTCGAGCAAAATTTCAATTTTTTATAAGTTAATAATAGAGTGTATGTATTCGGTTGGATAATTTTAAAAAATATAAGCGAAAAACAAACAAGCAGTTTGGGTAAACCAAAAATTCAAGTAATGTGCCACATACACTTTTCTTAAAACTTTATTTGTCACCTCCCAAAAATATTAGGAGCGTTATAGATGAAGAAGAGCATAACTTTTGAGAGAGATAGTTCCTAGAGGAAAAGCAATATTTCCGTGAGTTGTAAAAACATACATCTAGGCCACAATATAGAAGAGGTGGTCAAACTAGCATTAACGTCATTTTAGACTCATTTTTAAATTTGATTTGCACCACCCTATGTGTGAGAGAGAATCTCTATAATATACCATTCAAATTCTCCTAAAAAAGAATTGTATTTATACTATTTTAAATCCCACCTGCATTTTTCAATGCGGGACAAAGGTTCCTTCAAAGCCTTTCCAACTCCATTTTTCCCAACTCAAATAGTATACTTTGAGAATCAACTTCGCATTTACTCATTATTTGATTTGAGTGTAAATATATCAAATCAAACCTCTCACTCAGGAGAAAGGGAACCCACTTTGACTTGTCTCAAAGCGGAAGTAAACCCGCTCAAAACTTTGCTTGAAAATGATCATTTTTTTTAGAGTGAATTCCATTTTTTGGTCCTACTGTTATAAAGGTTATTCCAATTTTAGTCCACCAATTATTTTTGTCACATTGCGTCTACTATTATTAAAAGTGTTCTAATTTTAATCCACAAAAAATCTTAAAGTGGACTAAAATTGGAACACTTTTAATAATAGTGGACGCAATGTGGCAAAAATAATTATGGTGGACAAAAATTGAAAAAGCATCTATAACAATAGGACCAAAAATGAAATTCACTCATTTTTTTACATGCCAAAAATAGCTAATTTTCCAATTAACATATAGTAGCAACACTTTTTTACCGCTTAGAAAGAGAATGGGAGCTAGGTTTTGTTCCAATCATTATATCGTAAACCAATCTAATGACATAACGTTCATTTTCTGTATACTGAATATTCATTTTTAGTGCATTAAATATTCATTGTTCGAAAGTTTATTTTTGATGTACTGAATATTTACTTTTTTGATATATTATATATAAATGAACTTTTAATATATTAACAATGAACCTTCTGTATACTAAAAATAAACATTTATTAGTGGTCCATGATATAATCTGCAAATAACTTGGTGCAACGTGGAACGTAGATCCCTTGCTAGTATAATTTTCAAAGGACTTGGTGGCTTTAAAGGTGTGGGGGAGGATTTGGAGCTTTGGAGGTGGTTACGTTAATGCAGATGATAGACAATTGTGGTAGTGGATCGGAGGTTACGAGGAAGGCGAAGGAGGGGTTTTGATTGCATGTTTGATCTAATATAAGTTTTCGGATAGTTTAATAATACGCTTCGTTTTCATTTTGTCGGCAAATTAAAGCCCTGGCCTGGAACTAAGCTAACATGTCAAATCGTTAAACTCCATACAAATTAAAACATTTGTTTCTCACTCCATTATTCATCAAAGTAACTCCATGTATATTTTGAATCGGCAAACGTAACAATCGATCGGATAAGGTTATCTGTCACATGGATCAGCAACAAAATGTCTCAATCATACAACAAACAATTATTCAGGACAGTATACCTTTTAAGCTTATTCAACACGTACTCCTATGTAATAAATATATATATTTAATGAGAGATGTAAACATGGATAAGCATCAACTAACCTTAATTAAGCCTAGTTTTTAGAAAAGTGTAAAGAAATATTTTTATATTCTAATACTTAAGTGAAGTCTGCCTGCTTTGTGACATTAGTTAGCGAAGGACTACATGTAGATATCGCCTTAAATAGAAAAAGTCATCAATATGCAGTTCCTACAATGAGTTAAATTTAGAATTTTGTGGTTGTTAAGTCAATTGTCCAACAAACTCGGTTGGAATTAGTTGTTGTCTCTATATTTTAATACTCTCATTCATTGTATATGTACTTATTGATTATTATAGAGTAAATACCCAAAATGGTCCCTCGATTATAGTTAAATTCACAAATTGGTCCTCGACTTTCAATTTCAATCAATTAAGTCCTTAACTTTGCAATTTTAACACGATTTAGTCCTCCGTCTATTTGACCGTTTGTTGACCGTGATCTCTGAGGATATATAGTTATTCGGTGAACTCGGTTTTGAACTCTCCATATTCGATAAAATAACCGAATAGCCGTATAATCGATTTTCTTTTTCATGTAACTGATAACCGACCGAAAATCGAAATTTTCGATCGGTTTAGTTATCGATTTTATCAGTTTTTTGGTATTTATGCTCACCCCTATCCCCAAGCAGCAAGTGGATAAGCACTTCCCCCTCCGAAACGACGTCGTCACATCCAAGATCTTGAGCTTTGCACATGAAATTATATATATATATCCTCAAAGATCACAGTCAACAAACGATTAAATAGACGAAGGACTAAATCGTGTTAAAATTACAAAGTTAAGGAATTAATTGGTTGAAATTGAAAGTTGAGGATCAATTTGTGAATTTAGCTATAGTCGAGGGATCATTTTGGGTATTTACTCATTATTATATTGAGTGTGGATTGTATGTAAATTTTGTATTTTTATTTATTTTATTATTTGTTTTTTTATATAAATTTTGAATTCTTGTGTAGAGTTTATTACAAAACAATACTTTTTAACAAACTTATAATTGGTAAAGTATGGCCAAGCACCTTGTGCGCATATATCCAGTGACCTCTCCCATGTGGGAGGTCATGGAAGAATAAGATTGAGTCTCAGTGAAGTCGTTGTTGACTCTATGTGCTTCATTAGGTTGAGAACATGTGGGAGGTCATGAGATCGAATCTCAGTGGAGTTGTTGACTCTGTGTGCTGAATAGATATTACAATCTAATAGAGTCAGTAGCTTTCAAAAATAACTGGTAAAGTATGCATTCTAATTCTCAAAACATAATAAGTCTCAATCAAAGTTATATCCCTCATTTATGTCCATGTTTTTAATGCTAATCATTTTGTACATTGTTCTTTTAAAGTTGTACTATATAATTTTTTGAACAAAAATACCCATACCGTTATAACTTCCGTTATCTTTTCCATTATTGTTACCATGCACATGCATCTACCACATATTTTCTTATATTCTTTAATGATAATAATATTTGTAAACATTATATATTGAATTATTATAATAAATAAATTTGATTTCAAATAAATTTTAATTAGTAAGAATTTTTTAGTTATTTTAAAAAATATAAATATTGGACATATGTTTTTGCGCATCAGAAAAGAGTAGTATATATAATTAATAAGTGCGAACAACAACAATAATCGATACTTATTTGTTAAAAGACAATATATCACTTATATCAAAATTAAAGGCCGCCAAAATTTGCACCATCATATTAATTTATTGTGGAATAATCCAATATGGAGTAAATTAATAATACCACATATCATAATTCCTTTATAATTCATATTAAAAGTTTTATGTATCTTTTAAATGCAAATGACATATATATACCGTACCCACTGGTAAATTGTAATATTAGCTATGATTAATTTGTTATGAATTTAACAGGGTATGAATATTTAATAATTAAATATAAATAATATCATAGTACCACAAATCCCTTTCTACCACATATTCTATAAGTTTTGATATGATATTTAATTGGAATTTCAATTCTTTAATGCAAATTAATGAGTGGCATACCAACTTGTGGTATAACTAGCCCATACTATATAGATATATGTGTCCTTACAAAACAAATACAACATGTAATATATATGCTTGAATTTTGACAGTGATATATCAGTTGATAGCAAGGGAAAAAAAAAGGGGGCATTATTTCTAGTATTGTGACCCTTGGGAACATCCAAAAGCCAGTTTTAGATTTTATAGTATTAATTAAATTCAAGAAAAGAAGAAGAAGCAGAAATGATTGGACAACGAAGACTATAAATACAGGTGTCTTCTGGTTAGACCAACCGCTTGCCAGCATCTTCGGCGACCAGAATTATATTGAGTGATAAAATTAAAGAAGCTAATAAGGAAGAAAAATGATGATCGGGAGATTGGAGATATGTATACAAGTGGTGAAACTTGCCATAGAGTTCGTCTTCGTCTTCGTGGAGGCAGTTCGCGTCGTGTTCTGCCGGAGCTCTGATGATTCATTTTTTCCGGCGACGGTGACCAACCGGGCAGCCTACATTTCTCCGGTTACTTATGTTGGATTCCTCCCTTAAATCACCCTCAGCTCCATATATATATATATGGTGTAGTACGTGTTGGAACAGAGCAGTGTATATGGCGCCAATTTTTCCATCATTTTCATATATTGTAAAGATAGATTTTTCATTTTCTTTTGTGTTAGTTTAAATTTAATCTTTCCAGGCTTGGGATTCAAATTTTGACAATTAAGTTTCAATTTTTTTCTTTAGTATGCAACGTTAATAAGTTATCATTTAGGACAATTTTCCTTTTAAGTTTTGGGCTGTACGAGAATGTTTTTTAGATGCATGCCAAAATTACTTAATACCTTGTTTATGTTGGGTGATAAATTGCAGATAATGGTGGAGCATAACATGAATGTTTAGTCCAATTATTAGTTTACTTTTTTAGTTTAGACAAAACATACCATCTATCTTAGTATCACTTAAACTTAATTTTATGACTTTGAATCTTCACGTCACACCGATATTTGTTTAGACTTTGGTTCAACATAGCATGCAAACAAGGTTATGATCAGCCACATATATGGGATAATGTTCGCTATGTTGGAAAATGGATTAATAAATAGATATTTTAAGTGAAATTTAGCAACGATTTTAATTCCATATGGTTATATTATATGCTCAAAACGATTATTGATGACAAAGAAATTAATTCTTAAATTTTTTTTAATATTATTGACTCTATTATAAGGTAGTATCTGTACTATATTTTTTCTAACTAATGCAGTTCAAAGGGTCAATACCCCAGGGAAGTCACAGAGATGTCATCTTAGCACAAGGTGCTTGTCAATTCTCAAGTTTATTCTTAATAAAGTTAGAAAGTGAACAGGAAACTGAGAAAAGTGTCTTTGTGTGGCATAAACATTATTTGGTAGGGTATAAACTAGTTAAAATAAAAAATAAAAAATAATCACATTTTTTAATGTGTAAAATATTTTTCTGTCTGATATATATAATGTTAGCTAGGCAACTTAAGTATATGATTAGTTATTATCTCAACACCATTAATGAGACAATGACTCAAGTTCAATTCTATTCTTCCTATTCAAAATCTTTAAAAAAAAATTAAAATTCAATATTTTATTGAGTTAATACCCAAAATTGTCCTCGACTATAGAAGTTTTTCTCAATTTCGTCCTAAACGACTTTGGTGACCTAATATCGTCCCAGACTTTTGTGTTTCGCTCAATTTAGTCCTCCATTTGTTATTCCGTCAAATTGGTGTTAAATTAAGGGACAATTCAGTAATGTCAATATTGATATCTCTTTACTTTCAACTTGTGAAGTGCAAAATTCCTCTTTCTTGTACGAATTACACCCAGAATTACTCCCGGACCTGCAAATCAAATTTTATATTCACAGTTTTAGGAGTAATTCTGGGAGTAATTCGTAAAAAAAAAAAAAAAAAAAAAAAAGGGATTTCGCAGTTCACATGTCTATGAGTAAAGAGATGCTAATATTAAAATTACTGAATTGTCTATTTATTTAACACCAAATGGACAGAATAACAAATGAGGGACTAAATTGAGCAAAAACACAAAAGTCTAGGACTAAATTGAGCGAAACACAAAAGTCTGGGACGATATTAGGTCACCAAAGTCGTTTAGGACGAAATTGAGAAAAACCACTATAGTCGAGGACGATTTTGGGTATTAACTCATATTTTATTTGATTTTGAGTATCTAATTAAAATGACATTAATTTAGTTTAGGTGGGTTTGTATGTGGTCTCACTTGCCAACAACCTAATTAATTAACCTGCCCACTTTTCCTATTTGGAGAAAATTATTCCACTTGATATGCTTTTTAGATCCTTGCTGAGTTTCCCACCTCCATGCTTTTTAGATCCTTGCTGAGTTCTAGGGATGATCGGATGACAATTTCAATCCGTCCCGCGGATATCCACCCAAATTCATCACGTATGGATTGAGTTTTTTTAGGTGATGGTGGGTGGTGGGTCGGGATGGGTCTTAAAAAAGTAAACCCGTGATGGGTTCGGGTTCGGATTCGAATTCTATGTACAAAATCCGCCTAGAACCCCACTTAACCCACCATGTGTATTTGTGTATATATATATATATATATATATATATATATATATATATATATATATATATATATATATATATATAGATATTGAATCTGGTGAGGTTACCTTTGTCAGGCAAGATGGTGAGGCTTGATCTGGTACGTTTATTTATTTTTTTGGATGGATGAGATTTGTCTGATTTGGAAGCCACGTGCGTTTGATGTTTGTGCATATGGGGGTGTTGTTGTCTTTTTGATGGTGTCTTTATTAGGGTGTAATAATTGATAACAGATTTTATGGGCTTGTACACCACTAATTATGGTATTTTATGTGTTGATTAAATATATATTACTTCCCGTCTCTTCAATTGCAGTGTCCGTCCGTTCCTCTCCCAATTGCTGTTGTCCGTCCGGTCCTCTCCTGCTGCTTTCGGTTGACGCACTCACTCCATCACGCCAACCCAAGCGACCGAGGCGTGGATCGTCTGCTCGCATTCCAAGTATCCCATCTGTTGTTTGTTTGTGTGTTCGGATTGGCTTGTGCATTTGGGGTCGGTGGGGTTTGCATGTTGGCGGTGCCGGGAGCTATGTTGCTTGGGGTGGGTGATATGTTCCGGTTTTAGGGTTTTAGGCGCGTTTTTTTTTTTTTTTTTTCGCGGGTTTATGCGGGGTAATGGGTTTGGTTGTGGCGTTTCTTGTGTTGCCGGTGGTGGGGGTATGCAGGTTTAATGGGGTTTTTTGTTTTTTTTTTGTTTGTTTTTTTTTTGGTGTAAATCTGCGGGGGAATTCGAAACATGCAAAATACTGCTTGTTTAGGGTTTCCGGGTGGGGAGGATGGTTCACTGTGGGTGTTGTTTTCGTTTTTTTAGTTCCCAGGTAGGGGTGAGTTTGTGTGGTATATTACGTCGGCGTGTGCAATAACCATATTCTTTGGTTGTGGTGTTTCCGGGTTGGCGTTTCCGGTTTGGGGTTACTGGCGTTTTTTGTTTTTTGTTTTTTTGTTTTTTTTTGTTTTTTGTTTTTTTTTTTTTTTGGGTAAATCTGCGCGGGGAGATATAAAACATGCAAAATACTGCTTGTTTAGGGTTTCCGGGGGAGGATGGTTCACTGTGGGTGTTGTTTTCGGTATTTTAGTTCCCGAGTAGGGGTGAGTTTGTGTGTTAAATTATGTAGGCGTGTGCAATACTCCATGTTCTTTGCTTGTGGCGTTTCCGGTGTGGCGTTTTTTGTTTTCTTTATTGTTTAATGAGTTAATAATCTGGACTCTGGGATAAGATAATCTCAACATCTTCAATAAAATTATGTTTTCTATAGGAAAATGTCTTTCTATTCTAATTTTCTTTGACTTAGTTGATGATGTTAGACACAAGCTGACGTTGTGTGAATTCCATGGTTACTTTAAACTGAAATGCATACAAGTGAGTTGCAGAATTGTTTGTGAGCTTCTCTATTTTTTAGCACCTACAAAGTTTTGGCATTTGCATTCTATGACCATGGTATTTTTAATTCTTGTTCTTAGTGATATTGTTTCTTCCATTTTCTTTTTGGTTCCATTTGGTGGTCTGGTTGTCATGTGAAAGTATTATGATAGGGATATTCTATGATGCCTGGAAGGATTTTTAACCCTGCAACTGAATCTGTGAAACTTTTATGTAGATCAAGTCCATGAAAGATATGTATTTTATGGATCTTACTGACTTGCATGGGAAGATTTCTATCAAATTGGCTCAGGTGAGATGAATGCATTTTACTTATTATATTGCATCAGACGCTCTTAACATGTTAAGTTGTTAACTATCTGTGTATAATAAGAGGAAGAGACATGAATCCTTGATGGTTGTTGCTCTTTGTTGCACTATATTCCTGACATTTGTGTTAACTGGGGCATGGTTTTTTTGGATTGCTGTTTGTTTTTTTTTTTTTTTTTTTTTTACTGGAAATATTCCAGAAATTTTGTTTGTTTGTTTTGTTTTTCTTGTTTTTATTATTTATTTATTTTGAATGTGATGTAAATATTTTGTTGGTCATTAATGGATGATTGTTGTGACTTTTGTGTTTCTTTTATTTTAAGTGTAAACAAAAATTCCAGTTTGTTGTGATAAAAATTCGACTCGTTCAAATTTCACAAGTGCAAATAGTGTGAGGACCTCAGACGGTAGCGGGTGCGTTATGCTGACGAGTTTGTGCATCAGTAGATCATAGACTTTAATTTGCATAATGTTTTTTTTTTTAAAATTTGTTATGTTGACGAGTTTTTTGTTTTCTTAATAAAGAATGTAACAACATTTGGCCAATGCGTTACTTTTATGCAGATTTTTTTTATTGCCTAAGAAATTACCTATGGTGTTGTGTGCATTGGTGTTGGATGGTGTGTGCAAAATACTGGGTGACGTGTGCATTGTTGTGCAATCAAAAGTAAAGTAATAATAAAAAACAGATACTGTGCACACACTGGACTGGAATATGTACACGCCATGTAACACAAACGCACACACCCACCCCAATTTACGTAAATGTAAACTCAAAATTTTTTATAGTAAATGTAATATTTGTTCCTTTTGTTTACTATTTAAAATTGACTGTACAATGTAATGCAAAAGCCCAACTTTTGCCATACATGCTTACACCATCATTTTATATTCTTGCCACCCGATATGTTACAATGTTCCATTGAGAAAAATAAAAAAACACAAGCCAATCAAAAAAATGAACAACCCACTTGAAAAAAAAAAACAAAAAAACCCTGGCTTACATGTTATAAAGTACCATTATAAACAATTTACAAACGCCTTTCCCCAAAACTACACACCACCATAAAAAATAAAATAAAATAAAATAAATAAAAAAAAAAAAAAAAAAAAACCATGAGAAAGAGTTCCCTTGCCAGCAAATTGCACATTCGCCACAATTGCACATACGGGAACCTACAAAATTTTTTAGAAGCAAAATAAAATTAAAAAAAAAAACACACGCCAATCACTATAAATGCACACACCCTAATCACAACATAGGCATATGAGGAACATGATTAGCAAATGCCATTTCATATGTTTACCAAAGTGATTTACTGCTAAGATGGAGATTCATATGTTTACCAAAGGGATTTACTGCTAAGATGGAGATCCCAACATAAATTGTTGTATGCATAATTGCATAATTACCACATAATTGCACACACGCCTTACCATATGGAGATTCATATGTTTAGCAAATTGCACACTCCGTTGACCACAATTGCACACACAAGAACATACGAAATTTTTTAGAACTAAAGTAAAATTAAAAAAAAAAAAAAAAAAACACACACGCCAATCACCATAAATGCATAGACCCTACTCTAAAAAAAACGTATCGACTGCGAATTTGCACACGCCGTTACACAACAATGCACAAACCTACGTAGTATTTACCTAAATTAAAATTAAAGACGCACTTACCCACGATTTTAGACACCATTCTCAAACTCTGTAATTTTAGATTACACCGTTGATAATATGTTTGAATCTTTCAACACAAAATATAATTAATTCTTACCATTGATATGATCCCTAATATTATGGTAAAGATTGTATTTTAATTATAACCAAAAATAAACACCATATTATATTTACTCTTTCACCCTTCTAGTTAAAATCTAGCCTTATTTAATTAGAATTTGACTTTCAATCTCATCCATCCATTGAAATTTAATTAATGGATAAGATGAGATCTCATGATCTCATCTATCTAGGGGACCTCACTGGATCCGAAGCCTATATATATATATATATATATATATATATATATATATATATATATATATATATATAATAGTAAAATAAGTACTAGTATGCAGTTATTTATAAAAGTTTATATAACTTCGTGTATCTTTTTACTATTTTTATATCCAAATATAAACTACTAAGTTTATTTTTAAAACTTAACAATTTAGTTATTATATGTAAATATTTAGATTATTTTATATTTTAGTACCACTAGTAATGAATTTTATTATTTTATTATGCGTAAGTAATTTAAATATTATTTTCTGAAAAAAAAAATAAAATGATAAGTGGTAGGTACCCGTAGTGGGCACCCGCACCCGGTGGGGATGAGGGTTTTGAAAAAATTCACCCGATGCGGGTTGGGGATGGGGGTGAGTGGAGAAAATATAAGGCGGGTCGAGGTGATGGATGTAGCTCTCCCCAACCCACACCCGACCCATTGACATCCATACTGAGTTCCCACCTCTATTGGGCAAATTTTACTGTGGAACATGGTCCATGGTAGGATATATTCCCAACCAACCCCTGATGTGCTTGATTTGCTCCTTCGACAACCCATGACCCGTTCCTCGATCGACTTTTATCTTCCCCGATCGACCCCGTTGCCCGGTCACCTCTCCGACCGACCTCGTTGCCCGACCGCTATTACTTAGCCTTAGGAATACGCAAGGCCATGGAGAGGTTACGTGTCGGTTATAGGTGTTGACAGAAGAGAAGCCCCGGCCCTTGACACGTGTATGCCGCGTGGGCAGCATGCCGGTAGCCCGGGTTGAGTTCTTCGCCAGGGATCTTATAAATATCCGTGTTAGCAATGGTGAAGGGAATTTTTGGAGGGATAAAAGGCTGGCCTCAGAGCTTCCCGATCGCAGACGATTGGTCCTCTAGACTAGTCAATTAGTTTAGATAAGGTCCACGTGTATTAACACTATCAATCCAAAACGATGTCATTTCTTTTAATGAAAAGAAACGACACCCGTTTTGCGTAATTATAAGTTCTGTTTATATAGTATATTCAGTTTCATTTTATATACATTGTAGTTTCATTTCAGCACAACCACAATTTCATTTTGCTTCAACTATAGTTTCATTCGACATTGTACATACAATTGTCTTATTACAGTGAGACATGTTATTGAATTTTATTTTATATGCGTTGTAGTTTAATTACAACATCACTAAATTATAATTCTAATTCAACTACGGTTTCATTGGACAACATACACTCAAATATGTGAAACTGTTATTCAGTTTCATTTTATATATACTGTAGTTTCATTACAACACAACTATAATATCATTTTGATATAACTACAGTTTCATTTGACAATATACACTCAATATGTGAGACATGTTATTCAGTTTCTTTTTATACATATTGTAGTTTCATTTCAGCAAAACTAAAGTATCATTTCTATTAAACTACAGTTCTATTTGACAATTTACACTCAATATGTGAGACATATTATTCAGTTTCATTTTATAAATACTGCAGTTTCATTTCAACACAACAAAAGTATCATTTCAATTCAATTATAGTTTCATTTGATAGTATAAACACAATATGCGAAACAGTTTCATTTTAGGTACACTATAGTTTCAATCATTTTGTTATTAATACACAAAAAATACGGAATTTATTAAAATGTAACATATGTCATTTCTTTACTTAAAAAACGGTATCGTTTTGTGACCATGGTCTACATAACTGTGTGGACAATGACCCACACTATAACAACCGCCTCTATTGGTACTAATTATTATTCCATAATTTAATTATGAAAAAAATTAAAAATTACTAACTAATGATTGGAAATAATAATACTCCGTAGTAAATAATAAAATAACAATACCAATAATAATAAGAATATAAAATAGTTTCTTCAATCAAGAGATTTGTTGCAGGTATTTGGTTCAAAGTTGCAGCCACGTTCATTTGGTCAGTACAAATGGTTGAAAACGTCAAAATCTACATTATTGCATATCTTTATATATCGGACGTTGTCCTGATTCTCATCCCAAATATCTATGGATATACTATTATATTGCCCACAAAATAATTGACCCACTTTTACCTGATGATTTCATGTTATATTACTCCGTATAATTTTAGACCGTCTTAAATAATTATTTTGACTAGTAGTCACTAATTAAGTATAAAGTAAATTTATAATAATGTTACGTATAACACTATAAATTTATTTATTTATTACAAAATGTAAATAATATACAATCTTTAAGGGGGTGTTTGGTTGGATGGAAAACATTTTTCATAGAAAATGTTTTCCTAAAAGTGAAGGAAAATGATGTTTTATGTTGTTTGGTTGGATGGAAAATATTTTCCATTGGAAAAAGTTTTCCTTGAGAAGGAGGAAAACAAATTCCTAGCTCACCCTAGGTATTTTGTTTTCCATGGAAAAAGTTTTCCATGAAAAATTAATATGACAATTTTACCCTCACTATTCTTTATTAATTACTCTTATTATTATTATTATATTATTATTGTTGTGTAGGGTTATATTTGTCATTATACACATTATTCCTTACCATTCCAAACTCAACCAAACAATGGATTCATATTCCCAGTAATTTCTTTTCAACCAACCAACCAATGTAATCTATTTTCTTGGATTTTATTTTCCATGAAATTTCAATTCCATTTCCCTTCAAATATTTTCCAGCGAACCAAACGAGCTGTAAAAGATTAAGTTGATCCATCTTCTGCTTCAAATTTTGATCTAAATTAAGTTAATTCATCTTCTCATGACGATTACCGATTTAAGAAATTTGATTCAAGATATCTGCACAAGCTTAGTTCACTAATTCAAGTATGCAGTATTTGAGAGAAGAAATCAAGATTCGAAACTCGACAGTTCCAGTAGAGATTATGCTCGAAATGGACAGATCCTCATAAGAGGCCAAACCAAACATAGCGCAGCTTCTATTTTATTATTTTATTCCATATATTCTTTTACTCAACAAACAACATGGAATGTTTTAGATGTTACACACATTTATTAGCTAAATTGAGAAATGTTAAGAGTGAGTACAAATCATTTGCCTCTATAAGACATAGCAACCGAGTTTTTTGGACTTTTACTCCCACGACTATAGTGGCACTGGCAGAATTGATCCACGACTTTTGAACCTTGCAATTTTAGTCCACGACTATTGATTTTTTTTGCAAAAATGGTCCTTCCGGCCACTTTTCCGTCAAAATTTCACCGGAAAAAAAATTCTCCATTTTTAGCCGGGTTAAAATTGACATTTTACTTATCTCAAAAAATTAAAAGAAAAAAATTGATATTTGACTACATACAATATTACTGGGCTACATACTACTGCCCCAGGCGGCGGAGTTCCTGGAGCAGGCAGGGCTGTCAGTAAGCGGCGGAGAGGCCGTGGCGTTCCCCGGGCTAGTTGGGTTATCCGGCAGCAGCATTGGAGTGGTACATGTACTCCGCTGCCTGGGGCAGTAGTCTGTAGCCCAGTAATATTGTATGTAGTCAAATATCAATTTTTTTCTTTTAATTTTTTGAGATAAGTAAAATATCAATTTTAACCCGATTAAAAATATATAATTTTTTTTTCTGGTGAAATTTTGACGGAAAAGTGGCCGGAAGGACCATTTTTGCAAAAAAAATCAATAGTCGTGAACTAAAATTGCAAGGTTCAAAAGTCGTGATCAATTCTGCTAGTGCCACTATAGTCGTGGGACTAAAAGTGCAAAAAACTCCATAGCAACCATATATATCAGACATGATTTAATGATATGTGTGAGCAATGGAGAGAAGGTGAAGGAAAAGCTTTCGAGGCCCAGACATCATCACCATGTGGTCACACCCTGCAATCTCTATCACTTGGTTTGGAGGATTCCTTTGTATCATCCATTGCTCAACACCTTTGATATGCCAGCTCTTATCTTCACCTGCTTTTATGTAAACTCGGTCTACACACCCATACCTCTTCTGGGACAAAATTACCTCTTTTGACATATCCTCTTCACTGTACAGATATATGGGTCTCAGTAATGTGGTTGCCAGTGCCAAATCCTATGCTCATAAGCAGTTTACCCAGACCAAAATCAATATAATGTTCTGATACATACTAAGTTTTTGTCTGTGAAACAATTTAATTAATTAATAATTAGATATATAGTCTTACCTCCACTGGGCTGAGCTGATACATGTATTCTGCTATATACTTGGAGCCTAGTATTAGGGTGGTAGGAGGGTTATTGGGACCATTGTCATAACTATATCTGCTATCTAGGAGAGGACCCTGTCTCCTGGATGCCTTTTACATAACCAAAAATATTTGCCATTAGATGTATGATAATATTAAATAAATAAAATCATTGTTGCAAAAATTGGTCCGCCTAGGCGGCCCCTAGACCGTGGCGATTTCTCCCCTAGGCGCTGGCCTAGTCGACTGGCCGCCTAAGCGTCCGCCTAGCGCCTAACTCGGCCGACTTGGCCGCCTAGCGTCTAACTTAGTCGAGTTAACTCATCCATTTCGGTCGAGTTAACCCGATCAGCTCATATATATATATATATATATATATATATATATATATATATATAGTATTTCTAATTTTTAATATTGTTTAGATGTTATGACTTATGAATCATCATTATTTCATTTATTTAGATGTGTTATTTGGTTGAATGTTGAAAACAGCTTCATTAAAATTATCAAACCTCAAGTCTGTTACTATTTTTTTGGCACTCACCTAGCGCCGCCTAAATTCCGCCTAGGCGTTGCCAGAGACCCGGTGCCCGACTAGCGCCTAAAGCCTACTGCAACCATGATCAAAATATAACAAAACCTATCATATATACCTCTGCAGTGAGGGTGGAAATGTTGAGGAATGGGCCAGGCATGATGGCTGTGACAAAAACTGCAACAGAAATCTTTTCTGGGAAGGTTTCCATTGCTTTAGAAATGGCGAGACCACCGAGACTGTGAGCCACGAGAATGACTCTCTCAGTGGGAGGAAGAGCAGCCATGAAGAGCATCAATGGCCTGAAATAATCAGATTGGTGTGGGATTTCCAACGCTTGCAGAGGGTTGATCCCTGAGGCACCCAAATCGAGAGCCGTGACGTTGTGACCAGAAGATCTAAGCATCGCGACAACCTTGTACCACGACCAGGCTCCATGACAGGCGCCGTGAACTAGGACAAAATGCTTCTGGGACTTATTAGGCCGGATGAGTTCATCAGTTGGCGACGCTGCTGTTTCTGCAGATTGGAGAAAGAAGAGCAGAAGATTAATACCCAGCATCAAATTGTTAAAGTTCTTCATTGTTAAGATCTTTTTGGACAGGAAATTCTCAGAATCCTTTGATTCCACAGAGGATTGGAGATTTGAGCAGGCAGCAGCCTACAGAGTAAAATGTAAAATTCATTCGTTGACTAATTCAAATATTTAATGATATGGCATGTTAGTTCTTTAATTTCCTCTGACCAACCAATGTAAAGATAAGTTTGTTCATAAATTATTAACAATATTCAAACTTCCAATCTTGATGGGACAAATGGTACATGGCATTGATGGCACCTGATCATGTAGGATTACAACAAATCACTGTTTTTTAATGTAAACTTTATACAATTTCATCAAATCTATGATACATAATAATGAACCGGACTAATTAAGGCCCTGTTTGGAAAAAATTGACTTATAGGTCAATTTTAGCTTATTTGACAACTATTAATTGTTTGATTTAGTTAAAACATCAATATAAATATTTAGTTAATTAGCTTTTTGTAACTCTAAAAGGCTAAAATTCAAAAAGCTACTCCAAGCAACTTTTTCAATTAGTTTGAGAAAAGAAATTATACCAAACAACTATTGACTAACAACTAATTTACCAAATATTTTTCTATAATCAGCTAATGTTATCAACTATTTATACCCTCTAATTAACACAATCAGCTAATAGCTAATAACCATTTTATCAAACACGGCCTAAATAAAAACTAGAGTTTTTTTTTTAATACTTTTGAATTGACTATCAATCTCATCCACTATACCTTAATAAAGCTACAGGAACCACCGTAATAACAGTTTGAGTTGAGTCACATCCTCATCTCGAAGCTAAACTTTGATTACTAGATTGATATTAAACTTAAATTTAATATAATTTAGTTGAGTTATTCAATATAAAATTGAGGAGTCATTTGTCTCTCAAGAATTCCCAATCACCAGAAAATGTGATTTGCATGTTGATATATATAATGACATATCAACCACCTAAGTTAATCAACAAGGCCCACTTTTCTTAGCTTAATTAAGATAAGGAAATTATTCCTCAAAGATGCTTTCTAGATTCTTGCGGAAGTTCCACCTCATTCATACTTTATTCACCCCTACAATTATGTAAAAGTCACTATATTTAACACCAAATTGTATTCTTCTTTCCAAAAATTTGAACCCCAATCCTAATGGCCTATCACACCTCGACCCGACAAAGCATCTAAGCGCAAAAGGAGCCCCCTCAATTTGAGAGGTTGCTCTCACACTTCCGCTGGTGAGACTCGATCCTTGGTCATTCTTTCTAAACTTCACATCTATTACCAATTGAGCTATCCATACGGGCACCAAATTGTATTCTTGTGTGCACAATGAATAACCCAATTCAAATTCTTAATATTCGTGATAGAAATTGAACCATCACCCTATTATTACTGTTAAAAAACAAGTCTTAAGTAAGACTTTTCATCTACTAGATCAATATCATGAGAGGATTGAGGGCACTGCATTTTATTATAATGTGATTGATTGTTTTTATATGACTAGCAATTTTTTTTTTTTTTTTGTAATTTTAAACTCCAACCTAATAATGTGGCAATTGTCACATCATGTAATAGTAAAAATGTAGTGGCTTTACTCCAAAAGGGTGAGTGAGTAGGTGAAACATAATTCTCATATTTAGATGATCACAAGTTTGATTCTTGTCAATATCTTCTTGATCGAGCCTATAGCACATAATTTTATAGTGTGTTTTATTTTTTTTATGTGGTGTAATTTACGAGTTATTGCACAAGAGAGAAGAAATGTACAGACCTTGTAAGATTGAGTAACGTAACATTACTCTTGATTTTATAGAAATTATAAAATGTAAGTAATTGTATATATTACTATCTTTTTTTTTTAAATGACATTTTTTGAAAAATAAAATAACATATAAAAACGTGTTTTTTTAACGGCAGTAGACATGATACTTATTGACATTATAAACTTTTGCTTGATTTTATATTAACTATTATATAATAATTAACCGACCCTTCAAGATCATTGTATCATTTATTGAGGTACCAATTATAATGATTATTTAAAAAAAAAAAAAAAAAAGAATACTAGCACTAATTGGATACAGTAATTGATTTTAAAAATACCTTTTCCAATAAGACATTTGTTGCATGAATTTCGTCCAAACTTGCAGTCTTAGATTCATGCATGTTGTTTAAAGCAAATTATTGTAAAACGACAAATTCTGCAATATTACTGAGATTTTCATCTGGTTTTGTCCGGATTTCCATTGAATTTTGATGCAAGTAATAAAATTTTAAAAATGAATATCTTAGAAAGATAAAAAGCTAGGTCACGGTTTTATTAGTAATAAATAAAAAATGAAGTCAATTTTATAATTATTAAAAATTTATAATTTTTTAATATTTATAAAAAGAATGCAACCCACAATTCTTTCCTTATTTTTCAGTAACCGTCAACCGTTGATCTTGTCATATGGATGAATTAGTTAAATTAATCCTTAGTTTTTACATGAGAGTCGTGAGAGCATGTTCTCTCATGTTCTCACTGGAATCCTACCTTGTGTGTGAGGGGGTGTGTGAGGGGTTGTGTGGGGGTTGGGAGGGGGTTATACTAGAATTTTTCTTGAAAATTTTCATAGCTCAATAATCTAATTCATAGCTAATTGGGTATTGATGGAGCCATGGGACCTGGATCCAAGGACAATTGGGTCAAAAAGTAGAGATCCGAGAGTGAGATGTAGAGTTATGGATCGGAGCTCATCCTTTGTTGAAACTTATGTATATTTAGTATTCATAAATTTTTATTATGTATATACATAAGAGATTTAGATGAGATTATGGATAACCAATTCAATTAATCGTAGACAAGGAGCAGGCTCAAGCAGCGCGCACGGGTGGAGGAGGCGCATGTCGATGCGATCGCATCCCAGACCTCCCGAGATGTCTGTCGGCCGACCGCGAGGTGCATAACCTTGTCGGATAAGGATGAGACGATGGTGGAGAGGATCGCCTGGTCCTGCTGGATCCATGCCTCATACGTCGGGTTTGCAGCGGTAGTGGTTGTCGTGGTGGAATCGCCGGCGGTGGAGGATACAACGACAGTCGCCGGTGGACACGGGACTCGACCGTCGATGTAGCCTAACAAACCTTGGCCTCGGAGGAACGGCACCAACTGAGTGCGCCAGAAGAGATAGTTCCTCATTGTCAGCCGTGTGGAGACAAAGTGATGAGCCGCCGTAAGGGAGTTGACGGCCACCGGAGGAGCGCCGGCGGTGGTGGCGACGGTTCGTTCACTGGAGGAGGATGCCATGCGTTTGTTACGGGAAGAGTGTATGGTGAACGAAAAAAGAGAGGATCGAACCTTCGGCTCTGATACCAGATGAGATTATGGATAACCAATTCAATTAATCGTAGACAAAGAATTACAGTCCTATATACAAAGCTCCTATTCTGTAGGCTAACATTAATAAGACTAAGCCTCTACCACAGATATAGACTATATAGTATAATAAAACAAATACAATTATTTATATTACTAACAATTTATACATACAAAATATATATATATATATATATATATAAAGCAAAATCCAAGGCCACAGAATTTTCATTCCAAAACATTTTTATATTTTTTGTGAAGGTAAATCAAACATATTATTTTTATGAACAATTATTGTTACAATTATTATCTTTATCTTTGGTATCATATATATATATATATATATATATATATATATATATATATATATATATATATATATATATATATGGAAGGGATCAGGTGCATTTGTGGCTTTCCGTGCGATGGTGCGGTAGATTAATGTGCGTGAGTTATATACTTAATGTGCGTGAGTTGCGTGCTTAAAGTGCCTGAGATTTGTACTTAATGTGCGTGAGTGTGTAATGTTAATGTGCGTGAGTTTTGTACTTAATGTGCCGGAGTATTATGCTTAATGTGCGTAAGTTCAGAATTACGAGCTATATTGAACTATCAACTTCACAGTCAAAATTTTAAGGATGTTAACTCATTTATGCACGCACAGGTTGCCTTTCTAAAACTTGATTCACAAAAAATATTAATATCAATCAAGCTCAGCTGCTTAGGTCTGCTCCATAATGCCTTGTAGCTTCTTCTTTTTTTCCCCTCATAAACTATCGAAATTAACAGAGATCAGCACTCAACATGGAAGCAGGACAGAAAGAGAAGGTGGGTGAAGCTTTTCTGATTGTGTGTGAATAGATGGATATATGTAAACGCACATATGACTGTTCTGATTTTATGTTAAAAACAAGACAAAATGCAGCAGTGGATGGGCATAATTTTCACAGCAGTGGATGAAGAACACACTCACGCACATTAAGCACACAACTCACGCACCTTAGGCACAAGACTCACACACCTTAAGTACAAAACTCACGCACATTAACATTACACACCCACACACATTAAGTACAAATCTCAAACACATTAAGCACAAGACTCACGCACATTGAGTACAAACCACACGCACATTAATCAACCGCACGGGAACCTTACACTATATATATATATATTAAATAAATATTTTTATTAATTACTTTATGTAACTCTTCATTGTCCAATGTTTATTGGATTTGTAATTTTTTTTTAAAATATTTTGGTATTTAAAAGGTTATTATATACATATCAGAATTTTTAATTTGTTATAACATTTAGAGTAAATTATATATAATAAAGCAAAATTCAAGGCCACAAAATTTTCCCTCCAAAACATTTTTATATTTTTTGTGAAGGTAAATCAAACATATTATTTTTATGAACAATTTTTGTTACAATTATTATCTTTATCTATGGTGTCCTCTCTCTCTCTCTCTCTCTCTCTCTCTATATATATATATATATATATATATATATATATATATATATATATATATATATATATATATATATATATATATATATATATATATAGTATACATGATTTTAGGCTAAGTGCAGGGAGATTGGACCAATTTGTGATAGGTGAAATTGAACCCAATTGACAATTACTTTAAAACCAAAAAAAAAAAAAAAAGAATATATATGTATGTATATATATCTTCTAATCCTTTGATTCTCTCCCCTGCTTTTGGCAATTCTCAATTCAAAATCTCAAATAACAATTAGCATTTTCAATCGGGACGCTATGCTAATTAACAATTACTATTAATTTTAATTTTTAATTCAATTATATTCCTAGATCTCAATGAACAGTGTGCAGTGGTGATATTAATGAAAATGAAATGTATATTGAGCTAAAATTGCTTAGAGAGATTTGATCGAAAGAAAAGATATGTGCAGTGAGTATATTGAATTCATTGAAACAGATGGGTTATTTTCTAAGTGCTACTATTGCATATAGAATATTATTGACTATCCCAATTACTGTTGCCGCTGCAGAAATGAGTTTTTCAAAGTTAAAATTGTTGAAATCTTACTTATGATCAAGTATGTTGCAAGAGAGAGTCAATGGAATAACTTTAATCTCCATTGGATATGAGCTTTTGGAATTAGTTGATATCAAAAGTTTGATAGATGATTTTGCGTCTAAATGTGCACAACGCATGTCACTTTTTAAATGAAAATTTAGATGTATTTTTTATATAATATTTATATTTTGATACAACTTTTTGAACAACTATTATTTATATATAGAAATTACTTAGAAAAAAGGGCCCCAAATTAAGATATTTCACAGACCCCAATTTTTATTGGAACGGCCCTATATATATATATATATATATATATATATATATATATATATATATATATATATATATATATATATATATATCATTTAGATTAAATAAATATTTTTATTAATTACTTTATGTAACTCTTCGTTGTCCAATGTTTATTGGATTTGTAATTTTTTTTTATATAAATATTTTGGTATTTGAAAGGTTATATACATATCAGAATTTTTGTTTAATTAACCATTTAAAAGGATATTCTACCACTTCGTATACTTAAATCACTACTACAAATCATAAATACAAATGTGAATGCAAAGTGAATGAAAACTTTGGCAATCCTCAATACTAACATTAAATTAAATATGCACATGTACATACATAGCGCGATAAACTTGAACCGTACTCTATAAATAAGTCTTGTGGAGAAAAATGTTGGACTGCCGTAGAGCTGCATATGGCATGTTGGGACCGCGACCGCATTCACGAGGGGGAAGAAGACAGTTGGTTGAAGATTAAGGTGCGTTGATGCACCATAAAAAATTATGTAAATCCAATTTCATATATGGTATGTGAGTTGTGAGTTCTACAATTGTATGTGAAGAAAAATGAAAATGTTGAAGAAATAAACCACCATGGGTAAGAGAAAGAAGCCAAAGATACCATTTAATAATCTGGAGTATTTGCTTCTTCTTTTTTTTCTTTTTCTTTTTGAGCCTGCTTCACATATGTGAATAACGTCAGACTTCAAAACATTGTCAATGTGAATAAAAATCTCAAAAGTGAAATACAAACAATTAAACGTTAGCATGTTCATAAACGTTAAATATTAGTATTTCATAAGCATTAAATATTAGTATGTTCATAATAGACTAAGTAGTATAGAAATAAAGTTAATTCCACTTTTGGTCCTACATTTATTGTGCATTGGACACATTTTGTTCATTTTGTCCAGACTTTATAAAAGTTAGACAATTTTAGTCCATCGTCTAAATTAATGTTAAGTCTCCGTGAAATTGAAGGGCATTTTTGTCCTTTCCATTACTCTTCTTCCTCAGCCCTTATTGTTTCTTGTTCTCAGGCAAAGTCGAAGGGACAAATCAAGAAAAATTTTGGTGGCCTGTTCTTGGCATTGCCATACTTGCAACAGCAACTCATAAAGCTTAGATTGATTAATGTGTTTAAGCAATCAAGATTTTGCTAAGCAAGCAGGCAAAGAATTCTTCCGCTAAAGACGCAAACACCAAATAGAAAAGCATAAATTCATCAACTGCGAACTCGAAAACATCCCAGAAATATCAGAACAAACCCTCAAAACCAAGAATGAAATCTCTCATAAACTTTTTTGTATTTTTTAAACAAAATTTCTTTTTTTTTTTTTTTCCTGCTCTTCAGAATATGGGGGCTCTTGAGCAATCGCACTGTTAGATTGGCTCAGTTCATGCAAGGAAATCGCACGGCCAAATACTTCATCACGCACGACCAAATCGCATCCACAACAGTCCACCAATGCTATATTTCATGAATAACCAGAAAAAGAAAACAACTTCATGACAAATTATAGGATTCCCACAACAAACCCAGTGAAAAGTTGCAATCTTGAAGTAAAAAAGATGGAGGCAGTTCTGACTAGCACAAGAGCTGATAAATCAGAATGTATTACATTACTAGAAATAGGAGAGAGACAGAGTCTACTGCCATGGCGCAGCCACAAAATTAGGTGAGAAAGAGTTCAGCTGATAGCACCAACACTTCTCCTCCATCTTTCCTCCGTCTTCCCGGTCACTGGCGGCCACAAACGAGAGAGAGGAAAAATGGCGACTACACCACCACACTCAAACACCTCCCCTTCGTCGTTCCCGTCATTCTCGTCGCAACCAGTGCGCCACCAAACCAACGATGTCCCTGGTCACCTGCATCGCTCCGCCGGAAATTCTGCCCCACCATCGCCATCCACCGGCTTCGACAGAAGGAAGTCGCCGGGAGTCCTGCCCCATCATCGCCTAGCCCCGTCGCCGTCATCGTTGTTCTGCAACACCAGACTCGCCGGGTTGCTCTGCCGAGGTTTATGCAGTAGGTTGATTCCACGAATTGATTCTAGTGATTACAATTGATTTTTATCTCGCGTCCACGATCCGGCCGAGATGAAGCTCCGAAATCTTTACTGCCACTCTTTGACTTCGACTTTGATGGGTATTTGCCGCACGTCGCTGCATCTTTCTCCGGCGAAAACCCCATTTTGCGGATGGGAGCGGGGTTCTTGAAGCTGAGGTTGAGAACGCAATCAAAAGCCGCCGTAGAAGAATGTCCGATAGCCAGATGAGGAAGAAGAGCGATGGTAAAGACAAAAATACCCTTTAGTTCACGGAAACTTAACGCCAATTTAGACGATGGACTAAAAATGTCCAACTTTTATAAAGTCTGGATAAAATGTGGAAAAATTAATAAAAGCGGACAAAATGTGTCGAGTGCACAATAAATGTAGGACCAAAAGTGAATTTTACTCCATAAAAATATTAGAGAATGTTTATTTTCCTCATTTTAGAGAATGATTAATCTAATATTTAAGTCATATATTTCCCCTTAACAAATGTTTGAATTAATTATAGAAAAATATTTTCTATAATTTTATATTTTTAAAAAATTACTGTGCCATTATTATTATTATTATTATTATTATTATTATTATTATTATTATTATTATTATTATTATTATTATATGTGTGTGCGTGCGTGCGTGCGTGTGTGTGTATTAATCAATATTTAAATCCTATATTTCCCTTTAACAAATGTTAGAATTAATTTTTGCAAAAAATATTCTGTAATTTTATATGAACACAAAATTCAATTGTGCCCTCATTATATATAGACGGACAGAACCGGGTTAATCAAATATTCTGAATGTAATATGTTGAGAAATTACCCTATAGCAAATTTTATATTTATATAAGTTATAATTCATGTAATTATTCCATCCATTTTTTTAGTTTTATGGTTATAAATATTTAAAATTTCTTAATTTTATATTTATACAAGTTCAAAATTTTTTAGTTTTAAGTTATAATTTATTAAATTATTCTATCTGATTGGTGGACTCTTTTTTTTTTCTAAAAAAAAATAAGTATTTAAGCATGGTTAGTGATATATAGATATCTTTTGGGTTAGTAGTTCACCCTCAATTAACAGATGACTCAATAATGGATTAGGGTTAGGGATTTGCAGATTTGAGAAGCCGTACAATAGTAATGGGTCTAGGGTTTGTTATTTGGGTTTTGTTTTGTTTTGTTTTTTTGCGCAAATTATGCCGTTCAACCGTGTGCACCATGCATGGTGCACACGGTTGCAAAAATGGCGTCATTTTGATTAAAAACGCGCGTCCAACTTTAAAAATAAAAAAAAAAATCAGTTTCGATTGCCGTTAACGGCGTTATGTTGTGCATAATTTGAACTATATATCCAGAATTAATGAACTATATATCCAGAATGAATGAAATATATATCCAGAATGAATGAAATATATATCCAGAATGAATGAACTATATATCTAGAATGAATGAACTATATAGTTTAAACTATGCACAACATAACGTCGTTAACGACAATCGAAAGTAAATTTTTTTTAAAGGCGAACGTCAAAACGATGTCATTTTTGCAACATGGTGCACACGGTTGCACAGCATAACGCTCCGTTTTTTTGGTTTTGGGCCGATTTTTTACAAGATGAATAAAGACTTTGATTTTAAGATCTGTACTAACTTTTATTTTTAAAAAATAAAAAATAAAAAATTATGTACTAATTTTTTAATAATTTGTAATTTTGATTAGTATTTTAATAATTATTTTTAATAATTTGTAATTTGATTTGTAATTTTGATTATTTTTATTTATTATTATTAATTTAACTTTTTATAGTCAAAATAACGATTGATATGAGGCCATAATATTTATATTTAAATTTTTCATACCCTGCATCACACGGGTAAATTACTAGTATATATATATATATATATATATATATATATATATATAGAGAGAGAGAGAGAGAGAGAGAGGAGAGGAGCAGCTGCCCCACGGTAAATCCATCTTGGGGCAAGAGGGTAAAGGTTGGGTCTAGAGATGGGATTAGAGGTGAAAATTGAAGATAGGAGGAAGATTGCATGGAAAGGTCGCCCCATCCTAGTGTCATGTGGGGACGTAGAGGTGGTTGCTTAACATGCATGTCCCACATCTCATAACTTTTGGCAGCACAATAGCTACTCCTAGGGCCTATAAAAGTTTGTCGTAGTCTACTATTCCCGAGTTAATGTCATTTGTGGTCCTCTGATTATAGTAATTTTGTTATGTTTAATTCTAAAATTTTAAATTGATTACATGTGGTCCTTCGACTTTCAAATTGTTATTATTTATGGTCCAAGTTAACCATTCATGAATCATGATCCTTCAACTATCAAATTTTAACCACCCATAATCTTTCTAGGAGAACCACAATTAGTTAAATTTTGAAAGTTGAAGGACCATGAATGGTAAACTTGAATCATGGATGTAACAATTTGAATGTCAAAAAACTATGAAAAATCAATTTAAAAGTTTAGGACTAAACGTGACAAAACTATCATACTCGGAGGATCTTATATGACATTAACTCTTTATTTCCAAACATTTTAATATGAAATCCATTTTGTTTGTAATAGTTTGAAAGCATTATACTCTCTATTGATAAAAGTAAGAGCTAGCTAGTGTCTCATATTAAATCTCATACCTTACCATTCCTACATGCAATATATTAAAAATGAACATTTATTCATTATCCACGTTGCAACGTCAACTATGAATGTTCAACGATATAATTTGCCCTTACCTGTCAGCAATGCTGAGAATTAACAAAAAGCTCGACATCATCGCCATGTGATCAGACCCTACAATCTCTCACTTCATTTGGAGGATTCCTTTTGAGTCATCCATTCTTGAAAATCCTTGCCAACATCCTTATCTTCACCTAATATTATGAACACTGATCCATAATTCTCCTCGGACAAAACTAGCTCGTTTGACTTGTCTTCGCAAGTGTACAAACGTAAGGGTCTCAGCCTCAGGTAGTGTTACAAGTTTACAACAAATGGAAATCCAGGTTACCTAAATGTAAATTTATTTCAATTTCATCAATCCATACAATATCTGTATCTTCCCTTCAGAAAAAAAACAGGGGGAAAATGGAGAGGGTCTGTAACTTAGAGTAGATACATGCCCACCAGGCACCAGTAACAATGATTTAGAACTTAGGAGGGTATAATTCTTCGATTTATCGGAACAGCAAACTTAAAGGGCGCCAGTATAAAGAACAAGCGAATCAACTTCTAAGCATAACTATTTACACCGAGAAACTAAAAATAGAATCCCATACCAGCGTGTGAATCTACTAATTCTCAGGCAGCAGGCATCGAAGTAGAGATGACCAAATAAGACAAGTATTGAAGCCCATCCTGAATTTTTCCAATAGCTGTGCTCTGATCTGCACTGAGATCCTTTGAAAAAGCATTAACTTTGTCCTGAATTGTTTTCTGGGGAGTTTCATGCGAATCAGCAGAAGCAGCTTTGATTGCATCTAAATATGCCTCTGTCACATCAGATATACCTGCAGCTCAAAATCAAGTTCATCAACTCAACAAGTGGAGGAGCTGTTATCTTTGCTATCAAAATTCAAGACAAAAATGAAGTTGAAGCATAAAGATAAAAGATTTGCATAATATGGTGAAACGCGTGCCTAACTCTATTTGAAGGTAAAATTGTAATTATAGAGTATCATTGTCTTCACACGAGACATACCTGGACATGGGGCATAAGAATACATATCCCAATATAATAAGGCTATCAAGTGTTTTCAAGAACTATGAAAGATATTTGTCCTATGGTGCCAGGTTGTCAGACTATCTTATAGAATAAAAATGAAGACTTGAAGTAAATTATTTGTTACAACTCGACTTGCAAAAAAACTAGAACAAAAGAAACATGAAGAAATTGCAGGTTAAAGAAAAAATGAATTAAGGTTTATTACAACTCTACCTGTAATAAAACTGGAACAGACTGCCTCAACACTTGCAGTCATCAATTCTGCCCTCGCTCGGATAATCTTAGCTTTTTCAATAGAATCCTCAGGCCAATTAATTTTCACCATATCCACTTCATTAACATCCTCATCCGGACTCTGAGTCTTGTTTGCATCAGATGTGATAGATTTCCCAAGCAAGAGAATTTGGGTAACAGCAGAGCAACACACTTCTGAAAGCCTCTGTATTAACATGGACAATAAGTTACTTGCTAAATTTGGCCATAGCAGAAATATAAATGCTGTTAGTTACACAATTTGATAAGAGAGTACAAGAGAATAACTAAATGCCTTCATACATGAACACCCTCAGAGTGGAGAGATTCCAGTCTCCCCACAGTCCGTTGTATCATATCATTTGGAGCTAGTCCAGCCAAAGCATTTGTAAAACTACAAAATAACCAAAATAGAGCTTTTTAACAAGGTAAAAGCCAATGAAAAAGGCATCAGTATACTATTAAAAAAGGGAAGTAAAACAGTAGATAATCATAATTGCAATAGTTCATTCCCTATTTGGCTTGAAAATTCAGGAATTCTGTTAGCTAACTGCTAGTGCCTGAACCAGATGATTCCTGTTCTTCTCAAAATATGCACAGGACAGAAAAAAGCCCCAGACCACAATATGCAACAAAAATTGCCAACGTACATCAAGAATCATAAAATTAACGAATCGTATGAATCCCCCCCCCCCCCCCCCCCCCCCCCCGGTTATTTGATGAATATGTTTAGTTTGCTAAAGTTGATGAATCAGGCCCTCCCACCATACTGCCCAAAAACTGAATGTGTTTAAGGTTATATTACCCAGCAGCCAATTCAGCAGCCTTGCTCACACTGGAATCACGTAAAACCTTCATCTCATCAGCATTATCCATATTTCCAGTCTCTATTTGCTTTCCCTTTTCCAATTCCACACTTCCATCAATTTCAGAACTCAAGTCAAAATACAGCTGGACCTGTTTAAGCTTTCCATCAAAAGTAGACCTTTGTTCATAAGGTAGCTTCACTTTTTTTCGGTTAAATAGCATTGCATAATGATTGGACAGTGCTTCCAGCTCCTGTAAGTAAACATTATTGTCAAACCTACAAGAAGCCTTTCAAAACAAAAATAGCAATTAGAAATTTGAACTGACCTCTAATTGTTCTGGACCCCCATAAATATAGAAGCATCGATCAAATGTAACCTCCTCAAAGAGCTGATCTTCATCTACTATTCCTTCAGTTTCCTTGGTCTGTTTCTCAACTTCAATACCAGTTTCTGATATTAGAAGATCCATGGTCTCTTTACCCAGTTGCTCAAGCACTTGCATTCCCTTGGCAGTAAAAGCTTTTCCTGTCTGTAAAATAGCACAAATATAAATAGTGATGGCAGAATGCAAACATTGAAAAGGCTAATCAGAAAAATATTTGCAGACCTCCAGAATGGATGGCGCACCAGAACCAGTTTCCCCAGGTAAGCCACCTTGCTGAATGGATTCCTCAAGCCTGAATAAGCAGAACAAAGGATCGTGTTAATAACTAACTACTTGGGAATCCAAGAAGGGAAAGAAGTTCACAGGTTTAGAATTGTATTTTGTTATTTAATTAATTTTTTTGAGAAGTAACAGGCTTAGAGGTAAAGAGTAAAACCATGCAATTCAGATAAAAGAAGACGTACTTGTGAACAAAACTAGAACCCCCTTTCAATGCATTTCCTAGTGCTTGCCAAGCCCCTGAAGCAATACTCTCAACTGAATTGTCAATGACCTTCAAGCCCTGCAGAAGTTTTTGAGAGATAAACATAGCCATACTAAACAATTAGAGGAAAAAATTACAAATCAGCACATGTCAATCTAAATGGAATAACTTGGACGGATATGGCATATGTGCAAGACAAATATAGCATGACCCCTACAATAGACAAACAGACAACTCTTCTTAACCATTTCTCTATGACTTGCCTGGCCAAGGAAAGAATCTTCACTAGCTTTCTCTAATTTATCCAAAGCCTCCTTGCGTCGTTTGTCATTCTCATCTTCACCTTCAATCTCAACTGCAGATGCTTCAGTTTCATTCTCGTTAGCAGATTCAGACTCCTCAACTGCATTCTGCACGTCAGAAATGCTTTTTGCTGCTGTTTTAGCAGCCTCAACAGCCTGCATAAATGAAGCACATATAACTGAAACTACCCTGGAATGAAGAAATGGAAATGGAAAATTAGAAAAGGTACTATTCAAGGCAAAGATCCCATACACTACAAATTCCCAGCATCCCATGAAATTCAATACACGGCTGCTTGAGAAAGGCATTGGCTTTTCTTTTATGAAAAACAATTGTTACCCTAACTATGCCTTATTTACTCACCACTTCACAAACACATCCTAATTAACTTATCAGTTCAATTTTAGGAAAGCTAAGATTTTACTCTTCAATAAAAAATTTATAATTATCCACAAACTTCCCTCATGTAGAAGTGACTCAGAATGCAAAAACCAAGCTATTACTAGCAAAATTCGCACCTGAGGAGCATAAAAAGAAGGCATTTCTAAATACAAGTAAACTTTAAACTCCAGACTCCAAAACGGCAAAACCCCAAAATTTAAAAAATAGATCGACTATAATTTGTTCAGTAAAACACTGAGGGCAACATTACCCAAAGTCTATTCTCAAATACACTCTAAAATATACCCTAACAACAATTAAAAGATGGCTAAATTTGAGACTTGGAGGCACTATTGAATGCCGTCTTCAACGATGGCTAAATAAACCAGAAACACAGGAAACCCAAACGCACACAGGAGATATGGAGAAAGGAGAAATGTACATTGCGAGAGATCTCTTCGGCAGCAACGGTGGCAACCTTCTGAAGGTCGGAGAGATAAGAGAAAGCGGAGAACCCCCACCCACCCCATCCACCGCCAGCACGGCTGCTATCCTGCGCAGGTGTTCCTTTTGGCGCTTCAGTTGCCGTTGTCGTCGCCTCCGTTACTCCTTCACCTTCCTGTACAAGTTTTATCTCTTCTTCATTCGAAGATTTGGCCGTTATCTCCGCCATTTTAGTTCCGAGCGTTCAGTTACTGGTCAGAATCCCGCCGAGGAACAACAGATCGCCCTGCTTCTCGGTGAAGATCCAATGCCACCTCAAATTCAGTGGTTGGGTTTACCTACCGATCTGGTAAGACTTGTCCTTGACGGCAAAAGGATTCGAAACGAAACGACGTCGTTAATGCTCTTTCCCAACAAGTGACGCTTAATCATAACTTAGCCCTAAAATTAAAGAAATTCTAGCATATCTTCTTCCCTCTTGAATTTTACAATAATAATACTAATGGTAAGCGTAGGACATCCTTAATAGTGGACATTTTGGTATGACTATTGAGAAATTTTTGTAAGTGTGATTAGGAAAAAAAAAAATGGAAGAAAGATGTTTAAAAAAAAAAAATCAAATGTCAGCAAAATTCAAAAAATAATAATAATAAATTACAGACTTAGGCTCTAAACGCGTGCACGGCACGTGTTCGACTGGGCGCGAATGTGCAGCCCACGCACAACTTGCTGCTTTCTTATTTTCTTTGTGGAACCCACACAAGGGACAAAACTGACAAATTATTTTTCTCTTGCAGGAGAAAAAAATCCCCAAAATCTATCATTCCCATTTGTCAAAAGTTTAGCTAAGAAGATCTTACTATTCCAAACGCTTTGAATAAACCCCTATTAGGGTTGCTCTTAAATATAGTACTCCCGTAGTAATTTTTTACAAGAGCAAATATAATTCTTATTAATTTTCATCTACAAAGTTGTCACAAGGTCACCCCTCTCTTTAACACATTGAAATCTAGAAATTTTGAAAATATTTTCAACATTTTCAACTTAATTACAATCATTTAAACTCTAAAATAGATACAATTCTCATTTCCATTCTACCTTACTCCTAATAAAACTAATATAAACTTTATTAGCTCTCCTTTTCATTCTATCTTACTCCTAATAAAACTAATCTAAACTTTATTTGTCTCATCTTCTTTACAATGCTAAATAAATTCTGAAAAGAACATAAAAGTATTTTAAAATGACACATCATATTATTATTTTTTTAAATTCAATCTTGTATCATATTTTAATAAGATAATGTCCACACGAGATACCAGGACTGATCATAAAAAATTATGAAATCCAATGAGATTCTGTTCCGTCATTTAAATGCCCAATTGGTTGGTTTTGTTGATTTTAACGTGGTGAGCTGTTGTATAGACCAGAAATGGTGATACAATAATGGTGTAGAAATATGATGATATTGATGACGCACTCCTTAATAGCCTTTGAAGATTGGCGGTGGGGGTGATGAGTACACAGCTCCCAAATCTGGAGGAAGAACCACCTCCGGTGGTGGCGGGGACGGAACAGGTGCCGGAGGAGGCGGCGGAGAAAAGACCGGAGGAGGCGGTGGAGATGGTGTGGGAGGCGGTGGAGAAAAGACCGGAGGAGGCGGTGGAGATGGTGAGGGGGGCGGTGGGGAGTAGACCGGAGGAGGCGGTGGAGAATGAACCGGAGGTGGTGGTGGAGATGGTGAGGGGGGCGGTGGAGAGGGAACGGGTGGTGGTGGTGGTGGAGGAGAAGCGACTGGAGGCGGGGGCGAAGGAGTTGGCGGTGGAGGAGAAGCGACGGGCGGCGGTTTGGGAGTGGATGGGGTTGAATCTGGACTACCGCCACCTTTACAACTAATTTTACTACAATCAATTGGCTTGCTCATAACTTCACGACACACATTCTCAGACCTCTGGTTCTCCAATCCTGGGAAACAATTGTTACTATTATCCACCTGAAGCCCCTCCTGCGGCGGCACGCATGATGGATCCTGCGAATCGAAATAGTTGCCGGCGAAAGACAGGTTTTTAAGATTAGGCAAGGTGCAGAGGGACTTGGGAACATTCCCCGTTAACATGTTCCCATCAAGATTCATAATTCCCAGTTTCTCCATCTTCTCCATCCCTTTAGGCAACTCCCCAACCAGCTTATTATTCCTCACATCAAACAGCGTCACATTCTCGAACATACTCATATCTTCCGGCAAACACCCGGATAACCCGTTGTTCAAGAAAAGCACCTCCTCCATTGTCCCTTGCATTCTGGCCAGGCTGCCGGGAACGCACCCACTGAACTCGTTATTCGCCAACACCACAAGCGAGGCCGAGGAGTTTCCGAAGTTCTCCGGGATGTTCCCCTGCAGCCGGTTGTCGTTCAAGAAAATGACGTCCATGTCTTTGTCGAACAACCCCAGCGGCATTTCCCCTTCGAAATCGTTGAACCGGAGATCCAGATACTTGAGGGACTCCAGCTCCAGGAGAATCTCCGGGAACGGCCCGACGAAGCGGTTGTTGCTGAAGTCGATCTCGAAGAGAAGGGTGAGTTTGGTGATGGTCTTGGGAATAATGCCGCAAAACCTGTTGGAGTTAATGTGGATGAGAGCGAGGTCTGTGAGTAGCCCAATCTCAAGAGGGAGATGGCCGGCAATGTCGTCGTGGTTGAAATCAATCCCGGCAACAACCCATGGCTTATCGGGATCATCCAGAGCGTGATCGCAGAAGACGCCATTGTAGGAGCAGACATCAGGGCCAGTCCAGTTACCGGTGATGATCTTGTTTGGGTCGGAATAAATGGCGTTCTTCATTGCCTGAAGCCCAACATAAGCTTTTTTTTGCCTGTCATTGGCGAAAACCAAATTTTTATCTACCTTTTCCTCCCAATTCTCCAGGGCCTCCTCGGCTTTCACTTTCTCAAGAGATAGGAGCTGGCGATGGGCAATTAAATCAACCTCGGCATCGGTTAACGCGACGGAGACCGGAGAGACGGCGAGGGATACGAGGCAGAGGAGTAAAAGGCAGCATAATGCCTTCTTCATGCTTCCGATTATTTATTCTATGGGTGGGGGGAAACGGGACCGACCCTGCCATTCAATGTTTCTGGATATATATATACATTTCACAGATTCCGAGGTTTTCAGGCACAATTGTCGGAAGAACATCCATCTATGAATTGAACCAGTCTTCTTCCCCTTATTTGCCGTGCAATATTAATGGACACTAATTTCTTCACATCTCTTTAGTCTTTACCACACACCTACACCTCCCCCAACAAATGTGTAATAGAAATCATAAAAACCTGTAGCTCTGTGGTCTGTGATTTTACAAAAAATAACATACACCCAATAACACAAATAGAATTGATAGACTAATCCTATGCTCCCAGATTCAAATGGGACGGTTTAGGTCAGACTAATTCTAAGCTCTCGAAATTCCTATTCAAAAATTGTCCAGAACATTAACAAACAAAGCTTATAACTTATTAGTAGCTTAAAATATACTATAAGCTCTGCCAAATAGAGCCGTAATCTCCCCTTGTCATTTTAATTTACACCAGCTTATTGTGGAAACTGGAAAGAGAACTCTAAACTATATTGTAGATTCTTGGTCACAGAAAGCACAAATTTATAAAGCAATTCCTTTTCATTAAACAAGCTACAGATTGAAGACTACAATTGTCTGCCGAAACCCAGTATTTATATTAATCAACAGACTTTATAAGAAGATTACAGATCAGAGTAACTATACATTTATTCCTTCAACCTCTACTCACTAGTAGTATAAACATGGAGCTGAATATGAATATCAATAGGTTTGGTGATCAGGTGCTTGGGAGTACCATGCCGGGGATTTCCCTTTGATCCTCAGTAATCTGGTGAAAGGGGAATCTGGCATCAAAGCTCTCTCTTCTTCTTCAACCTCTTCTCTTGACTTGGGCAATCCGTCAGGTACAGGGCACACCCTTTCCTCATCAACTTTATCACTGTTCTTCGCCTTCGCGGGTTCCTGCAAATTTTTCGCCGGTTTCTGCATTGACGCGATCCCATGCACGCACCCAATCAGAGATTTCACTCCACCTGCTTGCAGGATTAGCCTCTCCACCTCCTCCTTTGGATGTTCTTTCTGATAATAATAAAACAACCATTTTCAATTTTGATTAAGAAAACTTTCCAGAACCCATTAGATCCATATCAACCAAAAAAGCTCAGACCGTTCTTGAATACTTAAGAGACTTACTTCAAGATCCTTGAGTTCAAAATACGCCCTCCAGCAGCTATAGGAATCATCCCCTTCCAGAACAGAGCAATAATCTGAAGATTATCAAATACCCTAAAATTAAAACCCCTGTTGCTGAAAACAAGGCTAAAGAAAGACAAAGTTTTTAAACAACATCTGATCTGTTTTCTCCCCCTTTTTCTTCCATCGCGAAAAGCCCATGTTTTTGGAACATACTAATCAAGGCAATAATAATCAAGACTCGAGGGGAATACACAAAATGAAATTAGAAAGTTTCTAGGACAAGACACGATATACGATGCGTACCTGCGAGTTCGCGTTCGCATTTCTCGATGAGAGGAGGGTCTTTAACGACTCTCTCGAGCTTGCTCCGGCTAAAAGGCTCGAGCTTTGGTATCGAACCATTGGTTCTTGAAGAACACCGGATGGTGAGCGGATTTACAGCGCTTCCTGAACCATGGCTTTTATTTGCAGCTTCAAAAAGAAGAGCTGAAGAAGACGAAAATGGCAGATGGGGTTTCAAACTAACAGATCGCAACATTTTTCCTTTGTGTAATGTTCAGAGACGACTCATCAATTCAAAAATCATAAAATGAAGGTTGAAACAGTTCGTAGATAATAAAGATGTTGTGGATAAGGATGAGATATTTTTTATTGAATTTTCTTTCTTTAGTTGTCCTTTGATGAGAGATAGTGTCACGGACAGTCACGATTGGATGTCGTGACAGCCTAATCCAGGACACTGATTTATCAGAATTTTGTTTGATGTCATAATTTGTGGGGTCACCTGAGACTAGGTTGCGGCGTTAAAACCACGAGCGTTTTCTTTGGGCTAAAAAGAAATATCTTTTTTTTTAAAAAAACTAAAAAGAAATATCTAGAGAAGCCGTTCTTTTTTAGATATTCTTGAAAGGAGTAAATACCGGCGGAGGTCCTCCGACTTTGGTGGCACTGTCACTTTTAGTCCTCAACTTTTAAATCAACCACTTTTAGTCCTCTTACTTTTTGTTTCTAGTCATTTATGGTCCTTTCGTTAAACTTGACCATCTAATGCCGTTTTCTAAACGATAATTCAGTCATTTCATTATTAATTTATTAATTATTATGCTTAATTTCCTCATCAGAATAGTCAAATAATGGTTTCCCAGCTATGAACGTGTACAAAACCAACTCGTGAATCAAAATGGCGTACAAAAGCTGGTACAAAGATTGTGTCAAAACGACATCGGGATATCTTGGTATGACTCGGCAAACATAATAATTAATAAATTAATTATGAAATGACTGAATTATCCTTGAGAAAACGACATTAGATGATCAAGTTTAACGGAAGGACCATAGATGGCTAGAAACAAAAAGTAAGAGGACTAAGAGTGGTTGATTTAAAAGTTGAGGACTAAAAGTGGCAGTGCCAACAAAGTCAGAGGACCTCCGCCGGTATTTACTCTTCTTGAAAGTGACAATTACTTTTTGTATTTTATTTTAGTAATTTATTAAAATATGAAATTATATTATTACAATTTTTAGAGAAATAATAAAATGAGTAGATACCTGAAATGGTCCTCGACTATAGCTAAATTTATAAATTATCTTTGACTTTCAATTTCAACCAATTAAGTCCTTAACTTTGTAATTTTAATACAATTTGGTCCTCTGTCTATTTGACCGTTTGTTGACTGTGATTTTTTAGGATATATATGTACTTTCATGATCCATAGTCAGTTTTTTAAGGTTCCGGTTGCATTTTCAAACCGCACTATTACATTCGAATCCACTACCGAAAGTAATCTACCAAATCCGGTCGCCTTTCTTCATCCTCCCTTTGGATTCAATGTAGTTGAGTTCGTACCAGAGCGAAGAAGACGACGTGTTTCTGAACCGCTGCAACGTCATCCTGGAGGCCTCCACGTGCTCCGACGAGAGCTAAAGGTTCTTCTGGAGATCGTCGATCACGGTCAACAAACAGTCAAATAGATAGAAGACCAAATCGTGTCAAAGTTACAAAGTTAAGGACTTAATTGGTTGAAATTAAAAATCAAAGACCAATTTATGAATTTAGCTATAGTCAAGGGACCATTTTGAGTATTTACTCTAATAAAATTGAACAAAAAGGAATAAATGCCAAATACTTTATTAAACTTTTTTGAAGAACACTTCATTTGGGCCCCACCAAATCACTTTCCTTGTTTCCTTTTTGCCTCCCACTGGGCTTTGATAATTTGGGCCTTTGATCTCGGATTTGTGTATTGTCATTTTTTTTTAAATTTTGTTGGATTATTTACATATATTTATAGGGGGGTTAATCAGTAATTTTGTATATATCTAGAGTTTTCATTCTTTCTAAAAGGTAGAACCTCAATTCTAAGGGTCATATCTAGAGTTCTCATTCTTTTTAAAAGGTTGAACTCTAATTCTAAGGGCTTCCACACTCCGCCCGACAGAGCACCTGGGAGGATGTAAATCATGGTAACTCAATTGAACATGAACTACAGAGGGTAGATCTTTGATGACTGCGCATAAGAAGCCCTATTCACTTTGAGAATATCTAGAGTTCTCATATTATTATTTGTGGATGTTATAAGGTATTATTATTTTAAATTTCATAAATTTCAAACACATATTAACCAATTATGTGAGTATTATATCACCATAATCTTAACTAAAAAGATAAAGGCCCTGTTTGGTAAAAAATTGGCATATAGGCCAATTTTGGCTTATTTGACCACTATTAATTGTTTGATTTAGTTAAAATATCAATATAAATGTTTGGTTAATTAGCTTTTTGCAACTCCAAAAGGCTAAAATTCAAAAGTCTACTCCAAGCAACTTTTTCAATTAGCTTTTTGAAAAAAGAAATTACACCAAACAGCTATCAGCTAACAGCTAATTTACCAAAAACTTTTCTACAAACATCTAATGTTATCAACTATTTATACACTCTAATTAACAGAATCAGCTAACAGCTAACAGATATCGGCTAACAACCATTTTACCAAACAGGGCTAAAGTAATTTTGCATTACCTCTTAGGAGATAATCTTATTGCTTTAGGTAATTTCACATTTCGTGAACTAAATGCTCGATAAGAAAAATATCAACATTGATACTGTGAGGCAAATTATATTATAGACCATATAGTCTATCATATATTGTAAACCTAGTCCAAAATAATATTCAGATTATGTATTTATAGTTAATATATTATGTACATACAATTAACAGTTTATATGTTTATAAATAAATTAAATACACATAACATACTAATTGTACACATTATATGTGCCTGCAGTTAAGATATTATGTGTATGTAGTTATCATGTTATGTACTTATGTGTCTGTAGTTAACATGTTATATGCTTCTAATTTATTTACAGTCACTTATGCATGTATAAAATATGTCAACTACAAACACATAATTTTGAACCAGGATCCACAATGCAATATAGACCTTGATCTATAGTATAACAATTGGTCTAGTAAATGAGATTCTTTATTGAATACTTCCCGTGCTAGGGTGTGTGTTCAATTTCTACTACTAATATTGAGAGTTTGAGTTTGAATTTATTGTACATATAAGTAATTTAATGTTGAATCTCAAAGATAAATTGATTCAATTTACCTCAGATTCATGGGCCCAATATATGGTCGGGACAATTGTTATACCATGGGTCATGGTCCATCTTGTATTGTGTACCCAGGTCTAAAAATTAGGCAAATTATATCGTGCACCAGGACACACAATGCATTGTGCGCCATAACCCAAAACGACGTCGTTTTGTATATGTTTTCCGTTTCTGCTGTTAACTTTAAAAAAAAAATAAAAAAAAATCCATGTCTTGTATGTACAGAATTGTATAGTAGAATACACATAAACTCCTAACATAATACATAATACACATAAACTTTTAACATAATACACATAAACGCAAGTGTTAAAAAAAACTGTAATGGGATTAGACGGACGGAACGATGTCCGTCGCGTCAACTCCCCACCAACTTATAGAAACATTGTCGTTTTGGGCTAAGGCGCACAATGCATTGTGCACAATATAACAATTGCAAAAACTTATGTGTATGCAGATGACATATCATTATTCCCAAAAAGGTAGGGGACCCACACCCCGATCCGACAGAGCATCTAGGAGGACGTAAATCATGGTAACTCAGCTGAACACAGATGTCAGATCTTTGCTTACTGCACACAATGAGCTTTCCTCACTTGCTCCCACACTACCGTTTGTGAGACTCGATTCCTAATCATTTTTTCTAAACTTCACTTCTTTGACCAACTGAACTGCTCATACAGGTGCAGTTGACATATTATGTACATACAATTAATAGTTTATATGTTTATAGTTAATATATTATGTATCTTTAAGTTATTTATATGCATATAAACATTTAACTACATGTACAGAATATTTCATCTGTAACATATCATTTAAAAGCTATTTCGAATGAAAGTTTACAAAATTAGAACTTGGTCGATGGTATAGTTTGCCATGGTCGGGGTTATAAATTTTTTTTTTAAAAAAAAAATAAAAAAGTCTTTCTCATATTTGAATAGTCCGTAAATAACTTCCGATAGTAAAATATAACGGCCGCAACTGCCTCTACTCCCAACAAGGTGGCAACGACGATTTTCTTTCCCTCGTTTTTTTTTTTTTTTTTTAGTTTTCTCTCTCCACCGCACAGCGCCAGCCGGCTTCTAACTCGAAATTATATTCGATCAATCATGAATAATCGATAAAATTTTTGGATTCTAATTTTGAATTTATGCCCAAAATTTCACTTGTAAAAAGTTGTAACATTTTCGCGCAATCAATCAGATCAGTGGCTTGCGAGTTATCTTCCTGGGCATTCATGCATTTGTTGTTGTTTCCGTTCAAAATCTATCGTCTTTGATGCTAGATTCGAAATTTTTGAACTGTAAAATCGAGAAATTTTAGGGTTTCACGGTGTATTAACGCACATGGGGACTATAAAAGATCTGATCGAAGATGCAAAGCTTCGAACGGTATGGTGGGGTCTCTGTATATTCGCAGTTTGCTACTTCATAACGCGTAAGTTTAAAATTCTTGTTCTTCATTTTTTGACGTTTTACATAAACGAACGTTGTTCTTTGCTGCAGATGTCATTGGCATTGCTTTATTTCTGTGTGTTTACGAATTATATAATGTTATTTCGTGTTTGATCTTTGCATCCTTCAGAAATGAGTAATTTTAAATTATTGCAATGCTGCTTAGAGTATAGCTATGGTTTTATCTGCTTGTGTTTACATTTTATGAGAGTAAAGTTTAGGCTTTTAAAGGATTGCATAATGCATCTGTATAGTTAGTTTTCATGGAAAATTTGCAGTTCCTTTCTAAATATCCTCTCTTGAATCTTGATTGCAGACACTAGCAAATCAATGTGGATGAATGTGCCAATTGCGGTGTTGCTGGTGTCTGTGTTACGGCTGCTATTGAATGAGGTGGAGTTTCATTGGAAACCTCAAAAGGTTAGACCATACACATACTTGTCACACTTGGAAAAGAAGCAACTACCTGTGAATGATTCCCGTCTTTGTACATCACTGCCCCCACCGAAACGGAAGAGGAAGATTGATGCACCACTTGTAGAAGCCGCGATGGATGACTTTGTAAACAAGCTTTTGCATGATTATGTAATAGATTTGTGGTATTCTGATATTACGCCTGACAAGGAAGCACCTGAACTAATATATCAAGTAATTATGGATGCCCTTGCTGAAATATCTCAAAGAGTGAAAGAAATAAACCTTGTTGACCTGTTGACAAGGTATCATTTATTCCAGGCTAGTAAAAACATATCTGCTTAATTTTTCTTTCAAAGTGGCAGAACTTTAGCATTAGGGATAGTTAAATTCTTGATACTAAACCCAATGTGTTCCAATTATTAAGGGATATAGTTGACCTGATAGGCGATCATCTGGACCTTTTCCGAAGAAGCCAGGCTGCTATTGGCAGGGATGTAATGGCGACACTGTCTTCTGAAGAGAGGGATGAGAGATTGAAGCACCATTTATTGCTCTCCAAAGAACTTCACCCAGCTCTGATATCGGCAGAGTGTGAGTACAAGGTGTGAGTGGAGTGTTCTCACGAAGATATTTCTTTTACTTGAATTTCATTTTATTTTAGGATATCAATTAATGCTACAGTGAAATAGGTTCTTCAGCGGCTCATCAGTGGAGTCCTAGCTATAGTGCTAAGACCAAAGGAAGCTCAATGCCCTTTAGTTCGCTGCATTGCTCGAGAAATTGTAACTTGTTTGGTATTGCAACCTATATTGAACTTTGCCAGTCCATGGTGAGCTATCTTTTTACTATGTATTCTTGTCGAAATTTATGTTTGTTATGTAGTATTCTATGCATGTTTATTAGTTACTATTTTATTCTCTAAAGTTAGTTGAAGATTGGGTGTTACCCTCATTTGAATTATTTCACAGTTAAAAGTACTATCTTCTGTTTACTTCTTAATATTAGAATGCTTATTTATGAATCTTCAATTTTTATACTCCATATTTGAGATCTTGTTTGAAGTTTTATTCTTTCTTTTTAAATTATAAGTAACTATTCTATTACGAGAAGTCCTCTAGAGCACCAGTCACCTATTCTTCTAATGTCTGAATGAGATTCTATAATTCCTAATGACTGCAATGAATTAAAGCACTCTCCCATTTCTCTTAATTGTCACATGGAGTCAGAAGAAAAATATTTCTCCTTTTTCTTAGTTTCATTCATCTATACTGCCTACCCTTTTCAATCATTATAGTCACCTACCATTCTTGCAGGTACATCAATGAGTTGATCGAATATGTTTTTGCAGCGATTAAGGATTTTATCAAAGATATCGCAACCAATGTAGAGGGTCATGATCATGATCATGCTGCTCCTACAGAAAATGTACAGAGTAGTGATTCTTCGTTCACAATGACTGCATCTGATGTTTCAGGAAACTCCATGTCTAATTTAATTCAAGACGAGACAATGCATCCACGACCTGCTATATGGGCCCGTGCCCTTGAAGCAGCAACTCTTAAAAGAACAGAAGTTCTAATGCCTGAAAACCTTGAGAATATGTGGACAATAGGGAGAAACTATAAGAAGAAACTCAAGAAGTATGCTTCTATTGAGTCTCAAGATCCTGGAGAATTCGGTTCTTTGGGTGATTCAAAAAATATAGCCAAGGAAATAGCAACTCAGGAGGATGAAATATTTCCAGAAAAGGATGATAAGTCTCTGGTAAAATTTTGTTCAAGGCCTAATCACTATTCTGCACCTAGTGGTCTCAGTACTTATTTCTTATATTCATCTTTACATATGAACATGGAGCTAGCTTCTAAAACAGGCCCTTGAATGCAGGAAGCTGAAGATGCTGGTGCCATTATAAGCCCTGAAAGAAAAACTATGCTTAATAAGAGATCAAATAGCACCTCCGATTTGAATATCCTATTAGAGATGGAAGATCAGTTGGCTAGCAAAGGTGAACCTACTACATCACAACTTAATAATGCAGTTGTTGGGAGGAATACTGAAGAACATAACAACACTAGTGCATCAGAAATGATGTTACACAGTGACAAACATCAAATTCCAAAGCTCAAGTGCCGGGTATAAGAATTATTTTACCTCTTGTCCTCATACTCATGTATTATGTGCTATAGGTTCAATAAGTTGGGCCATGGTTAATAAGCAATTGCTTTAACAGATTTATATTAATTGAGGCTTGCTCTAACAGGTTATAGGAGCATTTTTTGAGAAACTGGGTTCACAACAATTTGCAGTTTACTCAATTGCAGTGACTGATGTTGATAATAACACTCGGTTCGTGAAGAGAAGGTCGTGTTCTCATCTTCATCTTCTGTTACTAGCCATAACATTATTAGTCAGTTACATCTTTCTGCTTTTGGTAAAATTGGAACCTTGAACTACTTTACATTCATTTACAAAAACGGTTCCTATGATGTTAACATTGCTTGGTTATCCTCTGACTTTGTTCACTGATTTCTATCTCTTACTGCTGTCTTAGCAGATACAGGAACTTTGAGAGATTGCATCGACACCTGAAGGAAATTCCGAATTACACCTTACATTTGCCTCCTAAAAGGATTTTTTCTTCAAGCACAGAAGATGCTTTTGTTCATCAGCGTTGTATTCTGCTTGACAAGTATTTGCAAGTATATTTCACACTGCTCTTTTTTAATTTGTGATGAGCAGTTTTCTATCTTTAGCTGCCTTCATAGGCTTCTCTTTTACCAGGATCTTTTGTCCATTGCTAATGTTGCCGAGCAACATGAAGTGTGGGATTTTCTGAGCACTTCCTCAAAGGTGTGTAGGTCACGTAATTTTGTTTTGTTTCTGGAGACAGTTTTAATTTTATAAACTCAGGTTGATTTAATAAGACTAACTTTTGGGTTATATGGATGAAGAGCTACTCGTTTGGAAAATCTCCATCAGTGATGAAAACTTTGGCAGGTAATTGGCTTTTTTCTTGGCTTATCTTCATTATGCTTTATACAAGGGCTGAGTACTATAATACTGTCTAGAATTCAATGCTTTCATTTCTTATTGTATAATTGTATCACTTTCTTGGTCACTTTCTTTGTTTTCATCTATGATAACCAATATTATTATTATTTTCCTTTCGATAAAACAGTTAAAGTGGATGATGCTGTGGATGATATAGTACGCCAATTTAAAGGAGTCTCTGATGGTTTAGTGCGGAAAGTTGTTAACTCCCCTACTGCTGCTTATACTCCACTTTCAGGCAAAACTTTTGCCTGGAACGATGATGAGATCAATAAACTTGCATCGAGGCAAAACACTTCAGAACCGGTGAGCAGTTTGTCTGATAAAGATGATGGCGATAAAGATGGAGGGTCCAGCCCACAAGCCAATGAATGGCATTCGGACAATGAAGTCAACTCAAAAGAGTTACCCAATCAGGCAATAAAACAAGAACCTGTCAGTGCTAGTGGATGTCCTGAAGCAAATTTCGCAATTGTCTCAGGTCAACAAGGGGAGCCGCTTGTAGTGCCCCCAGAGGTATTTACCATTTTCAACATCCCTAGTCCCTCGAAAATGAACTTTCTTCCAATAGGATTCTGATTATGCTCTCGATTATCTTCATAGCCTAATTACTTGAGTTAGGCGTGAAATGAGTATGAGGTGCAGGCATCAATCCTTTTCATATTTCACAAGCTGATAGTTCTGAGGATTGTTTATTGTGTTCCTGAGTAAACTCCCTAAAGTCTCTTATTAAGTATATAGTATTTCTAATAGTTAAGTGATTAAAATGATTAAAGGGATTTGCAATACAGATGAAGCAAAAATAATGCTATCATTTCTTGTAAGATAGTAAGTGTGGTGATAGTATCATTTCTGAGTAATATCCATGAAAAAGTATACAGCCAGCTGCAGGTATTATTTCTCATTTGTTCGATCATGGGGTTTCATCTATATTTACTCTGCTGCTTGCTGAATTTTCCTTGCAGTGGAGTCCTCCAAATCTAAGTGTGCCTATTCTGAATTTAGTAGACAACGTATTTCAACTTTCAAAAAGAGGTTGGTTAAGGTAAAGCTGCTACTTTTTTATCACGTGCATTTTCGGTTTTGATAATGACACATGTGACTTGATTTTCCTAAGTAGTACCATCCTTCTCTGCTCTATTTTCTTTTATATCCTGCATTTCTGCATTGCACTAGTTTTTTTCCAACTTAACGGAGGCAAACTGATGGACTGCAGCAAGTCCATGGATGTGTAGAGCTTCATGGAGCGTCTTATTGTACAACTTGTTATGTGTTCTTGCAGAAGACAAGTGTTTTGGATATCAAAGCAAATATTGCAGTTGATGATGGAAGACGCTATTGATGACTGGCTGTTGAGGCAAATTCATTGGATCCGGAGAGAGGAGGTCATTGCCCAAGGAATACGATGGCTCCAAGATGTAAATGTCTTTGCTAATCATATTTTTCTTTACTGAAAGCAGTTCAATTGGAACCCAAGATTTTAAGCTCCAAACTTGTAACTCACAGGATTTGAAATAATCATACTGTTGCTGTTAATGACTTGTTTCCAGATTCTTTGGCCTGATGGTACTTTCTTCCTCAAAGCAGCCGCTCAAAGTGAAAGGAATGATGGCCAATCAAATCAACAACAATATGGGCAGCCAATGAGACAGTTTCCAATGAGTCAGACATCTAAAGGAGGATCTTTTGAGCAACAGCTTGAGGCTGCTCGCAGAGCTAGTAATGTAAAAAACATACTTTTCAGTGAGTTCTCTATCTTATTCTGGATTCCCATCCCCCCTTCTATTCTTGAAATGGAGGCCGTTTGAATAGCTGCAGTCTATGCATCTTGCATCTTGAGTTACTATTTGTTTTACATGGCTCAAAATCTTGATCTTAATGCTCATTCCAGATAGTGCCCCTAGTGCTTTAGTCAGCTTGATTGGGCAAAAGCAGTACAGACGTTGTGCTCGAGATATATACTATTTCCTTCAGGTATGACCTTGCCATCATCTGATTCTTAGTATCCACGGACCTATTACTATTTGGTTGAACAAGTTCTCGTCTTTTTGAATTCCTCGGGACTGACTACCGTTAACTGCCTTGTGAGTTGCAGTCTACTATATGCTTAAAGCAAGTAGCATATGCAATTCTTGAACTTGTGCTAGTGTCCATCTTTCCAGAGTTACGGGATGTTGTGAAGGATATCCATGAAAAGATGCGCGAGATAACTTTGAACAACTGTGACCAAGAAAAGTAATGCAATCAGCTACAGGATGAGCTACTGAAAGCAGTAGCTTGACCAGCTAACTCTTTTCTTAGGCCAGAAATAGGAATCTTGAAATGTGTGAAAATTCTTTCTTGGACGTGAGAATAGCGCTTGCCCAACGTGCTCACGTTTTGTACAGAATGTAAATTAGAGCGTGCATTGACATGTATAGGAAACACATTCTTTTGCATACTCTTTTGACTCAACTCAAAATATGCAACTCCATTCTTTATTCATCCAGAAAATATACTTCCCAAGTATTGTTTTGTAAATACATGAGTTAATTTTTGTAATTTAAAGGCTTTAGATTGTGTTGGACTTAGCCAATCTGTGTTTACCAGAAGTCTCTGCATGAACAGATGCCATCTTGAAACATATGGAAGAAATTTGCATCCTTAATAATCAGCATTCTTCCATAAACCTTGGAGATGAACTTGCTTGCAGAGTGGCAATCGTTGCAGATGCGCAGGTTTTTTGTTACCCTTAACATTGTACCTGGCTTTGTTCTCATCAATCCTAAAGCAATAGCTAACTTCTCACTATGGTGATACAGTATATCCTTTTTAGCAAAATCTGGTACATCCTGAAACACACAGTTCATGTCAGCAACATAACCTTCTGCTTCTATTTTCAAGATTACACCTTTCAGAAACTCAGAGATCTCTGGATATAAAGGATGATCCTTCTCACTTGCCATAAACCTGTATACTTCTCCATTTATCTCGATCAAACTCAGACCGGGGCCTTTCTTCAGGTTTTTGGATCTGAGCAATAATCTTGTCAGCTTTACACCCTCTTGATTCCCCAGAAAGGCATACATATTCGACAGCAGTACATAATACCCAGCATCATCTGGATTCAGCTCAAAAAGCCTCTCTGAAATCTTAATCCCCAGTTCGATATTTCCATGAGCCTTGCAGGCACCAAGTAATGCGCCATAAACCTCAACACCGGGCTGTGAATGTATTTCGCTAACGATGGAGTAGGCATCATTCAATCGGCCTGCACGCCCAAGAAGGCCTACAACACACGCGTAGTGCTTCTGGTTAGGAACAACGTTCCAACTTTCAACCATACTGTTGAAAACCTCGAGCCCTTTGTCAACCATCCCAGCTTGACTACAAGCACACAAGACAGACACCAAGGTCGAGTCATTTGGAGCAACGCCTGCACTCCCCATCTTCACGAAGAGCTCAATCGCATCGTTACCATACCCATACATCGCAGTGCCAGCAATCATGGCATTCCAGCACGCGACATCCTTTCTGCTCATCGCTCCAAAAAATCTTTTTGCATCATCCAAGTTTGCACAGTTTGCATACATGCTTATAATGGCTGATCCTAGGAATACATCGGCTTCACAGCCCGTTTTAATGGCTAGTCCATGTACTCCCCTGCCCTGTTGAAGTGCTCCCCAGCAGCTGCAGCATGAAATGATGCTTGCCAAACAAACAGAATCCAGCACTATTTCTTCTACACCCATCATCATGTTAAAATATTGAATGGTTTTGTTCCAGTTTCCAATTCTTGAAAAGCCTGTCAACATCAATGTCCAAGCAACTACATCCCTCTTAAACATTTCAAGAAATAAACAATGGGCATCATCAATACAGCTAAGGTTTATATATTTCTCCATTAAAGCAGTCTTAACAAGATCATCCTCACATCCAAGTCTAACTGCTAAAGCATGGACTCCACTCATTATTTGCATATTTCCTGCAATTGAAGAAGCTGATATTAAGCTCATGATTGTTAGGGCATCCGCGGAAATCCTCTCCCTTCTCATCAAACTAAACAGTTGAATTGCTTCCACACCAAATCCATTATCTGAATAAGCAGAAAGCATTGCATTCCAGGAAACGCTATTCCTTTCAGACATATTATCAAATATGTGTCTGGCACTAATCGGCAGCCCCATTTTTGAGTACATGTCAACCAATGCTGTTTCCACATATACATTCTTTCCAAAATTTTGCCTAATCCAATAGCAATGTACCGATTTCCCCGTGAGAGTCAATCCCAATTCCCCAAAAGCTGGCAAAATACTCGAAATCGTAATCTCATTAGGCCTCAACCCATACATAACCATCTCAAGAAAAGTCTCAGTAGCTTCAACAAAATGACAATTTTTTACGAACCCAGAGATCAATATTGTCCAAGAAACCAAATTTTTACCCACAACTCGAGAAAACAGTTTCTGGGCATCCGCTAGAAGTCCACAACGAACATACGAGTTCAATAAGCTATTGCAGAGGAAAATGTTCCGGCAAAGACCTGATGTCACTAGGCTGGCATGGATTTCTTGAATATGTTTTCGCCGCTTGAGCAGTTTCAGCGTTGAAGCATATGAATGGTCGTTAGAGTTGGAATCGCGTGAAACTTCGAAATTTAAGAGGGTTCTATTTTGCCGCGAAGTGCAACGGTTAGTAACAGGAGCAAGTCGGTTCATCCTTTCTCGGTTTGCTTGGGCATAGCGGTAGTCAAGAATTCGAAGGAAATTTATGGCTGTATTCAATCATGACGAGTTTTAAAGACTTTGAACTTTGGAGGAATTTTTAGGGTGTGCACTTCTGGCGTGTGTTCTGTGCATTCCCTGTGCACGTTGCGTGCATACCCTATAAAATAATATTTAACACTTTATATATTTCAAATAAAAAATAAAAAATTTCGGGCCTAGCCTGAAACCGGCCCGGTCCAGATTTGTACTGACCAAGGCCCGGGACCAGCCTGGCCCAACCACCTCTATCCGTTACGATTCGGGATCAGCCCTGGCCCATCCGTTACGAGAAAGAAGAACCTCTATCCGTTACGACCCGGGATCGGCCCTGGCCCAGCCATTCGTTACGAGAAAGAAGAAAGAAGAAAGAAGAAAGAAGAAAGGAGAAAGGAGAAAGAAGAAAGAAGAAAGAAGAAAGAAGAAAGTCCGATACGCTCCAGATCAAGACGCAATCGAGGAGAAGAAGCTCCGATACGCTCGACATCATTTACAAATCCAGATCAAGACGCAATCGAGGAGAAGAAGCTCCGACGAGGAGAAGAAGCTTTGATACGCTCGACATCATTACAAATCTAGATTAAGACGAGGAGAAGAAGCTCCGATACGCTTGACATCATTTACAAATCCAGATCAGAAGACGCAATTGAAGAAAGACAAGGAGAAGAAGCTCCGATCCATTGTTCGAAATGGCTTGCGCACAAAAGAGGATTTTTAGCTTCTTCAAGATTTTTTGCCAACAAAATTGCTCACAGAAATTGGTTTGCATAAACAACCCTAATTTTTATTTTTTTTTAGCATTTGTGTATGTGCTTGAGTAAATGAATCTAGAGATTTTTAATCTAGAATGTAACCTTTTTAGTTGTATAAATCTTATCGTTCAAATCTTGAAAATAATCTAAAATTTTATAAATTTAACAAACTATTTTGTTTTTAACAGAAAATACTATTGTAAAATCCTGCTGAAGTAGCAATTTAGGTGCTAGGTGCCCATAGGTAAAATCTACCGTTTTAGACAATTGTCCGACTTTTTTTATTAATAGTTTATTTTGCTCAAAACATTTGTCGCTCACCATGGTTTTCTGTATCAACTCCATTTTCTGCCTTTGACACCACAATTTAAGCCACAACCAAGTTTTCAACTTCTTTTATGATAATAAATAGATATTTTATTTAGCATTAATTTACTCTTTGATCATTATCGATAAATGGTTAATTACTTCTTTACTTAAGTTCAAGAGATTGTGCTATTTGTGCATGATTCTGCTTCAATTGTCTAAGATTGTCGATACCATTTAGAAATCCTCATATAATGTATTCTTACCCAAATGAAGAAGAAAGAATATTTTATAAAATGGATTTTGGGTTGTTTTTTTTCATTGTTCCTTGTTTTCTTGTTCTTTAGAATGGAAGTGTACATCAATGAGCTCTACACATACTAATGTTCGTTTTTTTTTTTTTTTTTTTTTTTTTTTTTTTTTTTTTTAATTTTAAAATATGAATGATAAATCTCTTTTATTTCAATATTCAATGATAACCAATGTTTTGCTCCTAACTAAGATTGTAATTTTAAGACAAATTAAGGCACTACTTGTTTATGAGTTTGCTTCCTACTGAGTCTAATCAGAGTCATCGGGAATTTTAGCTTCCACAAAGTATTTTTATGTGCAGACTTTACACACACTCAACCTTTGTTTGTTTGTTTGTCCTTTTTTTTTTTTTTTTTTTTAATTTTTTATTTTTAAGTTTTTGATTGAAATAGTGCTAGCCTTTTATGTGTTTAATTGTTGCCTAAGCTTAAACCTTACATTCCAAATATTGAAAATAATTGTGTTTTTTTATCAACTTAATTATCAAATTTAACCCCATGTTTCTTCTAATAGGAAATTCCCAAATCATACATGGATCCAGAGAGAAGATATTCGCGCAAGGTTGTACTAAGGAATCGTACGCAAAAAGTCTGGAACATAGAGATAACAGAAACTCGAGATGCTTGTTTTTTCAAGCACGGTTGGGCAAAATTCGTAGAGGATAACTCTTTCATCAATGGAGATCAACTGGTTTTCATCTATGACCATCCTGCTGTGTTTGACTTCTTCGTAATTGACCAATTTGGCTGTGAAAAGATAATAATGGAAGGTGAAGAAGCTCGAGTGAAGGGGTTGAAAAATAATAATGGTGGTGGTGTTAATTGTCAAGATAACACTTTCTTGGTGGACTATGAAGTCAATATGGTCACTCAAGTTAAGAAAGACGAGGATGAGATGGATGCAAAAGAGGAGAACAATGATGTTGGTTTTCAATACCATACACGTTCCAAAGGAAAAAGTTGCATTATTGAATGTAAGTTAGTTTCTCTTGATTTTCTTTTTAATTTTCATTTTGTCATATGTTTCATATATATATATATATATATATATATATATATATATATATATATATATATATATATACTTTTCACCGAGCTAAGGTTTCTTAATTTAGGTGGATTCAAGAGAGCTGGTAGCGTGAAAAAAAGTGATGCTAGTCCCAAAAAAAAGAATGTTGGTGCAGGGAAAAATGATGCTAGGGCAAAGAAAAAGGATGTTAGTGAAGAAGAAAATGATGCTAGTGCAGAAAAAGTGGGTGTTAGTGATGAGAAAAAAGATGCCACTCTGAAAAAGAAGAAGAAGGATGTTCCTGATCATTTTGGTTTAGATATTTTCAGCTCAGGACGTTTTACTCAACCTAAAAATCCTTATTTTGTGACCAAAATCAGGCCAAAAAGGCGCGATGATCTGGTAATTATTCTAGACATTTATTCTTAATGCATGAGCGGAAGCTAAGTTTGTTGGCATATATTTCAATCTTGTTTCTCAATTACATATTTTAATTTGCAGTATATACCGATGGAAGTCATCAAGGATCACAATATTGAATTGCCTGCAAAAGTGATCATGTGTGATGAGAAAGATAAAAAATGGAAAGCATATATAAAGACGTGGGGTGATGGGCGAACATGGTTGTCTGGAGGATGGCGACAATTGTGTAGATGGAACCTTGTTCAAGAAAATGACAGGTGCATTTGTGAGTTTGTGCCTTCATTGGGGCCAGAATTGGTCTTGCAGGTCACCGTTATTCGAAGAAAGGACTTAGAAGCACAACCAAATTAATGCTTAGCTTTCTAGTTAGTTCAATCTTAATGTTTTGAAGACATAGCTCACCACAGTTTCTATCCATGTTCTTATGGGGGCTTTCTGACCTCTCTATTTTGAGACCGTATGAAGTTTAGTTTCGGTAATTTCAATTCGGAAAATTTAATTTAGATTTTAGTTTTTGAAACTTATGTTAATGTCATCTTTGCTTTGGTTTCATACATTATTTTCTATGGTATTATTATAATCTTGTTGGGATTAATTTATATTGTTTGAATAATGTGTCATCATTTTATTAGTTACATGCTTAGATGGCTTTACTTATTCATTTATATTGTTGGGTTGGTGCCCTTTACGGATATTTTGCAATATTTATAATATTAGAGTATAAATTGGATAATTTTTTTATTTTTTATTTTTACTTGTAATTGTACATGAAAAAACTAGTATAATTTGATGTAACGATACTACCAATGTATAGTTGTGACCACAATTTGTTCCAATTTTGAATTGGTGGGATTTTATGGACCAAAATTTAAGTATTAGGGGAACTGGGGAAGGGTCGACTTAAATTGTCATTTACATAAAATATATTTTACCTCATAGATTTTCATTCCTGCACTATTTGACCTATTTCAAGAAGAGTAAATTCTCAAAATTGTTCCTTCTATTGTCATTTGTTAATTTGTATCATTGTCTTTTAGCTGCACTTAATTTGGTTCTCTGGTTATAAAATTTTTACTCAATTTTTTTTTTGATCGTAAGGAGGGGGGGAGGGGGGGGGGTGAAAACTAGTTGCTGCCATTGCGCAACCAAGAAATGCGCAAGTAGTCACGGTTGATCAGCTCTTCCATACCGGAGGGACACCTGTCGAACTCTCTCCAAATTCCTTCCATCTTCGTTCCCGGGAGAATTTTTACTCAAAATAGTCATTCGTTAGAGTTGCGGTCAATTAGGTGTTAAACTGAAGGGTAAAGCTGTAATTTCAGTTCCTTCCCTACATTCTCCCACATTTTTGTCTTGTTCAGTGTCGTAGTTGGAAAAATTAACACAAGAGTAGTAACCCTAAATCATGAATCTTCAAAAACCAAAATACAACAATCCTTCGAAATGTTAAATGTTGAAGTGATCTGGCAAAAATCCAAGTAGCAGAGTAGTGAAAGTAATTCAAATATGAATCCACGTTGAGCATCTACAATGGCATTTCGTAGAAGGATTGACATAGCCGAAATTCCAACAATGCTTTAGTTTTAATTTGACATACAAATTAAGTGTATAATTAATCAATTAATTATTTACTCAACATTTGTCAACTCTCTAATTGTTACTTTTATAAGTTCTAGAACCACGTGAATGTTCTTTTCATTGAGTCAGATTGCTATCATCTAGAGTATTCATTACGATAAATAGGCTCGATATCATTTAGAAATCCAAATCAATTATTCTTGAGAAATTTAAATTTTAGGGGCAGGCGTTTCGATTTCAATTGGTTTTTTTTTTTTTTTTAAGGTTTCGGTTATTTTGATTTTGAAAAAATGAAACCAAACCGATTTTAAATTTTAGTTCGATTTGGTTACACTTTGGTTTTGGCTTGGATTTCAGTTCTATTTGAGAACTCAAACATTTCCTAATTCTTTTCCGCATATAAATTTATTTATTTTCGTTAATAATTTAAATTTGAAAATATAAACAACAAGTCTACAATGCATATTTCACATTTCTCAATAAAAAATTAGACCAAACCAAACCGATCTCATCACCTACGTATGCCTTCAGACAACAACGTCATAGAATCCTAGAAAAAATTTGAGAGCAAAGAACAATTGTGAAAATTTGGATTAGAAAATTGAGGATTTAGTATATATATTGGGTAAATTTCTAAATATAAAAACATTTAGTTATAGATTTCTAATCAGGAGAATAGAGCTTTAGGTGAGAATGTGTGGTCTAATTTTTACTGTTAATTTGATTAGATCTATGGTCATAATTTAAGTTGGTATATTTTTTTTGAAAGTTTAAGTTGGTATATTTAATTTGACAGTTTTTTAAGTAGTTGGCAGTTATAAAATCAATCAAATCCCTGGAATTCCTCCCTTAAACTAGACACATCTTTTTGCTAATAGAAATTTGAATGGTCTAGATTAAACCACACGACCATACATAAGCACTTGTTAAGACCCTATAATTATATATATAGTTATAAATTAAATATAAACCATTCTGTTTTTTTTTTTCTTTCTTTTTGTCAAAAATCATTCAGTCTATAAAATATAGAACATATCGTTTTTTACTACTAAACCAAAACCTAATCATTTAGTTTAGTTTCGGCTCGGCTCGACTAGGTTCGAATAACCCGGACGAAATGCCTACCCCTACTCATGTCTAACCCTTCATAGATTGTGGTTTGCTTCTAGTTTACTTTGTAATTCATAAACAAATTAAGTATGTAATAAATCAAACAAATTATTATTTACTCAACATTTGTCAACTCTCTAATTATTACTTTTAGAAGTTCTAGAATCACGTGAATTTAATTTTTATTGAGTCAGATTGCTATCATCAAAACTATCCATTACTATAGGTAGCCACGGGCCGGTCCAAGATCGAAACAACTTAGAATCCGTCGAGAAAAAAGTGGGTTTGGCTTCACTAGGCATGACTGAGCCAAGCTTAGCCCGGATTGGAATTGGCTTTGGACCGATTCAGGTCCTTTAAAAAAAAAAAACCTAGTGCATGGCCCAGGCCCGTGTAAACTTAACATGCAGCCATGGCAACTCCATGGCAAAAAAAAAAAAAAAAAACATTGATTAATTTTGGCCAACTGCCACATTGTGGCAACTGGACTTAGGCCTGCAACGTGCAACGACCAATTAATTTAGTCATTGCACTTCGAAAATATTTTAAATATTTTTTTAAAAAAATTATCTACTCTATAAATATCCTTACCCAATTCATTTTTACCAACAAAAATTTTCAATCGAACACTCTCTTACTCTTACAATGATTCTCTATACATCCTTTTTTTTTTTGAAATAAAAGAGCTAATTCATTAATCATACGATGAAAAGTTTACAATAAGATCGATGGAATGATAAAACATTCTTACAATCAGACAATGAAACAAATTTCTAATGCTACACGAAACTTGAATCTCTTACTGTTTTTCAAGATTGAAGCTGAATTCGTTTTGAGAACCTGAAACTTCTTTGATATTGTTAATGATCTTACTACCAAGTTTGACTCTATTGCGGCTCTTCTGTCCATAGACAATATCTCCATTAATCCGAAGTGCATATCAAGGTTCGGATCTTCTTCGGTGCTCGGGATGAAGCAAACATACTCCATTATCAGATAAATTGTTTCACCTTATGAAAAAAAGAGAACTCGCCAAATAAACGAGCGGAAAACTCGCTAAAGACACGAGAGGAAATAACTCGCAAACGAAACGAGAGGGAATAACTTTAACAAAACAACAGATGAAAATCAAATCTAAAACAACCAAAACAATTCCTAAACACCAAACCATTAACTAATATGTGTGTGTGTGTGTGTGTGTATATATATATATATATATATATATATATATATATAAAGTAAAGAAGCTTGGATCTGGAGTTGGAGATGGCGAGGGACGGTGGTGAAGGAGGAAGAAACGTCGATGAGGGGCCGGAGGAGAGGGTGGCGGTGGAAGAGAAGCGGAAAGAGGTGCCGGCAGCGGAGGAGAGGCCGAAGGACAGACGATTGAGAGACGGTCGGAGTTGGGGAAGAAACGAGAGGAGGCCTTCGTTGCCTCCGCAAAACGAGCGGAGGCGGCGGTCGATGAGGGAAAACCCTTACAGAGAGAATATTAGGTTAGGGATTAGAGAATATTCCTCTATACATCCTCTTAATCTTATTTATATTTTATTCTTTTGATTGTTTTTAACCTCTCAAATTTTCAATTTCAATTTATATATTTTTAATTCTTTATAATCCTATATTAGTCCTATATTTTTAATTTTTATACTCTTAATTTCATATGGCTTATAATGGTAATCCTTCGAAATGTTAAAGTGATCTAGCAAAAATCCAAGTAGCAGAGCAGTGAAAGTAATTCAAATTTGAATCCACGTAGAGCATCTACAAATCTACAATGACATTTTGTCGAAAGATTGACATTGCCGAGATTCCAACAATGCTTAGTTTTAATTTGACATACAAATTAAGTCCATAATTAATCATTTAATTATTTACTCAACATGTGTCAACTCTTTAAATGTTAGTTTTATAAGTTCTAGAATCACGTGAATTTGCTTAACATGTGTCAACTCTCTAATTGTTAGTTTATAAGTTCTCATTGAGTCATATTGCTATCATCAAGAGCATTAATTACGACAAATAGGCTTGGTATCATTTAGAAATCCAGATCAATTATTCTTGAGAAATTTAAATTTTATAGACGAGAATTTCAATGATGGGGTATTGACTCTTTAGGCTGTATTAATTTGAGAAAATATAAAACAGATATTACCTTGTATTAGAGTCAATAGTATTCAAAAAAAAAAATTGAGTCAAATTGCTATCATAAAAAATATCTATTGCTAGAGGTGGTTACGGGCCTTTTTAAGGTTGAACCAACCCTAAATCAGCCCGAAAAAGTGGGGGTTGAACTTCACAAGGTCTGAACCGGACTTAGCCGGAGAAGAACCGACTTGTAAAGGACCGGTCCTTTAAAAAAACACGGGACTGGCCCAGGCCCATGCCCGTGCACAACCCAGGGACAGGTAAACTTAGCATGCAACCACGGCAACAAAGCATGGTAGCTCCATGGCAGGGACGGAGTCAGAAAACTTGAGTTGGGGGCTGATGTAGTAAAGAAAATTTACAATGTTAGTCGACATTATAATTAACTGCACCATATTATTATATATACCATACATTATTGTGATTATTATTGATAATGATTTCTAATTATACTATGTGTAATAAAGTATGAAATACATAATTATATGAGTACGATCGACACAGGTGTAAATCATTACTTTAAAATTTTTTCACATAACACAAAATATAATAACAACAATAACAACAACATCTATTTAAATATAGATTGTCACTTAACATCAAATAAAAAGTTTTGTCAATTATTTTGTCACCAAATTTTTTTCATAATTAACTTATATTCGTTTTATGGTTAGCTGAATATTTCAAAATTTAAGAGATAAAGACAAAAATCAAGATGAATTAAATAATCAATATTAATTTTTGTCAATTTCAAAACTAATCATTTAAACTAAAATGTACATCTTACAAATGTAAATAAATAATTAAGATAAACAATAAATCACAAATTTATTAATCAATATATATATATATAACTAATAAAACCAAAGTATATATCTCAAAATTAGAGATTTTTTTTTAAATTAAAATATATACTTGATGTCATTCATTATTAAAATCTTGATAAAAGAAATAAGATAATAAAGAAAAATGGTCACTTTAATTATTTGATTTATTTCTTTTTATTTAATGAATTTGAACTTTAATATATACTAGTATTTTCACCCGTGCGATGCATGTAATGGAATTGTTGTAATATATTAAGAATATTTAAATCGATATATAATTATTTAAGAGTTAATTTCACCAGAGGTCGCTTATCTTTCCTGACAATTCCAAATTTAATCCTAGACTATAGTTATTAATTATTACGATTTATTCTATGCTATAATTCTTACGTTAATATTCTTACTATTATTATTAACACTTAATTACTTTTAGATATTATTATTACCACTTATATTATTATTATTATTATTATTATTATTATTATTATTATTATTATTAGGTTCTTATCAAGTTCTGGTAGTATATAATGGCCGTGAGGCACAATAATAATATAACCATAATTAAATATTCTTGTATTGTATTCCGTGAGTCACAATAATAATATAACAATAATTAAATATTCTTCAATTCTATATTCTTCTAGGATTTCTATTACCATCATTAATTATTCCCTAATTTACCATAGTTAAATAATTTGACCAATTATAAAGAGAGATTATTAAATAATGCATGGGATAATTTTTTAATTAAAATTTTTAAAAATTTATTAATAAAACATAAGGTTCTCATAGTTTTTTCTTAGAAACTATTTAATAAAGCATTTTTTTTTTTTAGAAATTGGTGGGCCAAACTGCCTAGGCTGTTTGCGGAGGATAGGTCTCGAAAAAATACGCGATTTCAAAAAAACACTTGTCCAAAACGGACAATCCAGTCAAAAGTTATGCCTTGCTGAACTTTTGACACTTTACAACTTAAAAAAAAAAAAAATTAATCGTCGGTTCAGCGATTTTTGCAACACTGATATATAGTATAGATATAGATTAGAATAGGAATAGTAGTACACAATTTTCTAATATTAGAATAAAATTTTAACCAAGAATTATTGTAGAAATCAATATATTTTATTAGGAAGAGAGATTTTTAGAAATTGGGCGGGAAGTTAAAATTTCATGATTTTGTTTTTATATAAAGTATAAATTACAATAGGAATTGTATTACACTATTTTATAATATTAGAATAGAATTTTAACCCAGAATTATTGTACGAATGGGAAAGTAGAAATGAATATATTTTATTATGAAGAGAGATTTTTAGGAATTGGGCGGAAAGTTAAAATTTCAAGATTTTGTTTTTATATAAAGTATAGATTACAATAGGAATTGTATTACACTATTTTATAACAATAGTTATGCTGTGCAACCGAATGCACCATGCGCATGGTGCATACATGCATACGCGCGTCCCACTTAAAAAAAAATTTCAGGTTCGATTCTCGGCAATAGCATTATTGTGGATATATATTTATGAATTTCTGGATATATAGTTATGAATTTGTGGATATATAGTTATGAATAGTTATGAATTTATGGATTAGTTCATTCATTGTGGATATTTAGTTCATTCATTGTAGATATTTACTTCATTCATTCACTGTGAATATATAGTTATGAATTTCTGGATATATAGTTATGAATTTATGGATATTTAGTTCATTCATTGTGGATATTTAGTTCATTCATTGTAGATATTTTCTTCATTCATTCACTGTGGATATTTAGTTCATTCATTGTGGATTTTTACTTCATTCATTCACTGTGGATATATAGTTATAAATTTGTGGATATATAGTTATGAATTTATGGATATATAAAAATGCTATTGCCGGGAATCGAACCTAATTTCTTCTTTAAGTGGGACGCGTGTTTTTTAACCAAAACGACGTCGTTTTGCATCGAATGCACCATGCGCATGGTGCATTCGGTTGCACAGCATAATTTGCAATTGTATAATATTAGAATAGAATTTTCACCCAGAATTATTGTACGAATGAGAAAGTAGAAATCAATATATTTTATTAGGAAGAGAGATTTTTGGGAATTGGGCGGGAAGTTAAAAGTTCAGGATTTTGATTTTATATAAAGTATATATTACAATAGGAATTGTATTACACTATTTTATAATATTAGAATAGAATTTTAACCCAGAATTATTGTACGAATGGGAAAGTAGAAATCAATATATTTTCTTACGAAGAGAGATTTTTTAGAAATTGGACGGGAAGTTAAAATTTCAGGATTTTGTTTTCATATATAGTCTAGATTTTGAGTTCATTTAATATAAACATAATAGATTATTTTTTTCAAAAAATAAATTAGAGGGGACCAAAAGTGTATTTTATCCCTACTATATCAATATATATACATACATATTTATTAAAAAATTTAGGAGTAGGAGTGGGGTGGGGTGGGGGCGGGCAGGACTCCCCTACCCCTAAGGTGGCTCCGTCCCTGCTCCATGGCAAAAATACATTGATTAATTTTAGCGAGCTGCCACATTGTGACAACTAGCCTTAGGCTTGCAACGTGCAACTAGCATGTGCCGGAGGTTAGGCTAGGCTTGGCCTCGTGCAGAGGCTAATGCTTGCCTGCTCCTGGTATATCATTATATTCTAATTTAATTCTATAAGATTCAATTTGAACCGTGGTAACCGATTATGTTAGCATTATTTTTCCTGGCCAATATCAAAAGTAAGGAAGTGCAGAGGCAGTCCAGTTTAATTGTGAACCAACCACCTCCTCACCCCCTTATCCATTCACCCTCTAATATTCTCCTCACACCCATTTCCTCCCAATCACACCTTTTCTTTTCCGTTTTTATCACTTCTATACTCATCTTCTAACTTGTTCGATCAGGTAAAGAAGGCCATGGCAACTGCATCTGCATCGGCTACATTTTCTCCGGCGAGTGCAGTTACCGGCACGGCCATCAGGCCTTCCCAGAAAAGGGCGACGAAAGTGAATTACATTAGTGGGTTGAACTCGTTCGGAGGGCTGAAGGCGCATAACCATGTATCCACTCTGGGCCTCCCTGTTTGCACTGACCACTCATTTGCAAAGATTGTGAGCTCACTGAGAGACCCATCACGGGGCAGAGGGAGAGGCGGCGGCGGCGGCGGCGGAGCTCTCTCTTCTACCTGCAATGCCGTGGCTGAGATTTTCAAGATTGCGGCCATCCTCCCGGGGCTTGTTCTCGTTGGGGTTGCCGTCGGCTTCGTCCTCCTCCGCCTCGAAGCTACTGTCGAGGAAGCTGAGTGATCTGAGAGAGATCAGATGCTTCACTGCTAATCAAGATTAGCTCTGCTTCTCCATTCATTCCATATATACATATCTATGCTTATTGTGACAGATTTGATTTGATTTCATTTGTTTTTCTCACATATTATTATATATATCATCAAAATAGTAAAACCTGCTCATTTCTTTTTCTCATTACCTTAATTAGTACATCAAACTCTTGTTGTTTGCTTCTGTTATGATTTTAACATGAAAATCTATGATAAAGTCAAAGAAGGGATTTTTCAGATTGAAATTCCCAAAGCTCCAAACAGGAAAAGTGGGATATTCATTAGGGTAAGCATGCTTATAAGGCAGTTCATAATATACACATAATTAGGGCAACCCATAACTTGTCATCTAACCTATACCTGAACTTGTTTCAAGCCATTAATGGCGTCTGGGTCATCCACCACTCTACTGTGAAGTTGTTCATAGTTGGGGAAAGGGAAACCCCCCCTGGCTGCTTGGTTTCTGGCAAAAACAAGGCAAAGAGTGGCAACAAGTGCCAAAATAAGAGCAAGAACCCAACTGAACTGCAAATTCGCCAGCGCCACAGCCCTCACGCCCGCTTCATGGCTGCCACATACCACGGCGCTACTGTGATGCCCTGCGGCGCCCATACATCCCCGCGGCACGAACCGAGGAACCCACAGCATGAACCCCATGTTCACGAACCAACAACCTTGGAACACAACCGAGACGGAAAGCACAAGCGCCGCTGGGAAAACGGCTGGAAAGGTTGTGGCAAACAGGGCTGCCACGAGAGAAATGCACACGATGATCTGCAACAGCCAGTGGTAATGGCCTTCTAGCCCAACGTGATCGGCAGAGTGATAATGAAGCAAGAAAAGCTCTTGACTGAAAACGGAAGAGGCAAGTATGCCAGAGATCCCAGTTAGGAGATCAGTGGAGTGGTTCAACTCAGCGAAAAGAGTGAACCCAGCAAATATGGCGAGGTGAAGGAACATGGTTGCGTGCTCTAGATTCAGAAGCTCTAAAGAAAAGTGGAGAGGAGGGAAGCTTATGAGCTGTGTAACCATGGCAAAAACTGAGAAAGACAACACAAGAATGAGTTCCAGATTGTGGGATTTGCAGAGAGGATGAAGATTGTTGTTGAGTGGGTACCAAAACCTTGATCTGAACTTAGCAGGGCCATTTTGATAGTAAGCTCTAATGGTGTTGATTGTGTGCATTAACCCAAGAAAGGCAAGGGCCAAACCTGGTACCAGATGTCCCACTAGAGTTCCCATACTTGAGATTAATGAATTGAATTGAATTGCATGAAAGCCTTAAATACAAGAACAAGAACAAGAACATCATGGTTTGTATCAAAACTCAAAAGCAGTACTACAGACAAAAATCTAATCGGATTTAAGGTGCACTTTGCATGGGTTTCCACAAACAACACGTATAGGATAAAAAGTGGTAGCAGAAAGTATGCGGCTCTTGAGGATGATTAAGAGAAAGTGAAGCGGCAATGCGAGAACCATAACATTTCGGGGTGTTTGGTAAATAGCTGTTTTAATGGATTTGACTAGTTAATTGTAGAAAAATGTTTGGTAAATTAGCTATTAGTTGATAGCTGATTACATGCAAAATAACTTTCTTAAAAAACTGATTTGAATTTTAGCATTTTAGAGTAATAAGCTGTTACAACAAACTAATTAATTAAATATTTATATTGAATGTTTAACCAAGCCAAATAACCAATAGTGATCAAATAAGTCAAAATTGACTGATAAACTAACTATGTTACCAAATATTTTCTTAGTTTTAGCATTACCAAACATGAGTGTATATGAGGACATTCTTAGTCCATGATCTATTATCGTTAAAACAATATGGTCAATTCAACAAATTAAAGCTTTTAAGGTTAGTGCATGATAGTTATTGGATGGTTAATGAAAATGTCATGTCGTCCATCCATATATTGTAATATATAGTTAAAAAGGAAGGTTGGATATGATCCTGTGGGCTCTACGTTCATCATTGCAGGGTGCTTTCCTATAGGATGTTTATGAGTGTTTAGCAATATTATTAACTTATGTCTTAGGAGTACTGCTATTACAATTTGAAGGATATTTGAGCATGAGAAGAAAGGGAGAAAATTAAAAATATTCTCTATGTTCTAACTACTCCTCATAGATCCATTATTTATCCTTCCCAGAAGAAGCATCGTCTTACTCTTTTTTTTTTTTCAATTTTTTTGAAGGGATTACATTTATGCCTCTCACAAATATGTGAATTATCAATGTCACCCCTAAATTATTAATGGTGTAAATGTTGCTCCTCAATTTTTAAAACATCCATTCTCTAATTTAAGAGTAATATTAATAATTGACATATTTGTGAGGGACATAAATTACAAATTTTTCCTTTTTTTGAATGAAGGAGTGTCTTACTTTGTAGAAAAGTTATTAACAAATGGAGTATGTATACAACATCGAAGGGACATGTTCAATTGATGGCAAATTAGAATGAGTAACAGACAACAAACGAATTGACGACTTCAAAAAGCTAGTTTTAATCGTTTGAGCAACAAATTAGAAAACATGTCTCTATTAGATTAAATAAATGCAGAGCACTAAGAAAATACAACACTGATCCCACTAGTGTAGTGTGTCTATATATAGTGGGGAATGACATACATTACGTGTCCCAATAAGCTTTTCCCTCTTGTTCCGTAATGACACAAAGCTTTTAACCAAGTGTTTCATTTCCCTGGAATATTACCTCAATCATTTTCCTCTTCACTACAAATGAGTAATATACTAATATGTGTATGTCAAATACTTTCTTTTCGTATTTGATGATGATGATTCAACGTTTTTATTTTTCACATTTTTATGTAATATACCCCATTAAGTGGTACAAATATTACAAGGTATACTTGTTGAAAAAAATTAGTTAAATTGTCATTTAAAGAGGTCAAACCATTTTGTGGTATAATTTTTCATAAATGAGATTCACTTTTGAGTTGAGTTGGGTTAAGGTGGATTAAAGGTTTAATTTGTTATATTATATGCACTCAAAATGAATGATGGATAATGAATAAGAATTTAATTCTTAAAGTATACCCATTTAAGATATGAAAATAAAGTTGGAAATGTTTTTAAGTAGTCTTTGTTCCACATTAGAAAGGCATGTAGATTCGCACTAATATATACACAATTTAACTTTTTAAAGAATTTGAATTGTTTATCAAGGATGTTCTCTCTTGCCCCAAATTTGCTGAAATGTAGCACAAATATAAACATGCCATCAAACTATTTACATTATATTACATTACAAGTTATGTTTTCCGTGATTTCAACATGTAGTACGTTGTCTTTATATGTCATATAGACTAATTTAATTTTTAAAAAAAATATTTTTATTTATTTAAAGAAAATTACAAGTTATGTTGACATGACTTTCACGTAGCACCCATGTTTATAAATTAAAGAAAAGTATACATGAAAATCACATTAGCATAATCTGCAATAGCAAGTTAATTACTAGTAAAAATGTTTAAAAAAAATTAAAATGTAATGCCCTAGACTAAAAAGTACTTCGAGAGCTTATTATATGCCCCTTAATTTCTTATCCCATTTATTAATACTCTATAATTTATTATGTTCTTTTGTTACTCTCTAAGTCTTCCACACACTCCATCTATAATATAAAAGTATGAGGAAAAGTTGTATAGAAATCTTCACGTTGCCCAACTGCAACAATGACTAGATGTATGTTTACTAGCTATTTGATTATATTTTATGTAACATGACACGTATGAAGGATCAATATATATATGTTGATGCAATAATAATTGATGAATACTCTACTACACGGAACATTCACTGCTTTTCCAGCCTTTTCATCAAATCTTTAGCATTCATCGATCACCAAATTCATTGCAAAATAAAGTCATAGGATACAACATTATCTCCGTTTTATAAAAGCAATCCAAAAATCTAATTTCGCATTATCCATCAGCTTTTAATGCCTTCACGCATTATATAATTTAAGGTTCGTTAAGGATCGGAGTATTTAAATGAATACAGATAACACAGAGTTATTGTCTGATACTTTTGATTTAAAATTTATTTTTACTTATTTGATGTGTGTTTTGGAAGGAAACTCATGAATTTATGTATTTATCATTTTACCACCGTTAATTTAAAAGATTGAGAGGCTATCACTACTAGAAATTATGAAATTTCCGATCACCTGAAAGTGATCTTAAATCAAGTTGATACCAAAAAGTGATCGGAAATAGCAACACAGGTTTTTCCGGATATCAAAAGTGGTCGGAACAAGACTTTTTACTTGATTTAAGATCATTTTCAAGTGGTCGGAAAATTCATAATTTTCAATAGTGTATTCTAATATAATTGAAGGACTAAAATAACTATTCTCCCTCTTAACTTTTAACATTTTAAGATAGAGTTGAGATTGAATCCTTTCTTCTTTTTTTTTTTTTTTTTTTTTTCGCATTTCAATCCTTAAAGTAGAGATTGATGAACGCATATATGCAATGTGATGAGGACCACTCATCTTTTGCAACCCTTTCATAAGATCATCAACGTTCATCTCTTCCACTTCGAAAACGTAACCAAACCATTATGCCTGCAAAGGTTCCCACGTGGCATAGTGTTATGATAGAAGAAGACGTATGCATGCAACTTCATATCATCTGCTTTTTTTTTTTCTTTCTTTTTTTAAAGCTTATAAAAGCAATATAATGAATGAATCATTAATTAAATTATAGGTAGTATCACTCATAGCATTGCCTTTCAATTTCCAAGGTTTTATATATATTCCGTACTTTATAGAAAATGCATGATTGCAAATTTGTCTGTCGGCTATATGTTCTACACAGATGTGTGGATCATGAATATAATGTACATTCTTAATATACTAAAAGTATATTATTTATGTACTGAATGTACATTATTTGAAAACATACAAAATCATATATTTTCAATATTCAAATAATATATTTTTCATTAATACAAGATACATTTTTAATATACTAAAAATATATTATTTATATATTGAATGTACATTATTTGATAATATACAAAATAATATATTTTTAGTATTTAAATAATGTACTTTATATACACAACTATATGGACCATGGTCCGATCCATAGAATAACGATATGAAAATGATGGCAAATTATGCTCTGGACCCGTGTCCACATTGAATTGTGGACACGGGCCCAAAACGACGTCGTTTTTAAAAAAAAAAACGCGTCATTTAGTTAAAAAAAAAAATTTCGTGCGTGTTTTGCCGTTAACGGCGTTAACGGCGTTTTTTGTTTTTTTATTTTTGATTATGAATGTACAGTTATGCAATTATGAAATTATGAACACAGAGCTCTAACATTATGAACTTACAATTATGAACATATATAGTGATAAAATTATGACCATGGAGCTTTAAAATTGTGAATATAGAGCTTCGAAGATTATGAATGTACAGTTATAGAGTTATGAATCTACAGTTATGGAGTTATGAATCTACAGTTATGAGATTATGAATCTACAGTTATGGAATTATGAATGTACAGTTATTGATCGAATTATGAACAAAGAGCTCTAACATTATGAACTTACAATTATGAACATATAGTGATAAAATTATGAACATAGAGCTCTAAAATTGTGAACATAGAGCTTCGAAAATTATGAATGTACAATTATGGAGTTATGAATGTACAGTTATGACGTTATGAATGTACAATTATAGAGTTATGAATGTATAGTTATAGAGTTATGAACGTACAGTTATGGAGTTATGAATGTATAGTTATTAACATATAGTAATAAAATTATGAACATATACTTCTATAACAAAGTGATCTGAAATTTAAAAAAAAAAAAAAAAAAAAAAAAGAGGAGATAACAGTGCCTAACGGCACTGTTACCCGTGTCCATCCAAGGCATAACGATTGGAAAATGATGGGGTCAGGTCATAGCCCATAAGAGGTCAGAATAGGACTATGAAATTGGGCCAGAAGGGTGACCCAATAAGACTATATATATATATATATATATATATATATATATATAGAGAGAGAGAGAGAGAGAGGAATAAAGGTCAAATAGGCCATCGAATTGCACACGATAATGTAATTAGGCCACTGAGCCTAAAAAACCTACAATTAGGTCCCTAAACTAACCAAATTTGTGCAATTCTTTTAATTTGCAGGTTTTCAATCGGTCATTTCAAATTAAATTATTTTTAAAAAAATAAATTTTACAAATAATTATTTAAAATTGAAATTTAAAAAAAAAACAAAAAAAAAAAAACAGATCTTCCCGCCGGAGATTCGTCTGGCCGATTTCTTCGTCTCCATGGCCGGAGACGAAGCTTCGTCTGGACGGAGACGAAGAAACTCTTCGTCTCCGGCCATGGAGACGAAGAAATCGGCCGGAGACGGTTTCTTTGTCTCCGGTCGGAAGTTTTATTTTTTTTTCTTTTTTTTAAAAAAAAAATTTAATTTTAAATAATTATTTTTTAAAAAAATAATTTATTTTAAGATGACCTTTTGGAAACCTGCAAATTGGAAGAATTGCATGAATTTGATTAGTTTAGGGACCTAATTGTTGATTTTTTAGGTTCAGTGGCCTAATTGCATTATCGTGTGTAGTTCGATGGCCTATTTGACTCTTATTCCTATATATATATATATATATATATATATATATATATATATATATATATATATATATATATATATGTAAAGATTTTGGTTCCTATGAGGTTAAGTCTTTCCGTGCGGTCAGTGCGGTATACACCATTAGGTATGTATAAATACACCATACAGTGTTCGAAAATACACCACAAAAAAAAATACACCACACATAATGGTGTATTTATATACACGAACACTGTGTGGTGCATTTATGCATACCTAATGGTGTATGCTGCACTAACCGCACGGGAAGACCTGACCCTATATATATATATATATATATATATATATATATATATATATATAGAGAGAGAGAGAGAGAGAGAGAGAGAGAGAGAAAAAGATTAGTAGGGGACCTAGTAAATAAAAAAGGAGTATTTTTAGAGCAACTCCAATTATGTAAGACTAAAACAACTAAATGAAAATGATTGTGGGAGTAAAATTACATTTTCAAAAAAAAAAAAAAAAACATCAAAAACGACATATCTTGTGAGAAAATAACATAAACCTTATCTTATCAACATAAAATTAAATCCGCCTCCTTAACCATTATCCCAGTGATGGAGCTGAGCTAGCAGATAATATATTAAACACGCATAAACCCATTTGGCTTCATACAATTCCTTCCTCTTTCACTGTCTCACAATTTGTAATTATATTGAATTGCTAGCTAGCTTTTTAACATCACACTTACTTAACTCCAGTATGTAGTTCCTTATTCCTATGAATTCATGTATTAAAAGATCCATATATGTCCAATTCAGTTGGAATCCTAAATAATCCTCCATTTGCTTCACTTGGTTGATAATGCAAATTAAAGGTGGTTTGTTGAAAGTTTAGAGAAATTTTATATTATAATTTGTTTCAGTTTACTGACTAGTCATTTTAGTTTATAATTATTTACTGTTACAAAATCTCGCTCACGAATTAATGGGACCCATGAGACGGTCTCACACAAGTTTTTGCCATTGTATTATGTTGGGCACTAGTCACACAACCAAAACTTAACTATTAAGGGGATCGAAGTGTCGTTTGTAAAGAATAAAGTCAAATGTGGAGTAGGTTTGCATTTAATGAGTTAAGATTATGAAGAATAAAGTCAAATATTTGCAACAAGTTAAGAATTGTAAATCTCTAAGCACACAAATCTACGACTAATATTCACTTGAGTTTGCTATAAATAGACAATCTCTCTTCATTGTAAGATATCTTATCCCATTAGATAGCAAATAGCAGTTGATATTGTTATATGCAATATAGCCTATGAGGTCCCTACAAACGAAGAAGTTGAGATTTGGGTTGAACATGTTGTTGAAGACCAATGGAATTAACGTAGTTCCAAGGCATTTTCTTCGAAAACAATTCATACCGCACTTCTTCCGTCCTTTTAGCTGACGAACTATAACCTTTGTATACACTACTGGGAAGTGATTCGATTGGTTTCTGTAGGCTTGTGCAGAGGATTTTTTTTTTTTTTAAAGAATGTTGCTTTATCCACATGAGCTCTTAACATTTACCTCTCATATTTTAGGAGAAAGTTGAGAATGATAATTGCTTCTATTGTATACTTATGATGAAGCGGAAATTTGAAAGCAGCGACAAGAAATTACTAAAAATTCATTCTATAATTAAAATCTAACATCTTTAAACTGATTTCGTGGGACCAAAATCAGACCGTCTTAGAAAAAATGAGAGAGTATTTTGCAACAGTGAATAATTAGGGACTAAACCACTTAGTCAATAAATTACTGAGAGATTAAAATTGTATACTTTTCTATATATAATAATTAATTAATTATTTTTTATAGAATAAATCTCAATTTTGGTCCTACGAGTATTAGTAAAATGACAGTTTTAGTCTATATATTTAATTCATACTAATTTTCATCCACAACTATTGTTTTAGTGCAAAAAATAATCACGCCGGTCACCCATTCGTTTAGGACATGTCGAAATATGAAATTGTTAATGGGTATTTTCATTTTTTTTCAAAATAATATCTCAATTTAACCATGAATAAATGAATTTAAGCTCTACGATCAATCTCAATTGCAGTTTTCCTCCCAAATTAAGTTAGGATGGCGAGGAGAACTGCGAAATGAGATTGATTTTAAGGCTTAAATCCCTTTATTTATACTTAAATTAGGATTTTAATTTGAAAATGATGAAAATATTTTTAAAATTCGACATGTTTTAAACAGAGAGGTAATTGGTGTGATGAATTTTAGAATTAAAATAATAGTCCTGGATGAAAATGAGTATGAATACCAGGTTTATTGGCTTTCGTTATGTTTTTGCCTTTTGATTTTTATCTTGAAAACAAAAATTCGGGGACGGATAAATCCCCCGCCCCGTTCTGATTAATTTTGTCTTATCTTATTTGTGTTTGCATTAACAGTTTATTTTATTTTATTTATAACTAGTATTTGCGCCCGTGCGATGCACGGAATGGATTTGTTGTAATATATTAAGAATATTTGGATCGATATATAATTATTTAAATTAGAACATCAAATATTATATAGTGCAATTGAAAGTATGGTTTGGATCATTTATGTGTTTTTATGTTATTAATTGCTCAAATTAGTAGCTAATATGTAGATGTACGCATGCGGTGCTGTAACTTTGGAGATTTTATTTATCATTGTTCAGTACTTTTATAAATTAGTCAAATGTGCTCGTTCTCTAGCAACTCAGTTATAAAAATGAATTGATATCCTAATTTATTTGTATGGAAAATATATTTTTTTTTGTCTAGATATATAGCAATTTTGCCATTTAAAAAAACATAATATCACAAATTGTATTTACATACTATTGAAACCTCTTTGTAGACAACATTGGTAGTTACAACACAATCTTGTCTATCTTCGTCTAGAGCTAACACCTTTAGTCCAAAAGGATGGGTGACTCGGGTAAAAATATATAATGGTAGAATTTCAGTCAATTAGTAATCCTTTTATATTTTCAGTCAATTAGTAATATCAAATTCATTTTAGCCAATTATTCTTTTTTTATTTTTAGTCAATTAGAATATTAGATGCATTGATATTTTTACCTAATTTTTGTTCCAGTTTTAATTGATGATGTAGAATATTTTTAATGAAATATTTTCTTTGTATTTTTAATTTACTTTTACTATTGTTTAAAATATGCATTTACTATTGATGATGTAGAATATTATTATTGAAATATTTCCGTCCAATTTTTAATTTCTGTTCCATTTTTTAATTAAAATGCAATGAACTGTCAATTTATTTTTTCATTTCAATTATGGATCATTTTTTATTTGTAGTCAATTATTAATATTAATTTCCTTTTATAATTTCAGTCAATTAGTAATATCAGATTCATTTTTAGACAATTATTCTTTTTTATTCTCAGTCAATTAGTCAATTAGAATATCAGATGCAGTGATATTTTTACCTATCCAAACCATTTTTAATTGATGATGTAGAATATTTTTATTGAAATATTTCCGTTCCATTTTTAGTTTACCTTTACTGTTGTTTAAAATATGTCTTTACTATTGATGGTGTAGAATATTATTATTGAAATATTTCATTTTCATTTTTTATTTACTTTTACTTGATGATGTAGAATATTATTATTGAATATTTCCGTTCCATTTTTAATTTCTATTCCATTGCTTAAAATTGTGAAAGATTTATGATATAATTGTGATTTGATTTATTCTACTATGTAATATTATTGTGAAAAATTAAAATGCAATAATCTGACAATTTTCTTTTCAATTTTAGTCAATTATGGATCATTTTTTATTTTCAGTCAATTATTAATATTCATTTCCTTTTCCAATTAACCTAATTTCTGTTTCTTTTTTCATTTTTAATTTTCAGTCAATTATTAATATTCATTTATTTTTCAATTTACCTAATTTTTGTTTCATTTTTAATTGATGATGATGTAGAGAATTATTGTGAAATATTTCTGTTTATTTTTTAATTTACCTTTACTATTTACTATTGTTTGAGCGGGAAATCAAGTAAATAGAATTTTGTTTTTAATTATATTATAGATTATAGATTATAGATTCTCCACCAATCGAAACACTATGGATAAAGAAAAGCCATTTCATTAAGGAAATTAAAACTAATTAAATTAAATATAATCATGCTATATTTATTTGTAACTGTATATTAATTTCATTTTGAAATCATTGGTTCACATATTTGAATTATTTATTTTTTCTTTAATTATTATAAACAAAAATGATACTATACTAATTAATTTATGATATTTTTCAAATTGTATTTTTAAAAAATATAACATTTACACATGTTATGAGGTGTTAAAACATATTTTAAAATTATTTTTTATTAGTAAGTGTTTTTATTTTAAAAATATTTTCCAGCGGGCCACACACTCCCTTAGTTTCCCATAAAAAATTGATAAAGAAAAGTCATTTCATTAAGAAAATTAAAACTAATTAAAGTACATCTAATAATGCTATATTTATTTGTAACTATGTATTAATTTTATTTTGAAATTATTGGTTCACATATTTGAATTTTTTATTTTTTCTTTAATTATTATAAACAGAAATGATATTGTACTAATTAATTTATGATATTTATCAAATTGTATTTTTAAAAATATAGTGTTTTACCGGCAATTTATATCATGCACCAGGGCGCGCATTGCATTGTGCGCCCTGATGCAATACCTAACTGTATAAAAAAATACACATAATTGTATAAATAAATACACATAATGATATAAACAAATACACATAATCACGTCAACTCCCTTCCGCGCCTCCCAAAACAACGTTATTTTGGGAGGCGGGGGACGCACAGTGCTGCGCGCGCTGTGGTGCAGGGTATAACGATTGTGTTTTACCCGTGCGTTGCACGGATTTTTTTTTTTTATTTTATGAATTTAAAATTAAAAATAGAAAACAATGAAAATATATTATAATGTACAATATAATAATATAGTTGGACTTTTATATATTTGGTCAAGTATCTATTTTCATAACATACAAAATTTAAATTTAAATTTTGTATGGCTAATATAATCTCTAATCACGTACATATTTAGATAAATTTATTGAAAAATTCACATAATTAAATTTATTTATTCCTAATTGTATTTCATATATATTATAATTCTAAAAATATGAATACTAACTAAGAGAATTGTACTTAGAAATCAAAAAAAAAAATGTAAATTCTAAATTTTGTATGAATAAATTTAAACTCTAATCGGACGCATTTCCTTATATGATTGTATAATACATTGTATATACACATAATATTTATTAATATGTATATAGAAAAGTTCTATATTATAATTTCAATAATTATAATTTATATTGATAGATTTATAATTAAAAAATTACATTTAGAAATTTAAAATGTAACATTTAAATATTGTATGATTATTATAGTGTATTTTTTGAAAGGGATTATTATAGTGTATAATTGTATGTAAAATTATAAATATTCATGTTTTGTTAATTTTATACTTTCATTTCTTTAATTATATTTCATATTTTATTAATTATAATTTAATGAAATTGTCACAAATATTTTTAGGAAAGAAATCTTATATTTCTTAGTTTCAATAGTTATATTAATTATAATTAATAAATATTGTGGAAATTATCATAATAATTTCATTAATTATATTAATTCTAATATTTGTTCTCTTCCAATATTTAAACACATTACCATAAAATTATCATAATAATTACACGAAAGAAGGAAAGAAAATTATTAGAATAATTACCATTAATATTAAAAATTAATTATATATTAATGTAATTATAATTTATTTTATGCCAATAATATTATACATTAAGTATATATATATATATATATATATATATATATATATATATATATATAATTATTGAAAAGATTATATAATTTTAAAAAGTAAATTATTAATTAGATTACATAATATAATTGTCCTACTAATTGATTCCATACTACTATGTATAATTCATTTATTTGAATTTTTTAAAGATAAATATCTATTAATTACCTTAATAATTAAGATAATTTTTAGTCAATCAATATTCAATAGTATTAAATGTATTACTTCGAATTTTTATAAATAAGATATAATATTATTAAATCGAAATAATTAAAAATAATGTGTCCATATTACAAAAGATTTTATAATAGTAATTATTTTCGCCTAATAGAATTTGTCAATTATTAAACATTGTTTATGGTAATTATTGTATGACATTTAATACTAAGATTATTAGGTATAATTTTTATAATTAAGGTATAATATTATTAAATCAAAATTATTAAAAATAATGTGTCCATAATATAAAATAAATTATAATTGTCTTAATAATTATTTATTAATATAAATTTATAATTATAAATTTGTATACGAAAAAACATAGCAACTGAACTTCTGGTTTAAAAAAAAAAAACATCTTTCCATTTTATTTTATTTTTTTGTCACCAATGGATTGTATTTATAGGTAGAGAATGTGAGAATTATAAATTAATAATATAAGTTTCATTTTCCATTTCCTTTTCTATTCAGTCAATTAGGGATTTTTATAATTTTCAGTCCATTAATAATATACGTTTCCTTTTTCAATTTGCATAATTTCACTTTCGTTTTCCAAATCCGTGTTTCATATTTTATTCTCATACATAATATTCACGTTACTATAAATTGATTAGCAATTAATACATTTACAATACCATAATTATGCAATATTATCAATTAATATATTTTAATTAATTTACATTAAACATATGCTTACCAAATAAGATTTATTAATTATTTGACTAAAAAATATAAAATATTTAATTAATTTAGTACACAAGTTTGGACGTGAAAATGATGTAAGAGGATTTTACATTTATATAGATATGGTATTACGTTCATATGAAATAATATTACCATACATACTTGTTAATATTTTGATTTATTAAATTGGTTACAATTCATATTATGGTATGAATAATTCTTATGCAATATACAATTTGGCAACTCAATTAATATTAAGATTTCACGCAATGAACATATTTCATCTTGTGTACTCATTTGACCGGAAATATGAAGGTTGGTTCAATAAATCGTAAATATTACCAATTGTTTGGTTAGAAAATAATCTTTATCAAATAAAAAGTAATTAAATTGATAAATTATACTTAAAAGGTAAATATTACTGGTTATTTTCTTATATATAAACCTTTATTGAATTATTTTATTATAAGGAGCGAAAAATTTTATACATAAATTATTTTATAATTTATTTTGATCGTGAGGCCACACACGCGCACACACACACATATATATATACACACCGTAAATATTACAAAATACTTGGTTACAGAATAAGCTTTATTAAGTTATATATAAATTAAAAATGATTAAATTGTTAAATTATACAAATTGGAAAACTCTTAACAAAAAATTAGCAAAAATGTAACCACGTCCGTAAATTTGATTCTATTTCGTAAATGATTCATAAAAGTCTGTGTGATTCTATTTCGAAAATTTCAAAGAATAGTGCAGAGTAGTAATAAATTAATGTAAATATTATCCAAAATTCTCAAAACCAGAAGCATATTCGATCTAATTGAGAAGTGAGAAATGCCTATTACATAACAATAACAAAATATAAAATTATAAGTGAAGTTAAATGTTGGAATAACTATACAATCTTTAGAGCTATTAACATATCCATCATTATTTGAATCACATTCTTTTGAAAAATATGCATATGTAGAAAAGTACCATGAATTTGTAGTGTAAAAAGAAAATGTTATAAAACAACCATATGCATAAACTAAAAGTTTTGAAATACAAACTATTAAAATTAAGATCATAGTACCCAAAAAAAAAAAAAAAAAAAAAAAAAAAAAAAAAAAAAACTCTTTATCATGGACTACACACTCTATAGAATTTATTGTTTCAGAACCTCTTGCCTCTGGAAGATGAACAACACGGAGCACTCCAACATTGATTCTATTCCAAATGAGTGTAGGATGAAGTTGACTACCAACAATTTCGTTGTGACTTCCTGCTACAACAATTAGACAATTATATTATTATTAAAATAAATATAGAAAAAAATAAAAGAGAAATAATTTTTTTAAAAAAATGTAGTGTCAACTATTATATAATAATAATGCATATTACATGTAAATTTATAAATTCGTTGTAATTGTCAATGCCTAACATCATTCTAGTTTATCCAGTTATTGTGCGTACCTTCTACAATGTGGGCACACCTCTCCTTAATGCATGTAAATAGTTGCTCAGAACCATTTCAATTGTCTCTATATTTGTATCCTGCAATATTTGCAAAAGATGTAGAAAAGAAATAAGAACAGAAATTAAGAATTATGTCATTGAAAAATGAAAGACACAATACAGAACTCACCCCAGTACAAAAAGGAAGAGTTATAATTTTTCTAGTCACTAATCCATTGTATTTATAGGTAGAGATAGAGAATGTGAGAATTAATTTCTTTTTATATTTTCAATCAATTTGCCTAATTTCTGTTTCCTTTTTTTCATTAGAATCCTTTTATATTTTCAATCAATTAATAATATCAATTTCCTTTTTTCAATTTATATTGACTGGATTTCACAATGGTATATTGGTATTGCATAATATTACCAATTAATAGCTTTTATAACATTTCCATTTTACATTTGCTTACCAAATAAGTTTTATTAATTTGACCAATAAAACATTTCATTAATTTGACTATAAAAGTTTGAGCGGGAAAATTACATATGAGGATTTTACTTTTATATATATATAAATTCTATTGGTTCTAGGCTTTTAGCCTACACGGACACACCGGTCTACGCGGCGGAATATTTTTATTTTTATTTTAATCAAACGGGGCTCCGAATCTGAGCAAAAGCAGCTGAAAAGCCCTAATTTGAGTAATTTCCTAAGAGAAAACCTAGATACGAAACAGTTCAGGCAGAGGTTCGTATACAACAAAGAAAAAGAAGCATAGAGAGGGAAGCAACACGAAGCGATGTCTTACGACGACGTGGAGATCGAGGATATGGAGTGGAAGGAAGAGCTTCAGGCGTATACATACCCTTGTCCGTGCGGAGACCTGTTCCAAATTACCATGGAAGAGCTGAAGCAAGGTGAAGAGATCGCTCGCTGCCCAAGTTGTTCTCTTTACATCACCGTCATCTACAATATGGAAGATTTTCTCGGAGATAAGTCCAAGAAATCCCTCGATCCGCCTAAGCAGCAGGCCGTCGCCGTTAATTGACATGCCACTTAGGTCACAAAATTTTGCTTATTTTCTTTGAATTTTACACCATATATGTTTGTCTTCAATAGTTACATGCAGAAACACTAGAAATTTTCAATGTATTTTTGGATGAGTTTTGAATGGGTGATTTTGCCCAAATTTTCACAGTAATTGGTTGTTATTTTCAGTAATTGCAAATACTTGTGTTGCTTTGGTTGGCCATTACTTGGATCGGTTATAAATTTATTTTGCATATATGCTTTGCCTAAATCTTCATTAGACTTGTGAGAGTTAATGGTGCCCTCATGTTGAGCTCTCAAAAGTATAAAAGTGAAGCCTTTTGGTTTTCATATAGGCAATGGTATTTATGAATTAGCCTGCTTTATTCCAATAGACTGATGAAGGAATTGATTTGGTTGTTGTTCGTGAACATGGACTATTGTTCACGTACAAATTATGATCATGAACAGGTACATGTGTTTGTTTGTTTTGCGTTCACGAACTAACTGATGAAGGAACTGATTATTGACTCCGGTGTTAGGGAATGAGAAATGCCTTGGGTGCAAAAATGCAAACTTCACACAGATAATGGCTAATGTTTACCTTGGTGATGCATCATATTCTATTCTAGTTTCTTTAGAAAACCCAGTTTTTTTTTTGCATTATATGATAGCTTCTTTGTCTGTGGCTCTGTGCCAGCAAAAAAGTTGGGTGTTCTTGTTTGACATGCTACTACAGTCCTAATATCTCATGGCATCTGGTATATTCACTTCCACTGATTTTTAAAGCTAGTTGGAGCATTTCACTTCCATTCTTTAGTTAGTGGAGAGGCATCATTTTTCCATTATTTTCTGACTTGTTCCATAAAAACATCTAAAGTTGTGTTATCTTGGCTTTGTGTAAGTGGGCTAAGTGCATATTTTGTTATCATGGACAACAAACTAATGCATATCTCGTGTCAGTGCTTTCATTTCGTATCTTTTTTCTAAAGGAGAGTGAAGATCATGCAAATAGTAAATTCGTCGGCCTTTTCCAAGTGCATATTTTGCTATCATTGGCATTATTTAACCCATTTACAATGCTCACATGTTTTTTCTGTTTCTTAAAGTCATTGAATTGAAGATCATGCATTATGCATACAGATTGATTGGCACTTCTCTGATCTATCCTATAGAGGCTGTTTTAAACTTTTAATATTCTCTGCCATCTATAAAACTGGTCTGCTCAGGATGTTGGGGTAATCTGGAGGTTGATGGAAAGAGAGACCTGGAATATTATACCAAGACTTTCTTTGCCTGAGCTCCCTGCATCTATGCTTCTTATATTTGCTTATGATATGGGCATCGGTCTGGTTTTGGTTTCAAAAATTGAGGAATGAGAGCAGGTTCCACAGCGGTTTTGGTTCCGGTTGTAATTCATTCCCGGAAAGAAAAACCGCAAAATGGTTTTTAACGGGTTAATGGTTATGTATATGTGGCTCATAACATGACTGACTGACTATGCAATGCTATTCGGAAACTTAACAATTCCATGGATTCATACTCCAATGCTATTAAACAATGGTACAAGCCTGCAAAAACTTGAATAAGGTTTAATCATGCATCACAATTCCATCGTCTTGAAATTTATTATAGATTATCGGCCTTTGTCATCTAATCTAAGCTATCAACGGTGATGGAAAGAACTCGCCTTGGAGGCAAAATATATGGGTGCAGAACAGCTTTAAGCTTGTGTATGGTATATACATACAACGTTGTGGGGAATAGAAAAATTGGAGGTGCGGGGAATCAAACCCCGTGCCTCTCGCATGCGAAGCGAGCGCTCTACCATATGAGCTACACCCCCTTTGTCAATCTTTTATGTCATTAATATTATACTATGATCCAAAGTTGACCTACTTAAATTGAGAAGGCGTATAAGCTTTCATATATCCTGGCATTCAGTGGATTTGCATTAGTTCTGTAACAATCCATAGCAACTTGTTTGCATCTGGCAGGATATGACTACTCCAGCCAAGAAAGAGGCGAAGATGATAGCTTCAAAAAGGTTGCAGCAGCTGGCAACGTTGTTAATACTAATAATGTCAAAATGATGAGTCTATTTGATATAAGATTCAATGGCGCCACACTTGGGATCCCCTCTTTCAGACTTGAGGATTCATCGGTCAGCCTGGTCTCTTCAAGAATTTTATAGCCTACGAGCAACATTCAATTGATGTGTATGTATTCCAAGTATTTCTCAAATTACATGGTATTCATGGATGATCTTATCAAAACAGACAAGGATGTCAGCATACTTCGTCTGAATGGAATTATCTTAAATGGGCTAGGTAATGACAATGAAGTGGCTCATCTTTTTAACACCCTATCTAAAGGGGTCGTATATTCTAGTCGTGACTTCTGTTATGCTAATGTGTGCTACGATTTGATTCAACATTGCAAGAAACCAAGGAATGTGTTGATGTCAAAGTTAAGACGTGATTATTTCACAGTCCATTATGGGCAGGGATTTCAACCGTTGCAGCTATACTGCTTATTTTCCTCACTGCTACACAGACTATCACAAGTATCTTGGGTCTGCATAAATAATATATATATATATATATATATATATATATATATATATATAAAATAATGCCATGCATCCAATAAGCTAGTGTGTGGTGTGTTCAGTTTTTTAAGTCTATTATGCAAAGTGTGAGCAATAAACACTTTTATTATCATTTTACCTGCAGGCCTGTACTTCAATTCTCTATTGTAATTAACAAACCAAGTTGCATGCGGGCATGGGAAAGAGATATGGGTTTTCACCACTATATATACACTACTCTTTTATAGGATGTTAGCATTGTATAGTTTAGAGTATCCCTCTGGCGTGCATGAAGTGCAACTCGCGGGCATGAATGTCGTCCATCCCAAAAGATTGGAAGGTGCTACTGTAACTTTTCAGAAATTATTCAGAAAGATCTAAAATTTTTAAATATTAAATATAACCGTTTCAAACGTGTTAATATGATTATTTAATAAAATTTATTGTGCCAATTAATGCTTTGATTTTATCATCCCCTTGTTTTTGGGCAGATTTTAAGAACTATAAAAATCACTTTCTTTCTACTCCTACATTGTCTTCTTCCTAAAACTCTACCCATTCATTATGGATATAGCTTGTGTTGAAGCGGTTGTACTATTCTAGTTCACTGAAGGTACTATAGTGCTTGAACTATAGTATCATTAATCAATTTTATTATCCTAAGAGATTGATGCTACAACGTTCCAACACTCCTAAGAGGTAGCTAGCGGTGAACAAAAAAATCAAACCGACCGAAAAATTGTTGACCGATAATCGAACCGTCCGAAAAGTTCGATTATCAGTTTTCTAATTCAAAATTTTCATTTTTTCGGTCGATTATCGATTTTCTTGAAAAAGAATCAATGATCAACCAAAAAACCGATATTTAAACAAGTGAAAAATAAATAAAATTATTAATTTTATAATATATTTTAACTTAATATTATTATTTGAAAGTGCTTATTGCTACCTTTGGGATTTGATACAAGAAAGATATACATATTTTTAAAGGAGGACTATTTCTAAAATAACAAAGTCCAATCATTAGTTTACCAATCATTATTGTATAGACCATGGTCCACACAAGTTGTGTAGACCATATTTTATTTACTGTAAAATAATGTACATTTAGTTCAAAAATAATGTATATTCAGTACAAAAATAATGTACATTATATTCAGGGGATGTACATTATTTTTTTCTGAGTGTACATTATATAGTATAATGTACATTCAGTACAAAAATAATGTACATTTAATATATTAAAAATGTACATTTTATTATGGTCCACATAACATTGTGTGGACCATGGTCCATACAATACTTTGCCTACTACAAGGCCCATTTGAACAAAAGAATCACCAGTACAGAATTGCAGATACGCTACCATTATAAAAGATAATAAGCGACCATTGTACAATGGTTGCCTATGAGAGGCTCACGAAAAGCCATGGGCTTTATGCGACCATTTTTAAATGGTCACGCATTGTTAGTAATACGCGATTGTTCTTAACAAGAATAGTCGCGTATTGTATTTATTTTATTATTATTATTTTTAATTCGAAGGTAAAACGCGACCATTTTGAAGCTAGAAATGGTCGTATTTTCCTTTTTTATTTTTTGAATAATTAGTCATCCGCGACCATTTTAGGCTAGGAATGGTCGCGGATGACTTTTTAATTATTTAATTAATTATTTTATTTAATTAAAATCCTTAATTTTTTTTTTTTTATAATTCCTGTACCTGTTATAGCTTATTCAAATCCTATCAATATTACTCCATAATACAATTTATCTATCAACACACTTTAAAACAATACATTTAACACACAATGCAAATACTATCATCAAATTAAACACAATGCAAATACTATCATCAAAATACAATAGCACTTAAAATTCTCATACTTTAATACAATAATATCATCAAAACATGCCCAACTCAATACTATCATCAAAACAAAATACTTTTTATCAATAAAATAAAAGTTATAAGCACTCGGAAAGAAGAACTTTAACCAATGCTCTCGAAGCTCATTTATGTCGTCGATAGAACACGGACTATCGCTTTCAAATGCCTACAAAAAATTAAATTAATAAAATTATTAAATATGTTAATTAATAAAATATAACTTAACTATACATAGTTCTATTTAAATTCACTTACCCCATCCAAATTATCAACAGATGAATATTTTGTCACGATGTCATACATGTATCGCATGACATAATATCCACACTCATGACCTCCCGGTTGGATCGGGCACTACAAAATACATATATTATTTTACTAATTTAAACAACTTACTGTAATTCAAAATATTACACTAACAGGACGTTTGGTTGGAGTGAGGGAATTATGTGGGAAATGAATTGTAATTCCATGGGAGATGAATTACTGGGAATAAAGTGGGAATTTAAATTCCAGTGTTTGGTTTACAGAAATAGAATTACTGGGAATTTTAATTCCAATGTTTGGTATACATGGGAATTGAAAGGGGAATAAGTAGAAGTCAAAAATGTCCATTGTTGTTGTTAGACATTAATTTTAGGTTAAAAAAGGAAGGGGTAATTTTGACTCATCACTATCTTGTTTTCTTCTTAAAATCCCAGGAATTAAAATACCGGGGGGGGGGGGGGGGGGGGGACATGAGATTTTAATTCCATAAAAATGGGGGAATTGCAATTCCTTCCAATCAAACTACAGAATTTAATGGTCTTTGGAATTATGTGGAAATTATGTGGGAATGGAATTTAAAATCCCTCCAACCAAACGCCCTGTAAAACTTAAATTCAATTTTCATACATACTTTGCATGGCTTCCAATTGATGCTCTTAACCCATGCACTCGTAGGAACAAAGCGAAATGCCCTATAATAATTATAAGCATAAATAAAAATTTATAAATAATATCATAGATGCTAAAATACTTATATAAATAATAAAGTATTTACTTACAAATTCACAGAGCCTTTAATTAAACCTATGTTGCGATTAGAAGGCAAGGGATCCAAGATGCATACGCTTTTTGACCGTATGCAAATCACCAAAAGTAACCAATGAGAGCTACATTTAAAAACACAAATATATATTAAAAATTTAATATCTAATACTCCAAATATAAAGTTATGAGTTATATTAATAAAATATAAGAACAATTTTCTTACTCTTGATGATATGATGCTAAAATAAAGTTTTTATCTTTGTGATGCTCCATGACGTGGATGAAATATGATGTAACTTTGCTGGAACTGCTTTTAAGCATAGTGTGTGGCAAATTTGAGTCGGACAGACAAACCCGATTGACCTAACGTCATACTGATTGCACAACTGATTACGAAATCTGAAAATTAAGAAATAATGAATAAGAAACTTCACTAAATATAGGTAAACATATATAAAATACAGTAATAATTAAAAAAAAAAAAAACTTACAGTATAAACACTTGTATGATTGAGACATTAAGCCAATTCATTATCATCAAATCCACTATATCATTCATCATCACAAAAATATAACTTGTGTTTTTATGATGGAAGATTGCTTTATCCAGCTCCAACTCAATACAGTCTTTACCAAGTGGAAAGCCTGTCAACAAATCCACTAAACACTTGCAATTCTCCCCCAAGTGCGGTAAGACATCATCACCAACAATGGGAGCTCGTGCACCAGTAGTAGATAGATCAGCACTTTGATCTTTTGGTTTCATATTTTGTTTTGATGAACTCTACAAATATAAAATTGTAAGTTTACTAACCCCTTTTAAATATATATATATAACGAAAACTAACTTAATAACTAAATAAAAGAATGCATACCTCTTCTAAAGTCACTAAATGCATAGGCCATTGTGCAAAACTGCTACTATATCTGCAATAGTGACATATTGCTGATCTGGTAAGGGGAGATTAAAGTGTTCTCTACCCTTAATCACTTCATCCACCGAAACTTTAACACAGTTATGCAACAATGGTTGGTGATTCACCAAAGTCTCGTCAGTACTTGGATGAGCCATACCCTTTGCAACATCAATTGGTGTTTCATTGGGACATACTGCTAGTAAACACCTTTTTGGACTCTATTATTTAAAATTGTGTGTTAATCTTAATCTAACAAGAAATAATTTTTTGATATATGAAATAACTTTTAATATTACCTGAACTGTTGTAACTGGATTTGTGTCAACTGAATGACAACTGCTACAACTGAACCATAAGGTCGATACCGGTTTCTCACATATCCTTTCAATATTCCCATATATCTTTCAAACAGATACATGTACCTCAAAAAAACCGGACCACACATCTTAATTTCTCTCACCAACAATCAAGTGCACCATAATAAAAAAAAAAAAAAAAAAAAAAAGATGGAGGAAGATACATTTCAAATTGACACAAAGTAACAACCACATCAGCCTACAGATCATTTAACAAATCTAGATCAATAAATTTACTGCAAATAGCATTGAAAAAGAAACAAAGCTTTGTTATAGCCTGCCTAACATGTTTCGGTAGGATGTCTCGAATAGCAATAGGTAACATGTGTTGCATTAATACACGACAATCATGAGACTTCATGCCAACCAACTTAAGGTTCTTCATCGGCACAAGTTTCTTAATATTCGACGAATAACCAGAAGGAACCTTGACATCATTTAAACAGGAACAAAAAACTTGTTTTCTCTTTTTTTGGATAAAGTATGACAAGTTGGAGGTAAGTATGTCTGCTTTCCTAACTCTTTTGTGGTGCTAACTTATCCCGTATTCCCATTTCAACCATATCCTTTCTAGTCTTAACACTATCTTTCGTCTTCCCTTGAATGTTTAATAGTGTCCCAATAATGCTGTCACAAACATTTTTTTCAACATGCATAATATCAAGACAATGTCTAACTGATAAATGCTCACAATATGGTAGATCCCAAAATATAGACCTCTTCTTCCAATGAGTCGTTTGATTAGTCTTACAAGTCTTATCTTGGTAGATCCCAAAATTAACATCAATATGGTAGATCCCAAAATTAACATCAATATTCTTAACATGTTCATAAATAGTATGTCCAGATAAAGGTAAACGAGCAACTCGAGTCTCAAGATTTCCATTAAAATCCTTTCTCTTCTTACAATAAGGATGACCCGTAGGGAGAAACGTCCTATGGCTCATGAACACATTCTTTTTGCAGTTACTCAACCATAGACTGGGAGTTTCATCTTCACAAATTGGGCATGCCTTAGCTCCTTTAGTAGTATAACTCGATAGGTTACCATAAGCTGGGAAATCATTTATTGTGCAAAAAATCATTGCATGTAAGGTAAATCTCCTTCGAGTATAAGCATCATACACCGGCACACCTTCATTCCACAAAATCTTTAAATCCTCAACAAGTGGCCCTAGATATACATCAATGCCACTTCCTGGTTGTTTAGGCCCTGATATCAACAACGACAACATGATGTATTTTCTTTTCATACACAACCAAGGTGGAAGATTGTAAACTACTAAAAGAACAGGCCAAGTACTTTGTCGACTGCTCATGTTACCATGAGGATTCATTCCATCAGTACACAGTCCAAGTCTAAGATTTCTATTTTCAGAACCGAAATCAGGCCACCTCCTATCAATATTTCTCCATTGAGGTGAATCAGCCGGATGTCTCAGTTTTCCATCTTCTTTTCTTCCAATAGCATGCCATTGCAAATTTTTTGTCTCTCTTGGATTAGCAAACATGCGTTTAAATCTTGGTATTACAGGTAAGTACTATAATACTTTGGCTGGGGGATCTTTCTTATTCTCACACGCATCTTTGTTTTTATAACGTGATGCTCCACACTTTGGACACACATGCAAGTCTTTGTAATCTTTTCAATACAAAATACAATCATTTGGACATGCATGTATCCTCTCAATATCCATACCCAAAGGACACAACATTTTTTTTTGCTTCGTAAGTTGAATTAGGAAGTTCATTGTCGCCCGGAAGCATGTCTTTTAGTAGTTCTAATAATCCCGAACTCTTATCACTCCATCCATTCTTTGCTTTTAAATTATACGGAGTATAATTTAAGCACTCAAGATAACTTAGTAAATTTAGTACTTCCAGGGAACAACGGTTTTTTCAGCATTGTCAAACAAACTTTTAAATTCAGGAGCCATTTCACTAAAATGTTCCTGCACATCACGCATCATTTCATCTATTCGGTCATTATCTTCATCATTCTCATCATTGCTAACATGAGATGCATTATTCTTCTCATTATCTTCAAGAGTTTGACAATTTGCTTTAGTTTTACTATGTGCATGAGTTTCACTATCTATATATTTTTTCTTAATTACACTTTTACTAGGAATTAAGCTTTCACCATGCCATATCATCTTGTGTATCCTTCCTTAAAACCACGGCGTATCAAATGACTCTTCACTTCATCAGAATTACGATATCTTTTAAAATTCTGATAATCGCAACAAGGGCACACAATAAAGTTCTCCCCCTTTTTACTCCTATTTTCTTCAGCACATTGTATAAACTCTTGAACCCCTTGCATATATAGGAATGTAGTGCGTTTTCCAAACATCCAACTCCTATCCATATCTGTGAATTCATAAAATACTACTCTAAGTACTATGCAGATATGGATACACAATGGTTATAGAGATGTTCCCAAGCTATTCTCGTTTTTTTTTTTTTTTAAATTTATTATTTTTCCACTAGTGAACAAGTAAGCTCACGTGGTTATGTTATTTTTTTTTTTATTGAAAACCATATGGGCAGTAGGTAGTTGTGTAGGACATTACATCCAACTTTGTTTTATTTATAATTATATTCTTCTTATATTTCAATGGTTTAAAATAAAAATTTTATGTGTATCATAATCATCTCTTTATTCTGAAAAATTGCCTTCTTGATTCAACAAATTTTATACTTAACTCATCAACAAATTCAATCTAATTCATCAAACTAAATAATTCATACTCAATATATATATTAACAACCTATATAATTCATATTCAATCTAATTAATCAAATACCTAATTAATTCATCCAACAACTATTGAGCCAAATTCACAAATGTATAAAATTTATAAAAATCATAAAGTATCACATTTATTTATCTATTAAAATAATAATTACACAATATATATATATATATATATACACATATATATATATATATATATATATATATTAACAATTAAAAAAAAAAACTAACCTGCAGATTGGCGGCTGGGGAGGCGGCAGTGGCGTCAGCGAGGATGGCGTCTGTTGCAGTGCGTCGTGGTGGGGGCATGCGACGGTGTACGTGGTGCTGTGCGTGCGTCGCGGTGAGTACGGTCATCGCAGGCCAACGGCGTGGTGGCGGTGGGTCGGCGGCGGCGTAGAGCAGCGGCGATCGGAGCAGAGCAACGGCGAGAGTATGTAGTATGAGATGGAGTATGTAGTTTGAGAGGATTTCGATCTGATGAGTAGATCTAGGGTTAATCTTAGGCAACCATTTCTAATCATTTCTATTATAAATTATTGCCTATTATAAAACAAGTTCTATTTTAAGGCAATCATTTTTATTAGAAATGGTTGTGTATTATAAATCATTTTTTTTATAAATAAATACAAAATACAATAGGCAACCATTACAGCTAACAATGGTGGCGGATTATTGATAACTTATTGATAAAATTGCCATCGCAAATTTTTGGGTTAAAATTAGACAATCATTTTTTAACAATGGTGGCCTGATCAATTTTCTATGTTCAATTTTGTACTATTGAATCATAAGTTAAAGAATTATGGACTCCGGCGGCTGGCTCATTTGGATTAAAAAAAATAATAGCTAATGACCAATGAGTCCACATAAAATTATTAAATTTAAAAACAAAATGCCCTTAATAAAACATTAAAACCTAGTCCCTAACTTCTAATTTGCATTCTTCTTTTCACCCCTAGGTCAACGCGCCTCGCGCAGAATTCAGCAGAAGTTCAGAAAGCAGATTCACGCTCATCGCTCCTCACTCCTCACTGCTTCACGCCTAAGTTGTTGTTTTGTAAAATTCAAGGTTAGAATTTAATGTGTTTTAATTTTTAAAATTTAAATGTTAAACTTCAGAATTTCGTCTTATATATATTTACTGTTTTTAGTTTTAAAAATTTATGTTTACAATTTTAGATTTGCTTACTAAACTGGAGTATTTTTATGTTTAAAAATTGTTATTTGCCAAAATTCAAGGACAACTACCTCGTTCATATATGGCCCTGTTTGGTTATTTTTAATCTAACAAATTTAAAGTCATTGACTCACTGCATATCACATACTAAAGCTCGGTTATTGTTATTTTTGGCCAACCCATAACCGTCGATTTTGGTTATATCGATTTTCTTATATTATTGGTCGGTTTCGGATTATGCGGTTCTATAAAAAAATTTCTGTTATTTCTGTTTTTAACCAATAATCGACCGAAATATGCTCACCATAGTGTGAGTATTCATGAGACGGTCGTCTATACATACTTATTATTAACTAATAAAAACTTAGATGTTAGATTTGTTGTTGAACTTAAATGTAATGATTGTTTTAAACATATTAATCAATTTTTAGTTATTCTTCGATAGTATTAGCAATTATTTAACAAATAAAAATTATAAAATTTTAAATATTTCAAGAATTAGTGTAGTTAAGATATATATTATTTGGGGTATCCTCAATCAATTTGGTTGGACAATTGACTTAGTAACTAAAAGATTTTGAGTTTAACTTCTCATGAAGGTTGTATGTTAGCCAAGGACGGAGCCAAGGGGGGAGAGGGGGGGGGAGGGCAGAGGGGGCAGCTGCCCCCTCATCCCATCCCACCCCCACCCCACCCTATATATAACCTTTGTATGTATATATGTATATATAGTGCAAGTTTTAATTATTAGTATATAAAAAACAAATGAATGTTAATAAGAAGTTAATTAGATTAGTTGACAAAACATGTTTTGGTTATAATAAAAGTTATGGGTTCAAAACTTAGTGCCTACACATTTTCACAGTTTTTTTGCTTTCAACACAATCACGTTTTTAATAGTTTTTTTTTTAAAATATTTAATACACACACATATATAACATTCTTTTATATTAATAATTAGATGTGTAATTTATAATGTGTTTTTTTTATTCAAATTATTTTTTTTAATATTTAATACACACACACATATATAACATTCTTTTATATTAATAATGAGATGTGTAAATTTATAATGTGTTTTTTATTCAAATTATTTTATCAAATTAATTGTGTTTTATTTTTTGTTATGAATATTTTTATAAAGTTTCGATGGGTTTTATTTTTTGCTCATATCTAATAATATTTATATCTATATTTCTTAGATATTTTTTTTTTCAAATTATCTCTTTTGTTTTAAAATTTAAAGTTTCGGCTTCACTGGAAATTTTTTTTGGATCCGTTCCTGCTTTTTCGCTCCCCTCAACGGAATTCCTCGCTCCGTCCTTGATGTTAGCCTTCTTGATTTGAACATGCCATCTATGAACAATCTAAACTGATTTACCTCATTATGACCCTTTGTTAACTAGATCACAATTTGATTTCATTCAGAGCACAGCTTCCATGTAGACATTGTACTCGTAAATCAAATGGTATATATGTGTGCGTGTATATATATTACTCTTTATTTAGAAGTGTCATTATTTACCATTCAAACAAAATTTTCAAAATTAATACAATCAAATACAACCTAACATGCCAAAGACCTTATAACCAAGCGGAATGAAGTGACTCTCTCAATTGGGATGAACAGATACTACCTTGTAACAAGATCAATAGTAAAGAAAAAAAAAAACAAAAAGAAAAAACAACCTAACATATTACGTTGAATAAATATTTTTATTATCACAAATTATTTTTAATTAAAAAATTCAGGGCAGCACCACTCTGACCTAACCTGCTAGTTAAATAAATGACAGATTCTGCAGCCCGGTATTAATAATAATGACTCAGACTGAACTTAATTGGGAAGTTGACTTGGGATCACTCATCACATCACATATATAAAAAGCAACAATAAGCTCGCTTAGCTTCATCCAAATTACAAACTTCTCACATAATAACCTTCCTAATACCACTTTCAAAAAAAAAAAAAACCTTCCTAATACCAAATTCAGCGACGTAAGTTTCTTTGCTCTCATCAACTTTCTTAATTTTCATATTTTACTCTTGACTTTATAATGAAATTCACTAAATTCGATTCAAATTATCTAAAATGTTGCTCCGTATCAGTTTTACTAAACTTTATATTTTTGTATATAGAGGACATTCTTAACCTTTTTTTTTTGTTTTTTTTTTTTTTTTTTTTTGTGTGTGAATGTGAATGTGACTGTTTGAAAAAGTTGAGATATCAAAAGTCATCAAATTGAATCAAAAATTGAAAATGTCATATTGTATATATAGCCGATCGAATAGCTAGAGTAGAATTAATTCATTTGTTTATTTATCTTCCTACTCTAACTTGTTTTTTCTCCTCTCTTCTTGATTGTTATAAGAATAGGATAAGCGAAGCCATGGCGTCTGACATTGACATGAATCCTTGCAAAGAATCTCATAAAAAAGAAGAGAAGAAAAAAGAGGAGGTATTCAAAAAGAATGAAATGGTTAGCAAATTAATTTTCAACTAGTTTTTGTCCCAACATCAATTTTAAGCTTACCAATCCTACACAACATAATATTTTTTTTTGATATTGCACTAATATTTACATTATGCAGAATACAACTAATCCAGTTGAGTTTAGATCATGCCATATTCTGGATCCTCCGGAGTCTTCTGCATCGGGTCAAATTCCAATAGCTAGGAATCCATCCAAAGAACATAAAAAAGAAGAGAAGAAAGAGAAAGAAGAAGAGAAGATAGAGACGAAGAAAGAGGGTGACAAATACTATATATTCTTTTAAATACTGCTCTAATATTTACATTACGCAGCAGAATACTAATCCAGTCAAGTTTGGATTATATCCTACTCATTCTCCCCCGGCTCTCCTCCTCCGGTGTCTTTTGCAGCAGGTCAAATTCCAATCAATAGGATCCCTTCCAAACAGAAAGATGAGAAGAAGGAGATGAAAAAGGAGATGAAAGATGATTACCATCGTAAGGTTAGCAATTTAATTGTCTATGAAAGTCCAAACTTAGTTGCATATAATTATGGCCAATTATATCATCAATCATGGTTTACCTTGTATCATAGATCATGATTTATTATTATAATATGGTAGGTTTATTATCATAATATTGTAGATTCATTAAGATGACAATGTTGGTACCGATGGTAGAAAAACAAATAATAATCCAGTAAAAAGATTATTATTTTCTATAAAATTAAAGAAGGGAATGAAATATGGAGAATTTGATTTGCACCTCCCGAGAGAGAGCCTCTATGCTATACAATTCTACAAGCTTCAAAAGAGCTCTTGTATATAGGGGGGGGGGGGAATCCTCATTCCAAACCAATGTAGGACAAAGTTCACTTTTTCCCTTCATTTTTCCAACTCAATGGGTCTATATTGAGAATCAATATCTCATTCACCCATTATCCGTTTAGAGCTTACAATATATCAATCTCTTCGTCTCACTACGAAGTACCCGAATCCACTTTGACCCGACCCAAATTGGAAGTGGACCCCACTGATAATTGTACCACAAAATAGCCACTTAACATGCCATTTTAAGCTATTTTTTCCAACAATCCCCCACATGAATGAAAAATTGATTTTCGGGGTATTTTGAAATCGGAAACAACTGTGTTCAAACGGTCGATCCCTGCATAGGATAGGTAGGGAGTCACTATACCCTTTGAACCTTCCCTTGTGAAGACATGTTTACTCTACTGGCTGTACGGTAGAACGCGATGTCTTTGAACCGACTGCCGTTTGTGTAGACGATGACATATCTCACACAGGAATCTCCCAACCATGCTCTTGCTCTCACGAGTGTGCCCGTTTTGGTTGTGGGTCACCGTTCCTGGTTCTGCGAGAGTTTCTAAAGAATTGTGCCCAACAATGCTCCTTTGAAGCGACCCTCACTTCTCTCTAACATAGGTGATTCTTTCTCGAGTTTCCCGCATACTCAAGAATCATTAAAGCATTAACATGCTAGCCTCTTGCGGGAGTCACTGTTTTAACGAGGAGTGGTAGGGAGTCCGAGACCCCCACAGTGACGCGCTCCGTTCCATAATTTAGTTGTCCCATTGAACTTGAGTGCCAGCTAGGTTGGGTATCCACTATAGAACTTTTAGTCCAAGGGCATTAGACCCATTCCTCGTGTCAACTTCTCCACAACTTCTTTGCCTAACCCTTTGGTCAGCGAATCCTCTATATTGTCTTTTGACTTTACGTAGTCAATCGAGACAACACCAGTTGTGAGCAGTTGTCTAATGGTGTTATGTCTACGACGCACATGTCTAGACTTACCATTATACATATGACTCTGTGCTCTCCCAATTGTGGCTTGACTATCGCAATGCACACATATTGGAGGTACCGGTCTTTCCCAATTAGGAATATCCTCTATAAAATGGCGTAGCCATTCAGCCTCTTCACAACCTTTGTCCAAGGCTATCAGCTCAAATTCCATCGTGGATCTAGCTATCACAGTTTGCTTAGAGGATTTCCACGCAATGACCGCACCGGCTAGTGTAAACACGTAGCCACCCGTGGACTTTGAGTCCTTAATATCAGATATCCAATTCACGTCGCTATACCCTTCAAGTACAGCGGGATATCTCCCGTAGTGCAGTCCAAGATCACGAGTATACCTTAAGTATCTCATAACCTTTATTATTGCCTTCCAGTGCATAGCACCGGGGTTACTCGTATATCTACTGAGTTTACTAACCGCATAGGCAATATCCGGCCTAGTACAGCTCATAAGATACATCAAACTACCAATAACCCAAGCATATTCCACTTGTGAAATACCTTCTCCGTGGTTCTTGGTTAGATGAATGTTTGTATCAAATGGTGTCCTAGCCACTTGACTATCATCCTTGTTAAATTTCTCAATGATTTTGTCAATATAACGTGATTGGCTCAACACGAGACCATCAGGTCTTCTAATGATTCTAATCCCGAGGATTAAATCGGCCAAACCCATATCCTTCATGTCAAATCTCGCATTTAACATGTTTTTAGTAGACTTGATCATCCGATCATTACTACCAACGATGAGAATATCATCAACATATAAACAAAGGATGACGTAGCCGTCTATCGTTTCCTTAACGTAGACACATTTGTCACTTTCGTTTATTTTAAACCCATTAGTTAACATCGCATGGTCAAACTTCTCGTGTCACTGCTTAGGCGCTTGTTTCAAACCATAGAGCGATTTAACCAACTTACACACTTTCCTTTCTTGGCCCGGAACCACGAACCCTTCGGGTTGTTCCATATAGATTTCCTCATCTAATTCTCCGTTTAGGAAAGCGGTTTTCACATCCATTTGATGAACTTCCAAGTTCTGCAACGCGGCTATGGCAAGTATCATTCTAATGGAGTTTATTCTCGTCACGGGAGAATACGTGTCGAAGTAATCGAGGCCCTCGCGTTACCTGTAACCCTTGATTACAAGCCTAGCCTTATACTTCTCGATGGAACCATCAGGTTTCATCTTCCTTTTAAAGACCCACTTGGATCCTAAGGGTTTACTACCCGGAGGAAGATTAACAAGTTCCCAAGTGTGATTCTGTAGGATAGAATCCACTTCACTTTTTATAGCCTCTTTCCACATTGGTCCTTCCGTAGAAGTCACGGCTTCTACGTACGTTCGAGGCTCGTTTTCTATCAAACAAGATAGAAAATCAGGTTCATTTTCTAATAAACAAGTTAGAGTACACGAATCGTACTCTAACAAATAAGTTAGAAAATCGGGACCGAATGATTTTCCAACTCTCGCCCGCTTACTGCGTCTCGGCTTGAGCTTGGGTTCTCTCTCAGATCCCCCACTATCATTATCCATAGTTTCGTCAAATGTTCGTTTTGACGTACTTGGTCCCTCGTTGGACCTACAAGGAAATATATTTTCGAAGAAATATGCATTCCTTGATTCTATTATCGTGTTCTCATATACGTCCGGATTATGGGACTCATGTACTAAGAACCGATAAGCACTACTATTATGTGCATAACCAATAATGATACAGTCCACCGTCTTAGGACCTATCTTTACTTTCTTAGGTGTTGGCACCAACACTTTGGCAAGACACCCCCACACTTTCAGGTACTGGTAGGAAGGTTTCCTACCGTTCCACAGCTCATAAGGAGTCTTATCGAGCTTCTTGCGGGGTACCTTATTCAAAAGGTAATTGCTTGTCAAAATCGCCTCACCCCAAGCATCGCATTCATCATATCTTTCAATGTACGATTTTTCCGTTCGGCAACACCGTTCGATTGAGGTGAGTAAGGTGCAGTACGCTCGTGTATTATTCCTACACTTGCACAAAAGTCACCAATAGGTGCTTCGTACTCAACACCTCGATCGCTTCTAACTTTCTTAATTCTCCGATTAAGTTGGTTTTCCACTTCATTCTTATAAAGAATGAATTTATCAACGGCTTCATCTTTGCTCTTAAGCAAATACACATAGCAGTATCGTGTGCTATCGTCGATAAATGTGATAAAATACTTATTACCACATCTCGTTTGTATCGATCTAAAATCGCACAAATTACTATGGATTAATTCTAGTGGTTCAGTTTCCCTTTCAACCGATTTGAAAGGTACTTTCGTTAGTTTTTCCTCAACACAAATTTCACACTTGTTATTTGTGTCAATTTGAAAGTTAGGAATATGGTCCATGCTAATTAATCTACGCATAGAATTAAAATTAACATGACCTAGTCTACCATGCCATAAATTGGAAGACTCAAGGAAGTAAACAGAATTAACTTTGCTTTTATTGATAACATGAATTACACTGAGCTTAAAAAACCCATCAGTTACATATCCTTTACCAACAAACATCCCTAACTTGGACAAAACTACTTTGTCTGACTCGAACACCATGTGAAAGCCATGTTTGTTCAACAGTGAGCCAGACACAAGATTCTTCCTCAGCTCAGGAACATACAACACGTTGTTCAACGTCAGTTCTTTCCCGGAAGTCATCTTCAGAACCATCTTGCTCATGCCTTCCACAGCAGACTGAGCAGAGTTTCCCATCTACACCTTTTCACCCTCAACGGTCTCAAAGGTGTTGAACATCTCTCGGTTGCAACACAAGTGTCTGGTTGCACCGGTATCAATGAACCACTAACGAGGGTTTGAGCCCACGAGGTTCACCTCGGTCACCATAGTCGAAAGGCTAATCTCGACCTCCTTCTGACTGCTATCTCCAACTACATTGGCCTCAGAACTCTTGTTCTTCTTCCTTGGAGCCTTGCATTCAGATGCTCTGTGGCCAGTTTTGCCACAATTGTAGCACTCACCAGGAAACTTGTTCTTGGTAACGCCACCTTTCGGACCTAGCTTTTGCTTGCCCTTATTGTTCCTCTTGGAGCTCTTACCGTGCTCCACAACGTTGGCCTTAGCGCCAACAACGATAGGAACTTTCCTATCATTCGTCCTGTTCCCTTCTTCAATTCTGAGTCGCTGGATCAGGTCCTCCAGATTCATTTCTTTTCGCTTATGCTTAAGGTAGTTCTTGAAGTCCTTCCAACCTGGAGGCAACAAGTGGATCACGGATCCCACTTGGAAGGCTTCACTTAGCACCATGCCCTCGTCACGGATCTCGTCAAAGATTAATTGCAAATCTTCTACCTGACTTAGCACGGTCTTTGAATCAACCATTTTGAAATCAAGGAATTGGCCAACCACAAATTTCTTTGAGCCGGCATCCTCACTTTGATATTTATGATCCAAAGCTTCCCACAACGCTTTTGATGTGTTTATCTTTCGATATACATCGTATAGCGTGTCACACAATCCATTCAGGATGTAGTTTCGACAAAGGAAGTCTGAATCCTTCCAATAGCCAACTGCCATCACGAATTGTGCTTCTTGTTCCTTCAACTCGGGAACCTTCTCGGACAAGAACCTTGCCAAGCCGAGAGTTGCTAGGTAGAACAACATTTTCTGTTGCCTCCTCTTGAAGTTCGAACCAACACCGGTGAACTTCTCCGGATTTTCAGCCGAACCACTCGGTACCGACGGTACCCGAGACATGGGAATATATCCCTCAGTGCTCCCACCATCTTGTGAACCAACGTTCACTGGTGTAGCTTGGGAATTGGCAACATTGTTGCTGTTTCCTCCATTGTTGTTCTCAACAACATTTTCTTCCCCATTGTTAACGATAGGCAACTCGAGGTTCTCCATTTCTTCAAAGAAATTAGAGAAAACAACCAACGGGAAAACAAGGAATAAGGTTTTAAGACTGTTGGTACCGTTGGTAGAAAAACAAATAATAATCCAGTAAAAAGATTATTATTTTTTAGAAAAGAAGGGAAGGAAATATGAAGAATTTGACTAGTGTTTGGTGTTGGGTTTTTGCAAGAGTCAAGTGATCACTCTTTCCTTAAAACCTTATTTGCCACCTCCCAAAGATGCTAGGAGCGTTGTGGCCTAGGCTTCCCGGGATAAAACTTGCTATGATTCAATGTTTGAGCATTCAAACAAAGAATCCGGCGAGCAAGTCAAGGTTATGAACACAGTATGGCTAAAGAAAGAGTAGAAGCAGAGAGGTTTTGAGGCTAAAAAGATGAACTTTCGTGTTCTATTTTTCTGTGTAAAACTCTACTGCCCAACTCCTTGTTATATAGGGGTGGAGGATTTAAATAGCTTTTATTAGGCACTTAAGGGCACCCCTCCACCTTCCTGTAACAGCAACCATTAGCATGACCTTCAATTCAAAATTAAAAATTGGAATTAACTCAAAAAAAAAAATAATAATAATAATAATATTATTATTATTATTATTATTATTATTATTATTAGGGAAAATGACATTTTTCCCCCTATGTTATATACTTATAGTACTTTTTTCCCTGAATTATTTAAGTGACAGTTTTTCCCATTGATATGTTAAATGGACTTTTCTTCTCCAACAAATTATAATCACGATTTGGTTCAAACCGAACAGACACTATAGCAACCAAACAGAAAGGTTATGATGACAATTTAGAACCGGAACCCGACATTTAGAGTTTATTAAAATCGCGAATCGAAACTGCCAGTTCATGTTCTGAATTGAAAAAATAAAATACATTAGTTGTTGAATTTAGAATATTCTAAACGAATATTTAAAAGAAAGTTTGAACCAGCAGTTCAAATTGGATTTGAAACCATGAATTGACCTTATTGACGGTTCAAAATCAAAACCAAATCCCGTTTATATATACTTATATATGAGAATCAAAATAAATGCAAAAAAGAACATACACTATTTACAAATATTATAATTATAATGTTAAGCTAATGCTAGTAGTTGTTCCGATTTGAACTGCCGGTTCACGGTTTAGAATCCATCTTTTTCAATTCACGATTTTAATAAACGGAAATCCAAATATTGGGTTCTGGTTTTGAATCATAACAAAAAAAATTCGATTTGATTGCTATAGTATCTGGTTCATTTCGAACTGAACCGTGGTCATCCCTACGTATAAGTACTAATTTGTTGAAGAAGAGAAATAAATAAAATATTTATTTTAAGGGTAGAAATGTCCATTTAATATATCAAGGGAAAAATTGTCACTTTTATAATAATTGAGGTGGCAAATGTGGATGCATGAATAACTCAAAAAGAAAAAGTGCTATAAGCATATGACTCAGGGGAAAAAGTGTTATTTTTCCTAATAATAATTTATAGAGTGGACCCTTAAATGAAACTCTTAATTATTTTGAGATATATTTATATGTATAGGTTCTACATACACCAAGTTTTTGTGAAGAAGAATACATATTCAGAGTGCATTACGGGCTGCGTACAACCCCGGCGGATTATGAACCAATGCTCATTTCCATTGGCCCCTATTTTCATCGGAATTCGCCCAATTGGATGATGCAATGGAATTCGCCCAATTGGAAGATGCAATGGAATTCGCCCAAAGTGATGAACTTGAAAGAGCGGTACTTGCAATCATTTTTAAAAAGAGCAGAAGGGCGCGGATTGACTAAAGAGAACATTAGGAATAAATTAAAGGGTTTGGAAACCAGAGCAAAAAGTTATTATGGTGATCCAATAATAGATATGGGTGAAAAAGAATTTGTAGAAATGTTATTACATGATGGTTGCTTTGTAGTGGAATTTGTTGTTAGATCAAAGTCAACAACAACAACTGGATGTAGTGATCCTCCTATTCTCGTGGCTGACTGGATGGAAGTTCAAATTGTTCGAGACATGTTGCTGATGGAGAACCAACTCCCCTTCTTTGTTCTTAATGAACTCTATCAAATGATAATGGAAACTACACAAGACAAGGCACCCTTCTTGAGTTTGGTGGAATTCACATTTTCAGATGTGCTATCAAAGCTCAGGTATTTCTCCTTGATCCTGAATGAGGTGAATGACCAAGAGGTAAAGCATTTACTTCAACTGGTGCATATTCTTTGCCGCCCTCATCAATCCCAAGTAACTCAAGTAAGGACGACACCGCACCCTGCAGCTTCCATGGAATCAAGCTATATACGTTCTGCAAGCGAGCTTTTAGAAGCAGGAGTTGACTTCAAAAAGGTTGAAGCTGGCATGATGAGTCTATTTGATATAAGATTCAATCGCGGCACACTTGAGATCCCCTCGCTCAGACTTGGGGATTCATCGGTCAGCCTTTTCAAGAATCTCATAGCCTACGAGCAGCATTCCATTGATGTGTATCCCAAGTATTTCTCAGATTACGTGGTATTCATGGATGATCTTATCAAAACAGACAAGGATGTCAGCATACTTCGCCTCAATGGAATTATCTTAAATGGGTTAGGTTTTGACTGGGAAGTGGCTCGTCTTTTTAACACCCTAGCTAAAGGGGTTGTATATTCGAGTCGTGACTACTGTTACGCTAATGTGTGCTACGATTTGATTCAACATTGCAAGAAACCAAGGAATGTGTTGATGTCAAAGTTAAGACGTGATTATTTTCACAGTCCATGGGCAGGGATTTCAACCGTTGCAGCTATACTGCTTCTTTTCCTCACTGCTACACAGACTATTACAAGTATCTTGGGTCTGTATAAATAATGCCATGACATCCTAAGTGTGTGTGTTCAGGATTTTAAAGTCTGATCTATTATGCAAAGTGTGAGCAATAAACACTTTTATCATTTTACCTGCAGGCCTGTACTTCAATTCTCTATTGTAATTAACAAACCAAGTTGCTTAAACCTTTGTGTTGAATGTGTGACCTTACCTTTTCAATAACTTGTTTACTACACACTAGTTGTTGGCCCCTTTACTACACACTAGTTGTTGGTTAAAATAAATAAGTGTTCTTTTCTGGCTTGGAGAATGCTGAAAAGAAAGTTGCCTGCCTTGGCTGTGGATATATGACGACTTTAATTTGTAAATGTAGAGGCCAGGTTTCCTTAGCTTAGCTTGTTTTTGTTTTGGTCTCAGATCAGAGATGGTGCTGCTTGAGTTTTGTAGTATGTCTGCAGCAGAGGATTAATTAGTCTTTGGTGCAATTGTTTTTGTTTAGTTTAGCAGAGGATTAATTATGTAATTTAATTAGTGGAGTTAATTGCATGTGTTCCTAGAATTAGGATAGTGAGAGTAATATTAACACTCTTCAATTAGCATAAGCAATACAATATTTATATTATGTTCTTATAGTATACATGAATAAGATTATAATAAAATTATCATACCTTTCAATATTCTCTATATTTCTATTATGTCTCCCAATAGTCTCTCCATACTCTCTCATCTCTTTAATCTTTCTTCTCCCTCAAAAAATAGAGCGAAACAGAGATCTTTCTATAAGCTTACATGAATTATCATCACCTACCTTTCTCTATTGTTGAATTCATTCACGCCATTGCATCTGATAGGGAATATACCCCGAATTCAGCCTCCCCGAACGCTTCGTTCTCCTATTTAGGTCGGGGTCAAACGGATCGGATTGGGTCATGGTCTAAATTGACGGGTCAAGTCTTATATAAAGGGCATTAGCCCTCATTATAGGGGAGCCTTTTCCGTCTCCTCCACTCTCTCTCTCTCTAGAGCATATAATCCTCTCTACTCTCTCTAAATATTCCATGATTGCAATAGGCGCTAGTCGGGCGGTAGAGTAGCGCCTAGTGCCAAGACGGCCTAGGCGGGGCCTAAGCGGCCTAGGCAGTCGCCTAGGCGGCTAACTGAAAATATAGAAAACAGTGCACGTGTGTAGGTACATACATGTCATATTATACATACATACATACATACACACACACACATATATATATATGTGTGTGTGTGTGTTATAAATGAAAAAAATTAGCAAGGTCGAGTCAGCGGGGTTAACTCGGCTAACTCGACAGAAATTGACGAGTTAACTCGGCGTAATCGGCTGAGTTAGGCACTAGGCGGCCGAATTAGGCGCTAGGCAACCGAATTAGGCGCTAGGCGGCCGCTCGCCTAGGCGGGAGCCTAGTGGGAAAATCGCCACGGTCTAGGGGTGCCTAGCGCCTAGGCGCCGAATACTCGGTGCCTAGGCGGGATTTTTGCAACCCTGAAATATTCAAGAACAACATTGAATAAAAGAGTTCTTTGATCTCATCTTCATATGATTCTCATACTTGCCTGTACATATAATATACACTGCTATACATAGACGGGTTTCTTCATCAGCATCATTTACCATATGGAAGATTTATATAATAATGGGTACTTAAAATTTCAAACGTGACTATTAGTAATGGGAGCTAGACACTAGTAATACATAAATCGTTTCTAATACACTTTCATCCTCCTAATTAGAACTCGATCTTCATAGCCACCACTACTTTTTCAACTTTCCATGGGATATTAGGAGGTGGTGGTGATCAAGGATGGGTAAACTTTTGTATGTGCTTTAACTTCTTGAGATTGTGAACAGTTTTTATTCATTGACGTAGCTAGGCCTCAAATTGTGGTTGATCTTTTGAGTTTTTTTTTTTTTTCAATTACAATGCTAATTTCTTCAATCGTCCACGGCGCACATAGCACTGTGCGTCGCGCGCCTCCCAAAACGACGTTGTTTTGGGATCGTTTTGGGAGGCGCGGTAGGAAGTTACTGAGATTATGTGTATTTATTCACAAAGTTATGTGTATTTGTTCATACAGTTATGTGTATTGGTTCATACAGTTATGTACATTTTTTATACAATTATGTACATTCTTTTTATACAATTATGTACATCCGAATCAGAAAATTTGTGTGTATTATGTTAAGAGTTGATGTGTATTATGTTAAAAGTTTATGTTTATTATGTATTATGTTAGATTATGTGTATTATCTTTTAAAAAGAGTATGTATATTTTGTTATATAATTATGTACATTCATGTATACAATTATGTGTATTCTAGTATAACATTATGTACATTCTTGAACAGCGGGTTTTTTTTAAAGAAAAAATTACTGCCATTCACTGGGGCGGGAAATTTCAAAAAAAAAAAAAATTAAAACGACGTCGTTTTGCATCTGGGCGCATAGTACAACGCGCGCCGTGGTGTAGGATATAACTTGCATTTCTTAGAGGATATCTACCTATTTTCTTGGGCCATCTAATTGGGGTTGATCTTTTACCAATTTATGAAAATTGTTGTGAGACGAATAATTACTCATGTCATGGTTAATCTCCTCAATTCATACAATTAAGAGAATTATTATTAACTGCTTTGCCATGACAGTATGTGAATAGAAAAGAAAATAAAAGCACCAATTAATATGACTGTGTGTTTCATTTCAAGATTTGTCTTTTGTAATACTCTGATCCATCCGTCCCATTTGCTTGTCTAGTTAAGTTAACGAGGTTTAACTAAAGTTATTTTTAATTCAATTTTTCATAATATTAAATTTAGTATTAGTATATAAAATTTATATATTTAGAAACTAAATTAAAAGTACTATTTAACAAAAAAAATAATTAAAATTACTAAAGAAAATAAGCAAGGAAAAAAGAGTTGGTTTGACCAATGAATAATAAATATGACATGCCAAATGTGACAGAGGGAGTATTAAAAGAAAATGATAATTATGGAGGAAAAAAAAAGGTAATGGATGCTTACACAGATTGACTCAATAAAAACACTAATATTAGGTACTCAAATTTAGTACATAGCTGGAGAAATCTTTCTAGCAGGCTTCCGGCTCTAATCCGTATTCAAGCTATGGTAGACCAAAATAAAAACAAAATAACAAGAAAAATGATTTATGGATGTATTTAACATTACATAAATATAATAATGAAATGACTAATAATTATCCTTTTAATTAGTAATAATTATTTTTGTTGCGGGATTAGCATCAATGGGCGTATCACACTAGCAGTTGAGAAGGATAAGGATTAGTGAGAAGGAAAGTTTTGGTAAAGCATCCATGTCAATTGTACTGTGCAAGCAAGAGCCGGAACCTATTCTTCATGCATTGCGGGACTGCCCTTAGCTTGTGGTATACTTTGTTTTGAATCAATAATAGTATGTCCTCATGTTATAAAAGTAAAAAATAAGAATAAGTGTAATGTAATATTATTACTTCATAAATTATTATAAGTTTACTGCAGAATACAAATTTAATGACGAAAACAACGACTTTAATCATCACACAAACTTGTGGCATCATATAATGTTCAAAGACTAGTTATCCCACATATTTACAACGAAACCCACAATTACAAAACTTAGTAACAAAAAAATCAAGAGATGTCCCATTTCACATTTACATTGAAAATTAAATCAAGAGATGTCCCATTTCACATTTACATTGAAAATTGAAAATTATGATATTTACATCTTCAACCTCAACTTTTCACTCTCTCCTATTTGCACGTATGGTAACTTCCGCTGCTTTTTACTGATGCGTTGCTAATATTTTGGCCGGTTTTCTTTTCAGTTTTCACCGTGTGAACCCCCCGCTTCCCATCTTGTCCAAAGTCATCACGTCGGCTCAACTGTCAATTTTGTCGGCGTCTAAAGTAACTGCTTGTAACTACCATCCTGTTGGCTGTTGGTGCGTGAACCTACCATTTACATCTCTTGCGCGTCTGGAATGTGTTCCGACAGCCTCCAAATTTTGACGGATTTATCTAAACTCCCACTGTACAATCTCCACCGTCCATCCTCCGCGGCATCATCATTGTCTTCCTCGACAACCGCCAAGCACTTGACGGGCCCAGTGTGCCCCGTCAGCACGGAGACACAAGTGTGCACCCCGCCTTCCTCCCTCCGCCACACGCATATGCTCTTGTCCGCCGACCCGCTCACCACCAAACTCCCCGCGCCGGCCAAGCACAGCACGGCGAGTTTGTGACCCCTCAGCGCGCCTCTGTACTCCACGAAGTGCTCCTCCCGTTCCCAGAAGTTCACCAGCCCGTCGGAGGAACCCGCGTACACCGCCGCCGCCGCCTCGGCGTTCACCGCCAACGACGTCACGGCGCTTTCTTGATTCAACAGCGTCTCCACCAGCACGTGCTTCGTCACTTTTCCGACCAGTTCTCGCCTCCATGCTTTCACCGTTCCGTCAGCCGAGCCGGTGAAGACAAATCCGTCGAACCCAACGACCACCGCGTTGACGGCGTCATCATGGGCTTTAACGGATTCGATACATTTCGAATCGCGTAATCTCCACACCTTCACTGTTTTATCCCAAGAACCGGAATAGAGTAATCCTTGATCCAAATCTACGCTCATGCAGGAAACGGCGTCGAAATGCTTGATCCACGGAACGCTCCGGTTTCTTCGGACTGCCACGTAAGCTTTGGGATTCATGGAGGATTTGATATAATCCTTAGTGGTAGGTAAACTACCAAGACGCGTATAACTCTTCTTTGTCAGACCCGAAGCTTTCCAGACCCGAATTTTACCGTCCTGATGACCCGTAAAAATCTTGCCACCCCACACAACAATCGCCTTCACCAACCCGCTATTCGACTTGAACCCGGAATACTCCTCAAATTTATTCCAGACCCGGATGTTTCTACTATCCGAACCCGTGTACAGAAGATCACCCGAAGCTGCTAGCGAGTACACGTGTCCTTCTTCTCGGACAATCGATCCGATGAGGCTGCTTTTACCGTCGATGCAAACCGGAGATTGGACCGGAAGTTGAAGAATCCACGGCGATTTAACATACGGAGAGGCGGCCACTTGGCTCCAAGGGGACATGAGAAAAGGGGAGTAGGGAGTGCTGCTGTTACTGGGACTCCCAGCGGCGGCCAGAAAGCGAGTTGGGCTGGGAGCGGAGGATGCGCCGCTGCTACTACGACGGCGCGGCGAGCTGTCATCGCTATCTTCGTGATGGTCGCTTAAAAAGGCGGGATCCGAGAAAAGAAAGGCGCCGAGTTTTTGCCGTCCGAGGACTTCTTTCTGAGAGAACAACGTTGCTGCATCACTGTTCTTTGTCTTTGCCATAGTTCTTTCTGTATAGTAGGAAGTAAGAGATGGAAGCTAATTTAAGGTAGCTTAATTAATCAGTGTGTAAAGAAAAGTAGGATTTTTTTTTTCCAGCAAGAAATGAGAATGAAATGAAAGAATGATATAATAATGTAACGGGCAGGAGAGGAAATGGGAGATATATAAGCGTATGGTTGAGAAGGATATATGGCGGTTTGGATTGGATTATTATAGATACGTAAGGTGGAAGGGAAAGACACGTGTGAGGATGATACGTGTAGTCTACGATAGATAATAAAGAGAAGAATATGCTGCTGAAAAAGATGAACTGTGGTAAAATTCTAAGTTCCATATATTTATTGTTTTATTGACTAATTTAACCAAATTTGTACTTCAAGATTTGGTAATCTTTAACTTTAGGTTTTTAAATAAAATTAAGGATACATTTGATCTCACCATACATTAAAAAATAATTTATTTATTAATGAAATACGATTGCTGAAAAGATTTTTGTAAAAAAATTAATATGTAAAAATAACATATAGTAGGTGTATATTATTTAATCAATAATAATAATTTTGGTGGTTGAATTACCAACGTAACCGTGTCCATGTACGATTAGTAGAGCAGAAGATTGATCTGAGGGCGTAGAAGGAAAGGAGACAAGTAAGTAAGCGGATTGGTAGGGTATTTGTGCGTGGCGTTGCTACATACATTCCTTGTACCAAAGACATGCAGGACGGTTGATACTTTCATATCTAGAAGCCTAGTCATGCAAAATTGCGAATTGAATATATTATTTATGGTATTTGACCATTATATTATTGGTTGTCTCTCCACCAAACCAAGCAAATACATGCATGTCGGGATTAGATTCGATGGTCGTGGTCAATTTCCCATTTGGGGTAACTACGTACGTATTATTATACGACCTGAGGTAATCGTGCACCACGTGCGTAAATCAACCCAATTCAAATTAACTTGCAATTACATTTTAATATATTTTAAATTTTGTGTACGTGGCAGTGAGCTGAGGATGACGATGATGAATGCTTTTTTTTTTTTTTTTTTTTTTTTTTTTTTTTTAATGCTTTGAATTATATTTAGGCAACATATCCAATATTACAAATTTTTTCTTGTAAGTAACTCTTCAATTCTTAACACTACATTTTACTTTGTATTTTCTTTTATCAAAAGTATCACATTTCTTTTATAAGTATTACATTTTTTTCATAAATATTACAATTTCTCACATATAAAGATTTGTGAAGTGCGATCTCACAGGGGACTCACCCTTATTGATGAAAATGTAATATTAATCGGGACATAAATTAATTGTCACGTATCATATTATAAAGAAAAGTGTGATACTTTCAAGAGAAAAAAAAATGCACATGTAATATGTAGATCAAAGGCTGAAATGTAATTTTTTTTTTTTAAAAAAATATACTTTTAAATTAAAATCTAATATTTAAGAGGTTAAAGAGTAATTTATGAGATAAAAGGTAACCCGACATGTCTTGTAGTCTGCTAAGAGTTTTTATAAAGATTTAATTATTTTTACTCTTTTTTATGATCATCGGATCGGCATATGAAATTCAAATTCAAAATGAATTATATAGTCCGTATAATGTAAGTATGAATGCAGTGGTGTCAAAAAGTGTTTGTAATATATTGGTCTGACCTAAACGACTGACTGTTTCATTTGTATGTTTCTTGAAAATGGATTGGCAAGACCAAAGAAGAAACGCCCGTTTTTAAGGATAAACTTGTTGAATTTGAATGGTAATTTAGAGGAGAAAATGTCAACAGAGCAGCGTGGAAAGCAACCTAACTAATAAATGTGAATGTATAGGTATGAAGTCGTCCAAATAAAGCCGCCACGTAAAGACTAAAGAGGCGCAGTGGTGCGGCGCAGATGGACCCAACTTGAGCAAGACGCAACCCCCAACGCACCATTATTTCCTGATGAATTGAATATTTGAATGTGGTGAAGTCATCAACCTGCAGACACTGCCACTGCACACCACAACAATTGAAGCGTGGGTCCACATGGACAGCTCAATTAATCACATGTGAAGTTTAGAAACAACAATAATTGAAGCATGGAATTTTTAATTTTTATATATATTTTACAACACTACTATGTCACCAATAATAATGCAAGCTAGTTGTGCCATAAGACTAGTCCAATTAGTTTGAGTACGTATTATTTGACAGATCACCTTAAGTTTTGCTCCGGTGACTTGCAATATAGATTCAAATTTCACTGGTCGATGATCAAGCTTGACGGGGACTCACGATTTACTTCTAATCATTTTTGGAAAGGGGCTTTGGAGACTTAAGATTAATCTTTCATAAGTTAGGAAAACATATATATATATATATATATATATATATATATATATATATAGTAGGTGTATCTATATTATATGAGTAATATGAGTAATGCTAATGTTCTTATTTTTCTCCTCCAATTAATCCCTCATGATCTGGCATTAGTTAATTAGTTACTAAATTTTCTTTTTAATTAGTGACGGGATCAGTCAATTCATGACATCTAATAAATAAAAGTCACATCATGAAGAGAAATATAAGAAAGAAAATTCATGAGGAAGAAGCATTTTACATATTATATTCATGCATACAATTATACAAATATGCAATCCTTCCAACCACCCTTTCTGATATATATTTCTGTAATTAAATTGCAGCTTTAATCGCCACCATCATCTCAAGTCTCAAACCATTACCAAACATGAAGAAAATCATCCTAGCTACGTTACAACCTATGCTACACACCTTAAACCTGCATGGGTCACCCCTTTCAGAATCTAGCCTTTACATACTGAATTTATAAAATACTGCTGGATATTCTCACAAAAAGTAATTTTTAATATTCAGTTTTGATAGGTCATTATTAATTTGAAGCTGTCCAATTCACATATAATCAATGGAAATAAATAGTTTCTTTATTTTAAATAAAAGCTTTTAAATAATTCAAGGTTGAAAAAATTGTTAGGCGCTTGAAGACCGCTTAGAGCCTAGGCGCGGGCGCCTAGAGCGATTAATCGGCGCCTAGAGTGCCAAGGCGGGCGCCTAGGTGGCCGACCGCCTAGCATCTAGGCGCCGATTAATCGGCGTCTAGGCCCAATTTTTGCAACAGTGAAATAATTTCATTGCATGTCACCCGAAAAATAATACTTGTCTTAAACTATACTTTAGTGAATATTAGGTAAGGATTTTAATGAGGGAAAATAACACTTGACTTGAACTATAGTAATAATTAAGTAGAACTCTTTTTCTAGCAATAAATTTGAATTTGAATCTCTATCTTTCTATCCTTTATTATTCCCAAACTTAACAAGGCTCAATTGGTCCAATGGCTTAAGTAATTTACAAGTACATGAAAATATCATTTTACCCTTCTAGCTTATAAAAGAAAGAAAAGACCGAGAAAATAAGGCTTCTCTCCACCATTTGGCAACATAAACCTAACATCATCTCACACTCTCCAAGACATACCTCCTCCCTTTTCTTATTCTTCATAGCTATGAAGCACCATTGGCATCCAATGAAAGCTTAATGATATTTGTACATGCACTATTACATCAAATAATGAAAATTTTGACATTAAAATCATGTCGAATTCTATTTATTTCTTTACATTATCGATGTTCATCCTATGATTTATATTAGGATTATAGACTGATAAATACCAACAATATGAATACATCTAGAATTTTTATGTTTTTTTTTGAAAAACAAAAATTAATGATGAATATTAAGAGACAAAATGAGGTAACGTTCCAAAAATATCTAATCCTTCCTAATTTATTATTACTTGCATAGGTGACACAAATAGCTGGCAATTAATTTGTATTTTTGTTGAAGATATATTGCATGTGCAGTAGCGAGCTTAAATGTGAACATGTTTGAAACGATGACGTTGACTCGCTCGTCAAAATGAATCCGCCACGTATGCTGCGCTGCTTCCTACTTCCTACATATATGCAATCAAAACGCAAACGAATTGAACGCTCTTATGCCCACATAAGCCCGATGGATGGGGGTAACCCATCCAATCAGACACTGCCACCTTGCACACAATAATTGGTCGCTGGCTACCTTCGTCTTCATAATGCCGGGGACATCCTCAATAGTTAATGATTTTACCCTAGATTTTTGTGGGCCCCAACATCCACCTCATCAAAAAAAAAAAAAAAAAAAAAAGAAGAAGAAGCTGGCCGTTGCAAAAATAAAACCAAAAAAACAAAACAAAAAAAAGAGATCAAAGATCTTCAAATGAGAGTGGCCGCCAGCCGGCGGCCACTCTCAAACAGGGCCGGTCCAAACATTTTATAGGCCCGGGGCGAAATTAAAAAAATGGGCCCTATATGAAAACTTGAAATTAAAATTTAATAATACTAATAAAATCATGACGTCAAATAACATGAAATAAGATTAGAAAAATTTCAACAATTTTTTTATATACAAAAATATTCATGTTCAATCCCTGCAACAATAAAGATTAATATTCTGCATAAATAAATGAAATTATAACATATAGGCCAATTAATTCCGAATAAATCCTCATTAATATTTGGACATCAACATTCAACTGGAGCAATCCAGAAAGATTAAAAAGAGACAATATGAATCACTACAGCAAAGTAATTAGTAAATTAAACCAAAAAATAACTTTGGCATCTGACAGATGCCATTTTACTTTGAGAAGCAATAGATACAACAATACAGCTTCATCTCAAAAAAAAAAAAAGATACAACAATACAGCTTATTCAATATTTCAATTAACAATTAGGAATTTAGAATTCTGGATAAATGGATAATTATTTAATCTGCAAACTAAGCCATGACTTGTAGTTTTCAATTCTAAAAATCCCAATTAAAAATTATCATTCTTAAATAAATTATAGAGCTTTCACAAATCAGAATTTTACAAATTCCTAATGCAGTACATTCTACAATTCTGCAAATCCCAATTCTCAAATGGCCAAATCATAGACTTTTCAACAATACAATTAACAATATGGCCTAATTCCCAAATCATAGCTTTCAAAAAAAAATCTCAAATCATAAAAATTAAAATACCTTTGCAAATTACAATAGTAGACCGGAGTGGTAAAGGCGTGGCGAACAGAGTCAGGACCGACTGACCGCAGAGAAGATTTGTTATTTGTGGATTATGAAAGTAGATTGTCATTCACTCGTTTGCCCATTCTTATTTAGCTTCTGGACATTTAATAACTCCTTGAGAGGAATTGAACAGTTGTTGTGGCGAGAGGTATTAAATGGTTGTGGCTTGCGATGTGCCGATGCCTTTTTTCTTCGATTCTTCCTAAATCTTCCATCTATTCGACTTTCATAAGAAGTCGTTAAGTCAAAAATAATTAAATAATTTTTCTAATATATACTAAGTAATATATAATATACAATATATTATTATATCTTAGTCTATGGGCCCCCTCTAGGGATGGGCCCTGGGCAGCGGCCCATGCCCCAAGGCCGGCCCTGCTCTCAAATCTCAATGGCCCATGCGGGCCACTCTCTCACTTTTTTTTTTAATAAAATTCTGACACTGCTGATAAAATGTGGGGGTGTTACAGGAGAAAATTTTTTCAAAAATGCAACACCTCCATTTATTAAAAGTTTATTAGGTTAGATTTTGTTGTTCCAAAATCTCCAAAGATTTTCTTATTGGGGATGCCCTAATCGTAAATCGTAATTAGTCATGTCACCCTGACGCACACAAGAAAGAAAGAAAAAATGTCTCTGATATAATTGTAAACAAAGGTGAAGTAAAACTTATGAAGATCTTTAAAAAAAAAAAAAAAAAAAAAAAAAAAAAAAAAAAACAACTTATTAAGAAGATAATGTGCAACAACCTCAATCAAGAGTGAATTCATTATCATTTAGGTACGAGAATTCTGTTCCATTCATTTGATTACCGCGTTCTGAGTGATGATTTCTCATTATTGATTCATAAATACGATATAATTGAATATTTAAAATAGTGTTTACATGATTTTAATTATTACTTGTGATGGATTTAATTAACTCGGGGCAGCCCAAATAACTAAACTAGACAGTATATAAAGAATAAAGATAAATGGATAATAAAGTCGAAAAAGACAAGGAATATATGTCGCGGAGATAATTCTTGTATTAATGTAGTGTTGTAAAAATATTACAAATAGTTGTAATGATTGAACATGTGAATAGATGAGAGATGTCCTAACTAAAACAATAATGCATTATTTTATATTAAGTTTCCTCCTAGCCACCCCTATGAGAATAAGGTAGGTGGTTGGATCTCATTGACCGAGTCCACGCACGTAGCGCGCAAGGTGAGCACCCCAACCGAGGCCACCCCGAGTTGAGGCCGCCCAAGGCTAAGGCCACCCCAAGCCGAGGCCACCCTAGGCTGAGGCCGCCCAAGCCGAGGTCACCACGGGTTGAGGCTTCCCCCAGCCTGGGTCATCCTCCGGGTTGTCTTCACTTATCCTCAGGTCAGTTTGATCCGTGTCCATCTCTAATATATCCATCAATTAACTTGAATATATTATATATGATCTGGGGTCCATATTGTTTCATGACAAAGTGGAATTTCCTAGCCATTGATGAACGATTCAAGAAAGCAGCGACTGGACTAGAGTTTGCAGCGAACACACTATATCGTGCTAATTAATTCATGAGGGCTCTTATTATTGTATGTATAAGCAATCCAATGACCCATTATATTGATATACCATGTGTTGGTTTTAGGATTTTTGGGACCCACGGAGGTCCAATACAATCCGTTAGATTGGAGGATTCACCGGAAAAGAGACTCTAAAGTGACTTTCGAATGAGAATGACAACTACATAGCTTGGGATTTCTTTTTGATTTCTTTCTGATTTTCAAGTACTTTTTGCCTGAAAAGAAGACCGGTCTTCTATATGTTTGAGGGAGACCTATTTATAGGTGTCCGGCCCTTACAAATTTAAATACAACTTTTAATGTGAAATAATGAGAAATAAAAAGGCTAAGAGTCGTTGGGTCGCCGTTACTAGGCTCTCCCAACGGCTGGATTGACCCGCATTAATGGCGGTCATTGAAGCAACAACGGTCACCGGTTGGGTTGACTCCTGTTGTTGCCTACTCCCTGGACTCGGCTCCCCACTCGTCCGCGCTTCCTCAGGGTCTGCTCAAGGCCCAAAGCGTAGATTTCTTTTATTCTTTTGGGCCTATTACGACAAGCCCATTTCTTGGTCCATTCTTTCTTCTTGGGCCTCAAGCCCATTGGGTCCACTGGTTTTTCTATCAATATATTCTGTTGAAGGTTTAATTTCTCAACTGGTTCAAGTTGTGATGAAGATAGCCTGCACGTCAAGTCCATAGTGATGCTGGAGTAGTCGCTAGATCGGAGTAGTGCGTTGCGCTGGAGTAGTGTAGTTTATGCTTTAGTGTGTAATGTACTCTCCCTTGTACTCCTAGTTGATCATCTAGTGGATTGGGCTGACGTGAGTGGCCCCGCAGACGTAAGAGTGAGGCTCCAGACTGCGTGAACATTTCCTGATGCACGGTTCCTTTTATTGCTTTTATAATTAATTTCTTTATTCTGTCTAGATCCTCGAGCTAATCCAACTTAATTATTAAATTAAAATTTAATAGGAACCTTTAGGTTATATTTTACATTCAAGATCCACGAGCCTTTTTCAAACCAAATCCATGGAGCAATCATGCACTGACGAGCATGATGCATACTTCTCGTGACCAGTGTTATAGGTTTCTATTTGGCAAAACTACACAAGTTGCAGTAAGATATCCAGCATAGTTTAAAGTAAAAATCATGACCAGAAAATAGAATGATATGCTGGACTGAATTAGACAAGTGTGTGTGTATTTCTATATACCCAATAACCGTTCTCAGAGGTCAGATCAAGGCATATGGCACATATCTTCAACCGTTCTCATATTTCAATGCATATAATCCATTTCAGTTGAAAATTGAACACTAAATGCCGAGTTCACATTGTTTGAATTGTTTTTTTTTTTTTTCTTTTTTAATGTTTCAAAGCATAAAATTTGGTTTAAAAATCATCACCACCACGTCCACCATATTTTATCACAATTCTTGAAATTTTTAGCGATTCAATGCTCCAATTCGCCAGAGATTGCTGGAATTGTGATAGAAATTTTGGACAGCAATGATTTTGAAACAAAATCAAAATATTACCGAGTGTTTTTAAGTTCTAAAACCTTGATAACCATATTGTACCTTGGCCCAAGCATTGATGGCCAAAAATATTATCTATTCCACATTGTTTACTTACAGTAAGGTATAGTGTCCACCAGAAAACCCAAGAATCCTTCTTATTCATGCAGCATATACTGTCAACTGTTAATTAAATAGAAAAGGGCCTCAACAAGTTATGGAGTATTTCTTCTTATAAGGGGGGTTAATGCTACAGTGCTACCATCCAAGTGTAAAAGAAAACAAGGTATCCATCTTTATTTACTCTCCAATTCGTTTAAGAAACCAAATTAGTAATAGTCCCATGCATGCTAAACAGCCATTCCCAAGCTCCTCTTAAGTATCTCTCTTCCTAAATTTTATTATTCTCTTCTAGTAATCTAGTCAACTAGTTCAATACAGATCAATTTCCTAACTCATCATTTCCAGTACCTCTCTACCCAAAGTAAGTCTCAAACAACATCATACATGCTTCGCTGGAAAAGTGAGAGCATTCATAAGTCGTGACCAGCCCCGAGAAGCACGTTCTCTAAACTCGTGCATTTGTCATCAGTTTTACGAAATCCGATCAATTCAGCCTGCAGATTTGTTCTACATCTTAGCAGCACATCAGATTAACCTAACAATTTTGTGCCTACTGCATTTCTAACGAACAATGCGATTTATCTGATAGAAATACAATTGCATCTGCAGATCTATTGGGACAGGATATCAAACAACTGTTTTGGAAAAAATGTTTGTATTCTGTAATACATTTGAGATACAACCAAAATATAGAATACAACAGGGAATAAAAACGAGATCATTTGATATTTTCAGGCGTGTAATTACTTTCCTATAAGCTTTAAATCTCATTCTATAAAAGCAACAAGATTTAATCTTATAGGATACAAGAAGATGAATGAAATTCTCAAGTTGCTTTATTTGAGAATTTTCTGTAGAATTATAAGCCTGTGAAGTATCTTGGTTTCCTGCAAATTGATTCCATGTATCAATTGCCTGATCACTTTTCTTTTTTCTTCAGATGTTTCTCCATAAGTATTTATAGATGAAAAAATATATCTGTTTGGAGAAGTTGCATGGAAGTTGCTGTGATTTAAAACTCAACTTCATAAGATAAGATATATCCTGAATGATATATCCATCACTGGAGAAATTATTAAATTTATTTTGAGTCAGTAATTATATGCAAAATTATATATATATATATATATATATATATATATATATATATATATATATATATATATATATATATATATTTATTTATTTATTTATTTATATATTCCTTACGCATGAAATCATGCAAAGGATAAATATAAATAATATACACATATGTAGTTCAATAATCTCAAGCATACAGCTACATATACCAAGCATGTTAAGTGTAACTTTGAAGCATATAGCTTCAAAATGCATAAATAGAAAAGCATATTCCAAGCATGTTAAGTGTAGTTTTGAAGCATATAGCTTCAAAATGCCCCAAAACCTTATGCATGAAAATATTCAAACATGCATTAATACTCTCAAGCATATAGTTATATATCTCAAACATATAGTTATATATCACAAGCATATAGCTATATATCTCAACCATATAGCTATATAAATTTCTCTCAGTATTTTAATTAACTTTCTACCAAACTAAAATAATATTTACAACTCCACAACTCCAAATATTATTTAAGCTTTCATGGTAGTTCATCTGAAACATTAATCTCCATTACTATATAAATTTCCAACATTCCTCCTCCATTTATATAGTAAAATTAATATTGTACCAAGATAAAACCAAAACTCATGCATAAATGAAAGTGTCTTAGAGATTGAACTTTCACATAGTGTTATATGCGTTACATTAATTCGGATTGCAGTGATGGACGAACCTTGAATCACGCAGTCTCTTTGAAGAAACGTAGATATAACACATACAAGTTTTACAGTCATTACAACTCACTGTAACTTGACACTATTATGGCCACGTGTCCGTATCCATTAATGAGCACGTACCAAGTAAAGCCCAAACTTGTTTGAAGCGGCCACACTTCATGCTCACAGAGGCTAATCTTTTATATCATGCACTGCATCTTGCATTTTTTCAAAAGATCAGTTAAGAGTAAAACTCACCCCTACAACAATGCAGAACCAAGCATCACTTTTTCTTGGGATATAATTTTTAATTTATACTTTTGATGCTTGCAATCACAAAATGAAGTACTCATCAACATTGAACTCAAGGTCTAACGTAATAACTTAGACGCGAGTTGAGCTTTCATTCACTTGCAATTAAATAATTAGGTTTTCTATATCCCTTCTGATGTCTTTAGAACCATGTCCCTTGCAAAGACTTTTGCAAACGGATCCGTTAAAACCGGGACTATACCAAGTCCAGTGCTACAACACTATTACCTAGGATTTCCCACATAGCTAAGTCTCAAGCCCATGTGCCTTCACTTGCCATTATAAATATTGTTATATGCTTTGGCCAGTGTAGTAGCGCTGTCACGATGTACTAAAACTAGTGACATCGGTTTTGGCCAAACCAGAATCTAAATAATCAAATTCCTTAATTAGTCAATCAACTTCTTGCATGTCAAAGCCAACATAAGAAATTCAGACGCCGTAGTTGGAAAAGAAACTTTGCCTTTAGAAATCCATAAAACAACACCTCCTCCAAGCAGAAATATTCATCTACTAATTGAGGAACAAGTTTCATGATTAGACATTCAACTGACATTAGAAAATCTTTTCAGAATGGAATTTCGATCTATTAAATATACTAAACCATAATTAATGGTTTTATTCAAGTATATCAAAATTCCTTTTAATCCTATCTATTTAGCCACTCAAACATGATGATAGATAGAATTTTAATATTCTATTAATGAACTGGTGAAATAAAATATTCAATTGATTATATTGGAACCCACTTAATAAGTTCCTAGTTAATAAATATTTATATCATGCAAATTCTACAACCAAGAATTTTAATCATCATGTTGAACTTATTAGCAGTGAGGACTTCTTAAAATAAAAATTCAACATCCTCCATTTGAGACATCATCAACTTTGGAGAATAAACATCCTCCATTCAGAGAACATCAACTTTGGAGAATAAATCATTTTGATTTTAAGCTTTAATTTTAACTTTTCATGTTTCTTCTAAACTGAAGAATCATAATCCATGATTTAAATTTAAACTTTCTTTTCATTGCTAATTGCCAGCCATACTAGATAAACTAGCTAGTAAACTTTTTGGCTTTCAGAATTTTAACACATTCTCAATATGATAAACTTTGTGTTAAAGGCAGTCATAAATTTTATGAATTTCATTATGCATATCTCATGCATAAAACTTTCTGCATCCCTTCATAAGAAATATAACAGAATATTTCAAAGGCAATTATGTCTTTATCAGAAATATTAATAACATAATATTTCAAAAGCTTTCACAAGGATAAAAATCATCTGTGTGCTTAAATAATCAATAATTACATGCATGGTATTGAAATTATTTCCAACTTACCATCATTAAACATTGTAACCATGCATAGGAAAACAAGAAATTGACAACACCAAATTAATCTAAATTTGATCAAATTTACAGCACCCCACCCCCAAGCATGTAGTTATATATCTCAAGCATATAGCTATATATCACAAGCATATATCTATATATCTCAAGCATATAGCTATATAAATTTCTCTCAGTATTTTAATTAACTTTCTACCAAACTAAAATAATATTTACAACTCCACAACTTCAAATATTATTTAAGCTTTCATGGTAGTTCATCTGAAACATTAATCTCAATTACTCTATAAATTTCTAACAACAACAAGTCAGTAGTCCATCCATATCAAACAAAATGTCATTATAGGGTAATTTGTATAGGTTCTGTTCAATAAAAAAGATTCATAGTAATCATTCCGGCCCTTTTATAGCTCAGATCAATAACATTAGGGCCTCATACAGATAGTCCGTGCTTTTAGTAATTAAGTCACTGATAATAGACATTCCTAAAGTAACCTCAGACAGTTTCTTCTCCACGTCATCCAATTTTTTCCCCAAAATATGCACATTGTTTTCCTTGTTGTTCTATTTTCTTCTTCAGCGGATCCAGCAAGTCAGTCATTGGGGATTGAGCTTCAACTTCAGTAGTATCAGCTTTAGCTTCAGCTTCATTAGTGTCAGCTTTAGCTTCAACTTCATTATTACTTCTTTTTTTTTCATATGTAATGAAAGAGAGAAAAAAAAAAAGAATTATGGGCAATAACAAAATTAATTAATAATTGATATAGATATACATTCGTAAGCTCCTCGATTAGATTTTTGATGGGCATCTCAATGAAGCATCTCATTACTTGATCAATTTTAAGTTTGAACTCTGATAAAACCACAAGTTTTTCCTAAATTGTTTTATCTAAACAGGCAATATGTTTGCTTAATGATCTGGCAATCTGGATCTCGTTTTGTTTAATCAGATTTTGGAAAAGGATCTTCGTTCCAGTAATTTGTTGATCCATATTGGAATTCACAAAGGTCTAGATAAGCCAAAAAAAATAACCAATCAACCCTACATAATACTCTTTAGGCAACAACAGTACCTTTTTCCTTAAAAAAAAAAAAAAAACAATACCTATCTGCACCGTGTGCGGTGGATTCCAAGCAACACGTGGACCATAGTCGCTTATGGGTGACGCTGAGATTCAAACTCATGACCTTTGGTATGGCTCTGATACCATTGAAGTGTGCTCCATCTCAACTAAAAGCCTAAACTAATAGTTTGATTGCACATTTATAGCTATATGCGCAACACGCCCCCTCACGTGTGGGGTGAGTTCCAAGCAACATGTGGACCGTAGTCGCTTATGGGTAAGGCTCTGATACCAAATTGAAGTGTGCTCCATCACAACTAAAAGCCTAAGCTAATAGTTGGATTGCACATTAATGGTTATATGTTGTTCTTGAAGATATAGCCATTAATGTACAATCCAACTATTACCTTAGGGTTTTAGTTGAGATGGAGCACATGCTTCAATTTGGTATCGGAGTCAGACCACGTGAGGGGGCGTGCTGAGCATATAACCATTAATGTGCAAAGTTTTTAGTTGAGATAGAGCACATGCTTGAATTTGGCATCAGAGCCAAACGAGACAACGTGGGCCGAATATTTGATATATATATATATATATATATATATATATATATATATATATATATATATATGGGCAATAACAAAATTAATTAATAATTGATATAGATATACCTTCGTAAGCTCCTCGATTAGACTTTCGGTGGGCATCTCAATGAAGTCTCTCATGGCTTGATCAATTTTAAGTTTGAACTCTGATAAAACCACAAGTTTTTCCTCAATTGTTTTATTTAAAGAGGTCTTTTTGCTTAATGATCTGGCAATCTGGATCTCGTTTTGTTTAATCAGATTTTGGAAAAAAATCTTCGTTCTAGTAATTTGTTGATCCATATTAGAATTTACAGAGGTATAGATAAGCCAAAAAAAAAAATAATAATAATAATAATAATAATAATAATCAACCCTACATAAGACTCTTTAGGCAACAACAGTACCTTTTTTCCTTTCAAAAAAAAAAAAACAATACATCTTTCCATTTGACCAGCTCAATAGTTATCTTAAGGGAAGCGGAGGGTGGTACACTGTGCTCCTCGCTGCCCCGGTCTCCAAAGGCATCTGCACAAATACATTAGATATAAAATAATGATGAGGCATCTGCAAAATAGTGATTGGTAAGCTCGGGACTTACATTCAGGCTTTATATTGGAAAGGGCTTATAACCTGCAATTACAAATTAGACAAGTTCCCTAAGCTTAAGGGGCTATATGATCAACACACCCCCTCACGTGCACGGTGGGTCCCTCACGTGTGCGGTGGATTCCAAGCAACACGTAGACCGTAGTCGCTTATGGGTGACGCTGAGATTCGAACTCATGACCTTTAGTCTGGCTCTGATACCAAATTGAAGTGTGCTCAATCTCAACTAAAAGCCTAAGCTAATAGTTAGATTGCACATTAATGGCTATATGCTCAACACGCCCCCTCACGTTTGCGGTGGGTTCCAAACAACACGTAGACCGTAGTCGCTTATGGGTGACGCTCTGATACCAAATTGAAGTGTGTTTCATCTCAGCTAAAAGCCTAAGCTAATAGTTGGATTGCACATTAATGGCTATATGTTGTTCTTGAGCATATAGCCATTAATGTACAATCCAACTATTAGCTTAGGCTTTTAGTTGAGATGGAGCACATGCTTCAATTTGGTATCAGTCCACGTGTTGCTTGGAACCACCGCACACGTGAAGGGGGGGCGTGTTGAGCATATAATCATTAATGTGCAAATCAATAGATATATTTAATACTATATGGTATACGGTACCCACTTTATAGATCAATAACATTTGGGCCTTATATAGATAGTCCGTGCTTTCAATAATTAACCTTATATAGATAGTCCGTGCTTTCAGTAATTAAGTCACTGATTGCAGACATTCCTAATGTAACCTCAGACAATTTATTCTCCACGTCATCTAGTTTTTTTTCCCCAAATATGCACATTGCTTTCCTTGTTGTTCCATTTTTCCTCTTCAGGGGATCCAGCAAGTCAGTCGTTGGGGATTGAGCTTCAACTTCAGAATTATCAACCTTAGCTTCAGCTTCATTATTACTTTTTTTTTTCATCTGTAATGAAAGAGAAAAAAAAAGAATTATAGGCAATAACAAAATTAATTAATAACTGATATAGATATACCTTCGTAAGCTCCTCGATTAGATTTTCGATGGGCATCTCAATGAAGCATCTCATTGCTTGATCAATTTTAAGTTTGAACTCTGATAAAATCACAAGTTTTTCCTAAATTGTTTTATCTAAAGAGGTCTATTTGCTTAATGATCTGGCAATCTGGATCTCATTTTGTTTAATCAAATTCTGGAAAAGAATCTTCGTTACAGTAATTTGTTGATCCATATTGGAATTCACAGAGGTCTAGATAAGTAAATAAAAAAATAAAAAAAATAAAAAAAACCAATCAACCCTACATAAGACTCTTTAGGCAGTACCTTTTTTCCTTTAAAAAAAACAATACCTCTTTCCATTTGACTAGTTCGATAGTTATCTTAACGGAAGCGGAGGGGCTGCGCTGGTCTCCAAAGGCATCTTAAGGGTTGTAGAGGGTGGCAAAATAGTGAAAGGGCTTATAACCTACAGATTACAAAAATTAGACAAGTTCCCTAGCTTGAGATTCATGACCTTTAGTCTGGCTCTGATACCAAATTAAAGCACGTGCTCCATCTCAACTAAAAGTCTAAGCTAATAATTGGATTGCACATTAATGGTTATATGCTGTTCTTGAGCATATAGCCATTAATATACAATCCAACTATTAGCTTAGGTTTTTAGTTGAAATGGAGCACATGCTTCAATTTGGTATCAGAGCCTCGTTCCCCGTGTTGCTTGGAACCCACCGCACACGTGAGTGGCGTGTTGAGCATATAACTATTAATGTGCAATCCAACTATCAACTTAGACTTTTAGATGAGATGTATCACATGCTTCAATTTGGTATCAGAGCTAGACCAATGGTCATGGCTGCTTCAATTTTGTATCAGAGCCAGATCAAAGGTCATGGGTAGCCGTTAATGTACAATCTAACAATTAGCTTAGGCTTTTAGTTGAGATGAAACACATGCTTCAATTCAAAAAATCATAAATAGTTAAAGAAAACGAAAATAACCTGCAAATTACAAGAATTAGAGAAGTTCCCTATAACAGAAAATACATTAACAGTTAAATAAAAAAAAAAAAAAAAAAAAAAAACCCTCCGCTATCATAAATTCAACCCCGTCCGATTTTGAGACAACTTGCTCATCCAAAAGCTGGGCCGAATATTTGACTGCAAAATATATATATATATATATATATATATATATATATATATATATATATATATATATATTAAAAATCAATAGATATATTTAATAATATATGGTATACGGTACCCACCATACACCACATCCTCATCTTTGGGTTTCAACCAGCCCTCCCCTTGAACCAATATCTTCTTAGATATTCCACCATCTTTGATTATAGGGTATTCGGTACCCATACGACCCTTAGCTATAATTACAAAGGATACTTAAATGAATTTAGATAAAGGCATGTGGTACACTATGCTCCTCGCTGCCTTGGTTTCCAAAGGCATGTGGTACACTATGCTCCTGGCTGCCTCAGTCTCTAAAGGCATCTTAAGGGAAGCGGAGGGGCTGCCCCGGTCACCTAAAATTCGAATCATTGACCTTTAGTCTGGCTCTGATACCAAATTGAAGCATGTGTTCCATCTCAACCAAAAGCATAAGCTAATAGTTGGATTGCACATTAATGGTTATATGATGTTCTTGAGCATATAGCCATTAATGTACAATCCAATTGTTAGCTTAGGCTTTTAGTTGAGATAGAGCACATGCTTCAATTTGGTATCAGAGCCTCGGTCTACGTATTGCTCTGAACCCACCGCACACGTGAGGGGACGTGTTGAGCATATAACCATTAATGTGCAATCCAAGGTTGCAACTCACAGTCCGTTGCAAGGTTGCAACTCCAGGACATAGTTCTCCTACGATCGACGGCGACTTCCATTGTACACGGCTGAAAAAGTTCCGTGGTTAACGGCTCTGCTATACGATTTAGTGCTTTAGAGGGAGAGAGAGAGGCGGTGGTAGTATGAGACTCTGCTTTCGACCGAAAACAGAGGCGACGATCGGCGTTGCGTACAAAGAAGAAGAAGACAGACCCTATGTAGTTTAGGCGCATAGACTTAAAGGCGCCATAGACCGCCTAAACTACATAAGACATGGGATCTGGTTTGGGTCGAAAGGTTGTCTATGGCGGACTTTAGAAAGGGTTTAGGCTTTAAACAGACCGACTCAAGTACTCAACGATAAATTTAATCCGTTGAGTACTTGAGTCGTTGAGAGAGTTTAAAAAAAATTTCAAATTCTCCGCAGCCTTTTATTTTTTTAACTCATTTTTATTTTCCTAATTTCTTTCAAATTAAATTAAACAAATAAATTTCATCAAACAAGTCAAATTTTGATTTGATAATTTTTTTTTAAACATTGACATGAGTATTTCATCAATTCTTTCTTTCATGGAAAACAAAAAGAAAAATATTGGATGAAAGAATAAATGTGGTAAGTAATTTAATTTAATTTTAAAAATTGTAACAAATTATGAGTAATTTTTAAAAAAAATTAATTTAAAAGCAATGTGTAACTATTAAATCATAATTTAGTGTAATAATTATTATAGTTTAATAATTAATGTTTTTTTATGTGAAAAGGGAAATCATAACCACTACATGGTATACATTGTAAATTGTATAAATTGTATGTAAAATGTCTGGTGTAATGGGATCGAGTCAGGGCCGGTCCTATCATTCTATAGGCACAGGGCATAGTAACAAAAATGGGCCCTATATTAAATTAATGTATATTTTTATAACTAAAATTTAAATTAAATAAGAAAAAAATAGTAATGTCCAATAACTTAAATAAGATTCACAAGTTTTTAACAATTTTACATACACATGAAAACAATTATAGATGCATTCGTGAATTCAAAATAATCAATAATCGCATCAGTGTTTTCATAAATAAAGAATTATATAGTTTATAAAATGAATAAATAGTTTAAAACCAAATATAGCTTATAGACAATAACATTATTATTATAATAAATACTAAAGTACTTATTAAAAACAAATTATAAAATAAAACTTATAAAAAAAGAGCATAGCATAAAATCTTAATTATTGAGAACAATAAATCAAAACACTCAAATATGAAACATAACTAATTACATAAAATAGTTTGAATAAAAAACACGTACTAAATCACACATCTTCTATATTAATATCATATTTATAATTTTTTTTAAATAGATCACTTTCAAATTTTTCTAGATTGATTTGAATACGATGACAAACAATAAAACTTCTAAACTACTACATTGACTAGATAATTCATAAAAAAAAATTAATTATCTTGTAAAATATTTTCATAACTAAATCACAAAATATATTATATATACATAACTCATTATAAATTTCACAAAATAACACATATTCTAAATATAAGTAGCAAATCAGTCGAATAGAAATAGATTCAAAATTTGATAGGAATCACAAATCAATCTATATTATAAATCTCACTACAAGTCTACTAAAGGTAAAAAAAAAAAAAAAAAAAAAAATCACAAAATTACAAATTAAATTTAAAAAAATACAAATTAAAAATAGAAATTAATTTGGTAAGTTACAATTTTATTATAATAACATCCCTAAATTCATCTACTAAAAAGTAGGGAGGAAAGATTTTATGTAAAAATATATATGAGGGGATTTGATCTCTTGACCATGAGTATACAAAATTACAAACTACAAATCTTACCAACTCAACCAACTAAAAACATATTATAATAGTATCCCTAATTTATCTATTAACTATTACATACGGGAAATTTTATGGAAAACAACATCTAGGGGGATTCGATCCATTGACCATATGGACAAAAAAAACAGAATCCTACCAACTAAGCTAACACAAGGAACAATAACATTAACGTATGTTAAATAATTGTACGAAATACTATGGTATATATATAAGAGGTCATGGGAGTGGTGGGCCCCTTCCAAGCATGGGCCCTGGGCAAGGACCCAGCCTGCACTTGCCCAAGGCCGGGCCTGGATCGAGTGTGAAAGTGTCGGAGGAATCACCACTAGATAGTACCATAAGCATATCTTTTGCAATACAAAACCATATTAGTTGGTGTGATCCATGCTTCTTATTGTTTCCACTTCTACCATAAAATGGATTATTAATTTAATCTAGTTTCCTAGTGCGCTTCACTGTAAATTTAGTGTCTTGACGCGGTGCACATTCAAAAACATAACCAAATTATCCTTTCCCAAAAAGACATAATTTCTCATATGTATTAACTACACTCTTCGACCAATATACGAGCCTCTAGCCATAGAGTGAGAAATCACATTAATTGGTTGTTATATTGTATTTTTTCAAATACACTCTAACATAACAATTATGTCAAATTTGATTGTGATGAGTTCGAACTTAAGACATTCCTTATGAAAATCAATGAATAAATTAAGAATAATAAATAGTTAACGGAATATTCCATTACTGAAGTTTACACTTAAGCAAAGATATTTATGAAAAGTAAATGATATAATATATAGTAAAGTATGAAAAATAATTAAAATCAAAACAATATGAATCATTTCAACAAACAGTTATATCAGTATTTTTTAGTTCCAGTTATAGATCTAATTTTATAAATTGACTCTTATTAAGTCTGTAGATAGATATACTTCACAACTTTTGTAAGCAGGTATATCCTTGCAATGTTAATACTTTATCTAAGTTGTTATTAATATTTTATTTACTTTTTTTAATAGTGATGTACTTTGAATTAGTATAACTCAAATCTTAAAAAAGAATAAAGAAACCATTTTATATATAAATAGACTGACGATTTTATTTTTTAAGTTAACAAATAAAATAAAAATTATACACAACTATTTATATTATATAAGTCAAAGCCATTGAGACAGCTGTGAGGCTGTGATGTAAGATAGCTACTATATATAGCACCAAATAGTTAGATGTATAGATTGAAACGTGAATGATAAGAAAAGTTATATATTTTAAAACTCTTATTCGATCTTGTGGATTCAATTGATTATTGCAAAGGATCGGATATGATGTATGTTAAGTTGTTTTCCAAATTAATGGCTTAATATGATATCCAAATCATATCATCTGCGCCAAAGTCAGAAATAAGCCATTACACGCCAACATTTTATCGCAAGTAACCTTCTTTATTCTTTAAATTAATATAGAGTTCTACTACATAGACTCCCAAATTCTACTCTCTCATTTATACTCCCTGAAGTGGCAAACCAGAATTGGTTATTTTCATCATGTGGGTTCATAGAAAAATGTCTACATCAAAAGCATTTGAGAGGGAGTACAAGTTAGGAGTTTAAAATGGGAGTACCGCAAGTATTTTTCATTAATATATACTGAAACATATCAGAATACTTAACCAATCACTTCTATATATACTTCTTGAATCATAATATCCTAGCTTAAACCTTCAAACAGCCTCCAGCTAGAAATCAGAATGTCATCATCGTCTGAGCATGGTTCTTGTTCAAAGCTCCCGTTGCGAGAAATCCCAGGCAGTTATGGTTTGCCGTTTTTTGGGGCGATTAAGGATCGATATGACTTTCATTACAACCAAGGCATAGAAGCTTTCTTCCGCTCCCGCATGCAAACCCATCAATCCACCGTTTACCGAGCAAACGTGCCGCCGGGGCCTTTTATGGCCGGAGATTCCAAGGCGGTCGTCCTCGTCGACGCCGTTAGCTTCCAGATCCTCTTCGACAACGCTAGAGTAGACAAGACGGATTTCTTTGACGGTAACTTCATGCCCTCCACCGACTTCTTCGGCGGCTACCGTCTCTGCCCTTTCCTCGACACCACCGAGCCTCAACACCAAACCCTAAAGAATTTCTTCCTCTCCACGCTCGCCGGCTTACATAATAAGTTCATTCCCATTTTCTCCCTCTGCATGTCCCAGCTCTTCACCAAGCTTGAAGATGGAGTGGAGGGTAAAGATGGAAAATCCTACTTCAACGACCTCAGCGATGAAACGACGTTTAACTTCATGTTCCGTCTATTTTCCGGCAACAGAGATCCGACGGAGACCGCTGTCGGATCTAACGGCACGGAGTACCTTAACAAATGGGTATTTCTCCAGTTGGCTCCATTGATGACACTCGGGCTGAAATACCTCCCCAATTTCCTAGAAGACTTAGCGTTGCACACTTTCCCGTTACCGTTTTGCTTGATGAAATCTGATTACAAGAAAATTTACGATGCTTTCTATAGCTCCCTGGGATCCATCTTGGACGAAGCTGAGAAGATCGGGATCAAAAGAGACGAAGCCTGCCATAACTTCATTTTTCTGGCAGGGTTCAACGCCTACGGCGGGATGAAAGTGTTCTTCCCCTCTCTCATCAAGTGGGTCGGCGCTGCGGGGGAGGGCCTGCACCGCCGGCTAGCGGAGGAAATCAGGGCGGCGGTTAAACAAGAAGGCGGCGTTACACTCTCAGCGCTGAACAAGATGAGTTTGACAAAGTCGGTGGTGTACGAGACACTACGGATTGAGCCTCCGGTTCCATTCCAGGTGGGGCGGGCCAGGGAGGACATCGTGGTCGACAGCCATGAATCGTCGTTCTTGATTAAGAAAGGCGAGGTAATCTACGGGTATCAGACGTTGGCGACGAAGGATCCCAAGATATTTGAGAGGGGTGAGGAGTTCGTGGGGGATAGATTCGTGGGTGATGGGGAGAAATTGGTGAAATATGTGTACTGGTCTAACGGGAGGGAGACTGAGAATGCAACGACGGCGGATAAACAGTGTCCCGGCAAGGATCTGGTGGTGGTGCTGGGGCGGCTGATGTTGGTGGAGTTTTTCCTTAGATATGACACATTTTCCATAGAATATGGAACCATCCTTCTCGGCCCTTCCGTCACTTTTACCTCCGTAACCAAAGCTACATGAGCTTGCATTGCATGGTGAACTGGTTTTAATTTCCATTCAATTCAGACTGTATATATATTGTATGTTGTGGCTTGTTAATACAATATTTTTCTGTATTTTGTATATAAAAACTATTTTCTTCTATATTGTGACTGTCATATTGAATTTCTATTGAGTTAATACACAAAATCGTCCTTGACTATAGTGATTTTTCTTAATTTTGTCCTAAACGACTTTGGTGACCTAATATCGTCCCAGACTTTTGTGTTTCACTCAATTTAGTCCCAGACTTTGGTGTGTTTGCTCAATTTAGTCCCTCATTTGTTATTGTGTCCATTTGGTGTTAACTAAATAGACAATTTAGTAATTTTAATATTGGCATCTCTTTACTCATAGACATGTGAACTGCGAAATCTTTTTTTTTTTTTACAAATTACTCCCAGAATTACTCCTAAAACTGCGAATATAAAATTTGATTTGCAGGTCCGGGAGTAATTCTGGGTGTAATTCGTACAAGAAAGAGGAATTTCGCACTTCACAAGTTGAAAGTAAAGAGAGATCAATATTGACATTACTGAATTGTCCCTTTATTTAACACCAATTTGACGGAATAACAAATGGAGGACTAAATTGAGCGAAACACAAAAGTCTGGGACGATATTAGGTCACCAAAGTCGTTTAGGACAAAATTGAGAAAAATCACTATAGTCGAGGACAATTTTAGGTATTAACTCTCAATTTCTATTTATATAAAGTATAATTATTGTCCACTTTTATTTGAGTAAATTCTTCTAACCCATTGTTTCATTCAGCAAACTAAAAACAAGTGAGTGGTAGTTTAGTGGTAAGTTGACCTAAGCTTTGCATCGGGGTAGTATTTTTTTTAAAGGATTACTTATCCTGTAAATCTCTCTCACTTTTTTAAATGGGTCTTACTTCCACATTACCCAATTTATAAATCATTACTATTCACACTACATCCTCTAATATTCTCTCACTTTCTAAAGTGGTCACACTTTCATATTATATTATAAATATAATAATATAATAATATAATAAATAACTAATAAGAATTTTTTTTTAAAGTACACAAAACTTGCTGCAGTTGCAAACTTTCTATCCAACATGGAACAAAAACTTAAAACAAAATACGGAGTAACTAGCTTTTAAAAAATCACATCATTTAAAAAATTAAAGGGGATGTTGGCTGGGATCAGGTTAGCCTTATGATGTAATTAAAATGATTTATATTATTGTAATTATTTAATTTGTTAGTAGTGATTATATGTTTCTATTGTCACTTTAAAAAAAAAAAACTAAAAATAACATTAACTATAAAACTAAAAAAAAAAAAAAAAAAAAGTTGTATATGTGCAAATTGGTTCTCAACTCCGTTGTAACATAATAATAATAATAATAATAATAATAATAATAATAATAATAATAATAATAATAATAAAAGTCCTACCTAATAATTATATATTAATAAAAAAAAAATTATAAACTACCACACAAGAGCATGTTTATCCATTATTGCACTCTGACAAAATAATAAATCAAGTGAATAAAGATGTGTTGAGCTTGGCAGTTAAGCAGTGTTAGGCTTAGGGGCTCAATTGTCTTTTCTCACCCTTTCATTTTCGGTTATGTTAGTTAGGGTCAAATATAGTCTTCTGATCATCATCTATCCATCGATCTGTAATCTCATTCTCTCCGTACCAGTCCTGATCCTCTATCATCAATGAAGCTTTCTCATTCCTTTCCAATGATGCTCATCATACATTAGCTTTCCTATCATGGTATCAGAGCGACGCCATAGCTACGCAGCAGCAGTAACTATGAATAACGCAGGAGGAGAAGGAAGCTCAGCCGCACAAACCTTCCCCCCTGCGAATCAGAATCCAGCAAACTCCAGTCCGATTCAACGGAGTGATGAGTTCGATGATCCGTTCTACTTGCACATCACGGAGAATCCGAACTTAGTCCTTGTTTCTCCACCATTGTCCGAGCACAATTATGCATCATGGAGCAGGTCTATGAAAATAGCCTTGGAAGTCAAGAATAAATTCGGTTTTGCTACTGGATCGATTCCGAATCCAGGGGAAGGTGATCCTAGATATGCAGTCTGGAGAAGGTGTAATAACATTGTGTGTTCATGGATCCTAAAATCCCTCAACTCAAGCATTGCGGAAACAGTTTTGTACTATGAAGTAGCTGCTGACATTTGGAGATCTCTTAAGAAGAGATACTCACAGGCAGATCCTCACATAATTGCTGAGCTACAAAACCAGATCTACAGGAATTCACAAGGTAATCTAACTGTGAATGAATACTTTACTAAATGCAGTGCCTTATGGGAGAAACTGAATGCTATGAGACCTTTGTTAGTTTGTGAATGTGGTCTTAGATGTACTTGCAATTTATTGAGTAAAATGCAGAAAGAAAGAGCAGATGACCAAGTTATTAGATTCCTTGATGGTCTTAATGATGATTTTGAGTCCATTAAGTCAGGAGTGCTTGTGATGGACCCTATTCCAGATATGGAGAAGGTCCTCAATATGGCCCTAAAGTTAGAAAGGAATATCAGTGGGTCTATGATGCAGAGAAATAGTGAAATAAGTCAGGCTAATGCAGCTCACAACATTCAGAACCAATTTTCAGAAGAAGACAGTTTTGTGGCAGTATCACCCTCCAACTTCAAGAAGAAGTTTAATAATAATGGGAAAAATGTGCCTAAGTGCACTCATTGTGGCATGACTGGTCATGTTGTTGAAAAATGCTACAAGAAACATGGATATCCCCCTGGATGGATCCCAGGATACAAATCCAAGAACAAACAAATTCAAGAGGGTCACCAGTCATCAATTTCATCCATTAATCAAGTTAATGAAGGTGGAGCCTCATCTCAAGCCACTGATATTGGGATATCATCTGACCAACTTTAGAGGTTGATGGCCTTCATACAGAATCAAGGAAAGGGAAGTCAATCTACTACCAATGCAGCTGTGACAGTAAACACCTCAGGAATGAAGCCTGCCTTCAGAGCCTCTAATGAAGGTATTCCTGTCTCTTACATGCTTGTTAATACTACCATAGCTTCAAATGCATGGATTTTGGACTCAGGGGCAACAGATCACATCAGTTGTTCCCTAGAGTATCTTGATAAATATGAAAAGGTTCATGGAGTTTTTGTGAGATTGCCCAATGGAGAAACAGTCACTGTCAGTCATATTGGAGAAGTAAGACTTCATCATCAGTTAATATTGAAAGATGTGTTGCACATTCCATCATTCACATTCAATATTATCTCTGTCAGTAAGTTAGCTAAACAATCCCATTGCACAATTGTCTTGGATGCTAACATCTGTAACATTCAGGATACTCATGGGACAATGCTTGACTTTGCTAAAGAGAAGGATGGACTTTATTTGATAGATGAGCCTCCAGTTAGAAGACAGATACATTGTGCTGGTAATAATGTTGATGCTCAGTGTAATTCTTTGTCCTTACAGTTGTGGCACAATAGACTAGGCCATTACCCCATAAATAAGATACAACTCTTGAAAGGAATAAAACATGGACAAAGTCCTAAATTGCATGAATTTGTTTGTGATGCTTGTCATTATGCTAAACACAAGAGATCAGTCTTTCCCATCAGTGATTCTAGAGCAGAAAAATGTTTTGATCTAATCCACATGGATGTTTGGGGACCATTTTCTGTTGCTTCTCTAAAAGGAGAACATTATTTTTTAACTGTTGTGGATGAACATAGCAGGTTTACTTGGCTACATTTGATGAGTAACAAGTCAGAGGTTAAAACTCTATTTGAGAACTTCTGTCAATATGCTAACACTCAATTTTCTGCAAAAGTAAAGGCCATAAGAACAGATAATGGCAAAGAATTCTTTTTAGATAAACTCTGTGTTGAAAAAGGAATTATGCAACAGAAATCATGTGTTTACACTCCACAGCAAAATAGAGTGGCAGAAAGGAAGCATCAACATATTTTAAATGTGGCTAGGGCCTTGCAGTTCCAGTCTGGTCTCCCAATGAAGTTCTGGGGACAGTGTGTTCTCCATGCTTGTTATCTTATAAACAGGTTGCCCACTCCTGTGATTAATGGACAAACCCCCTTTGAAGTCTTGTTCAATAAAGCTGCCAATTATGATCATCTAAGAGTTTTTGGTTGCTTATGTTATGCTGCCACCACACCCCAAGGGAGAAATAAAATGCAAGCAAGAGCTAGAAAATGTGTGTTTTTGGGAATCCCTGCACATGTGAAAGGATATGTTATGTATGACATTGACAATCAGGATGTCTTTGTCTCTAGAGATGTGCAGTTTTATGAACAAACCTATCCTTTTGCAGAAGAAGAATCAAGGACTAGAAGAAGGAGAGCCTATCTTAGGTCAGTCTGACTTTGAAGAAACTGAAGTCTTAGAATCAATGGTCCATCCCTTTGTCCACAGAGGGGGCATACCTGCTGGAAGCCATAATAATGATGGAAATGATGGAAGGAGTTCCAATTCTAATTTTGAGAACATTACATCTCACAGTGCTGACAATGCAGAAAATGAAGAGAGATCAGAAGACATTGATAGTCTGGCTATAGAAGAAGACATGCCTGAGAATCATACTATTCAACCAGAACCTAGAAGATCAGTGAGGGTGAGATCTGCTCCCACTAAGCTGAATGATTATTATTGTCATTCCATGTTTCAGGAAGAAGAAAAGGACTGTAATAGAACTTCCCCATATCCTATAGATAAGTTCATATCTTATGAAGCTTTAACTCTAAGCCATAAATTTTGTGCATCATTCATTTCTTCTGCAATTGAACCACAATCTTACAATGAGGCAGTCCAGCATGAAGAATGGAGACAAGCCATGAAATCAGAAATAGATGCTTTGGTTGAAAATAAGACTTGGTTTCTGACAGATTTGCCACATGGAAAGTCCCCTATTGGTTGTAGGTGGGTGTATAAGATCAAGCATAAAGCTGATGGCTCTATTGAGAGATACAAAGCAAGATTGGTTGCTAAAGGATATACTCAACAATTAGGGGTGGACTATGTTGAAACCTTCTCTCCTGTGGCCAGAATGACCACAATTAGAACTTTCTTGGCAGTGGCTGTGGCAAAAGGATGGGATATTCAGCAGTTAGACATCAACAATGCTTTTTTGCATGGATATTTGAAAGAAGAAGTGTATATGACCTTGCCTCCTGGTTTCAAAAGTGACAATCCCAAGCAAGTGTGTAGATTGGTTAGATCCTTGTATGGATTGAAGCAGGCTTCTAGGCAGTGGAATGCAAAATTGACTAAAGCCTTGATTGACAATGAGTTCCAACAGTCCATGGCAGACCCTTCTTTGTACACCAAAACCTCAGATGGATCTTATATTGCTATTCTCATATATGTTGATGATATCCTGGTGGCAGGCAACAATCCAACCATGATAAATGAACTCAAGATCTTTCTGGACAATGCTTTCAAAATTAAGGACCTTGGCTCCCTGAATTACTTCTTGGGAATAGAGGCCCTCAGGACTTCCAGTGGTCTGAATCTTTGCCAAAGAAAGTACACACTGGAAATCTTGAAGGAAAATGGTTTTATGGATGCTAAGCCCACAAACACCCCTTTTACAGTGGGGCAAAAGCTCACCTCTTTGGAAGGAAAACTTCTTGAAAATCCTGAGATATACAGGAGGCTTGTTGGGAAGCTCATATATCTAACAAGCACAAGACCTGATATCTCCTTTGCCACACAGCAGCTAAGTCAATTTGTGGACAAACCTAAAGATATTCACCTTGTTGCAGCACATAGGGTACTAAGATATCTTAAAGGATCCCCTGGAAAAGGTCTCTTCTACTCTGCAAAGTCTCAAATCAAATTGCAAGGTTTTGCTGACTCAGATTGGGCTACTTGTGCAGAAACAAGAAAGTCCATCACTGGATATTGTGTGTACATGGGAGACTCTCTAATTTCTTGGAAGACAAAGAAACAGCCTACAGTACCTAGATCATCTAGTGAGGCAGAATATAGAGCCTTAGCTTCATCAGTATGTGAAATACAGTGGCTTCTATATTTGTTGGCAGATTTCAGAATTCATCATAGCAGCCCATGTGCTTTGTTTTGTGACAATCAGTCTGCCATAGCTATTGGAGAGAATCATGTTTTCCATGAACGTACTAAGCACATTGAAATTGATTGTCATGTTGTCAAGCAGAAGGTAAATGAAGGAGTAATCAAGCTACTTCCTATATCCTCAAAGAAGCAAGTTGCAGATGGATTCACTAAGGGATTGCCAAAGGGATTGTTCACTCTTTTCCATTCTAAGCTGGGCCTTCAAGATATTCATGCTCCAGCTTACGGGGGGATGACAAAATAATAAATCAAGTGAATAAAGATGTGTTGAGCTTGGCAGTTAAGCATGGCAGTTAATCAGTGTTAGGCTTAGGGGCTAAATTGTCTTTTCTCACCCTTTCATTTTCGGTTATGTTAGTTAGGGTCAAATATAGTCTTCTGATCATCATCTATCCATCGATCTGTAATCTCATTCTCTCCGTACCAGTCCTGATCCTCTATCATCAATGAAGCTTTCTCATTCCTTTCCAATGATGCTCATCATACATTAGCTTTCCTATCACACTCTTCGGATAATGACTGCAAATTTTTCTTGTCACTAAACAAAAATTTACAAATATAACAATAAAATTGTGAAATATCATAGTGAATATTAAGAATGTAAGTTTTGTACAAAAAAACATATATATATTTCGATCCGTATAATTTTACACTACAAAAACTTAATATTGACCAAATAGTTTTGACTCAAGTATTATGCCAATAATAATAATAAGTTAAGGTAACACTTGTGTGAGACCTCTCACATATTTTTATTCGTGAGACAAGTTGGGTTAGACGGTGTTGGTTTTAGAGTTTTTCGGTTCAAGAAGGTCCAACACAACTGTAGTTGGTGGATTCACCGATAAAATGAAAACTATGAACTTAAAAGAAATTAGACACAATGATTTTGACGTGGAAACCGAAAGAAAAACTATGGGCCTTTTTGGGCGGTATCAAACCTTAATTCACTATTCTGTAGGATCATTTATACAAGTTGTATGACTATTTTGTATATGTGATGTTGTGTAGAGATGGAACTACTTTAATTTGTACATTGAGAGAGAATATTCTTCTTGAAAGGATGATGCCTTTCTTGTGGTGAAAGTGGAGTCTTCTTGTATGAAAAAGAGCGATAGAGTCTGGATGATGAAACCTTATTGTGAGGTTAGTTGGAGATGAAGTAGCATGGAGTCCTCTTGTGGGTGAAGGAATAATGCTATCTTCTAGTATGGGGAAGGGTCATGTGATGTAGATGAATGGGATGCCTCATCTTGTGCTCTTCTTCTCTTTCTTATAGCTGACATAGACTTCAAACTTATAGTCGTTGGGGGTAATTAGTGGGGAGTAAAGGGTATTAATTTGGTTATTAGTGGGTTGGTTATAGAAATTAGAAATAAATAGGGTAATTAGTGGGCTAATAAGTTGGGGAGTTAATAGGATAATAAATGGGTATTTGTATAGAGGTTATAGATGGGTTAAAATATTTGACCGGGTTTAGATGGGCCAATCGGGGCTAGGTGGGTAAACTATGCCCTGGAAACGTGTTCACCATGTCCAAACGGCGCTGTTTTTACGTAAAAAAAAAAAAAACAAAATAAATAAATCGTGAATATGGTGTTAACGGCGCGCGTTTGGTTAGATTATGAATTTTCAGTTATGAGATTATGAATGTACTGTAAATTCATAATCTCATAACAGAAAATTCATAATCGCATAAAAGAAAAACATTTATTAAATTATGAATTTTCTGTTATGAGATTATGAATTTACTGTAAATTTATAATCTCGTAACAGAAAATTCATAATCTCATAACAGAAAATTCATAATTTATGAATGTTGAAGAAGCTTGCGCTACAGAGGAGCAGCCATGGTTTCAGACGGGAATGTGTAGGCATGGTTCCAAAGTGAATGTGCAGGCATGGATTCATAATTTATGAATGTCCGAAATCATTGCTCACCTCAAATTAAAGTGAAACCGCGAAATGTGAAAATGAAGAAGAAAAGTCACGCGATTAATTAAGAAAAAAAAAAAAAGATAACGGTGCACTAACACCGTTGTTCACCATGAATGGTGAACACGGTTTCATGGCATAACGATTGGGCTAGGTGGTCCAACTGGGCCCAAATATCGGATAGATATCCATGAGAGTCAATACAGAAATGTTTTACTTATACTGAAAAATGTAATACTAATCAAAGATAAAGTATTTGTTATTTATAATGAAAAATTTAATACTTTTGAGAGAAATGTAATACTTTTATATTTTGACGTAAAATATTATTTTACATCTAAAGTATTAGACTTTCCCTTATAAATAATGTTAGTAAGTGTTTATTACTTATAAAAGAAAATGTAATACTTTTAAAATCAAAATATAAAATATTAAATTTTGTTCAAAAATATTACACTTTTCGATATATATAATAAATACTTTATCCTTGTGAATTTACACATTTTTTCTACCCATATATATAGTAGAGATAGTAGATACGTATTACTTGAGAATTCTTTTTTTGTTAAAAGAAAAATGATGGGCTTAGTAAGGTACAAAATGGTCCGTTGAACTAATAATAATGGGCCAGTAATAAACTCCTTACTGTCGACGGAGGCTTGGGTTTTAGGGTTTTAGCTTTTACTGCAAATTGTTGTGCTCGCGGAATTGATTCGGCAAAAGGAGATCGAACAAGGGAAGAAGAAGAAGAAGAGGCTGAAACAATGTTTCCGGGGATGTTCATGAGAAAACCTAACAAAGCTGCATCTTTGAAGCAGCTGAAGGCTCACGTGGGTATGTTCGGGGCTTGGGTTGTCGCTATTCGGGTCGCACCATACATCCTGCACTACTTCTCCGATCAAAAGGAGGAGCTCAAGCTCGAATTATAGGCCCTTTGGTAACAATTGCTTCTTCTCCAAACTATTCTATCTACTGGTGTTGTGTGTTTTTGATTATTCTTTTGTGTTTGTGTTTGTATGTATAGTGTGCATCTTCTGTTTTATGTCTATTGGATTCGCTGAGATCTTAGCAGTTGTTTAGTTTTTTTTTTTCATTCTATTTCTATTTAATCATTGGAATTTACAATGAGTTTTGTATAAAATGCTTGTGAGCTTGTATTACGTAGGGCCTTTATTGATTGAATGCATTTTGCTTGAGATGTAATTGTGTTAGCAATAGGTACACAGCACAGTTTAACCTGCCAAAACTGGACAGGAAATTCTAACTTGCTCTCTGAAAGAAATATTTAATTTGTAGTCTTAATAGAATCATGTTCAGTTTTATAAGGATATATAGTGCTCAGTAAGTGAAATTTGATTTGTTTCTTAATCTTTAACCAGAATCAACTACTGAAGTCATTGATTGAGTGTATTTTAGCCACTCAGAAGCAGGATAGGATTATATTAGGAATTTCAGTAGTGTGGGAGTTTGGTGGTTGATCCTAGTCTCCTAGATATGGAGTGCTAGATTCATATAAAGAACTTCAAGTTCCCATTCAGAAATGGACACAATTCAAAATGAAACTCAGTGTTGATGTTGAGAATATGAAGAAAAAACCAAATGATAACTTATATTGATTCTGATATATCTTTTGTATTTTATACTTGGTGTTGAAGATAAAATGTCAATTGCTGCCTCAATGGAATGCTCGCAAAATATGCAGCACATTTATGATGATATGTACTTCTGTAGAGGAGTTTCCTTCTTGGTAGTGCCTTAAAACTCGGCCTATGAACTGACTTAGTGCTTGTTGCCCCTAGGCTGAGACCATTCCGTTGATAGTAGCCCTTTCAATCGGCTGGTGGGTGGGTGACTAGTCGGCCACTTATTATTATTTGTTATCTAGGGTTGTTTTGCTCAAAGTGATGTAGCGAACAACCCTAAAATCAAAATCACAACATTGCAGATTCTCAGGCACACAGAGACCCTGAGAGGCTGTGACTTGAAAGTCTAGTCACCCTTGGCCACTTACACTGCCCAACTCATAATGTCACCATCACTTTTTGCCACTGGCATCGCCTTTCACCATTGACAGGTCACCATTGCCACTCGCTTTGTGCACTCCTACTGGCAGACCCTTGGAGACTCCATTGCTGATTCACCGCTTTTTGTGTTTTACTTTTTGACTTTTCCAGTTTTCTCATTGCCTTTCCACTTTTGCTTTGGGAGAAGATAATCGGAGGGATTGAATGTTAAACGTATTCATAGTTAATATGTTATTATTAGTTAATAATTATTAATTGTTATGTAACTTGCCTTTCCACTTGCTGCAAGAATTCTATAAAAAACATTAAAAAAAAAGGCGCTCATCCACCACCTGATGAGCGCTTTGCAATTTTTAAATCAATTCTTCTTGGTACTTGCTGTCTGATGTTATGATGAATATAGTCCTACTACCTAGCTTGGCCCATGATTTTCAACATGGTTATTGGTTAGGGAGGTGATTGATATAAAAAACTTGTGATATATTGAATCTATTGAACTATGCAATATTACCACGGTGAATTGATTCATTAAAATTGGTTGCTTCTTAATTTATTTTGCTGTTTCTGTGTTCTTACAACTACAGTTCTGATGTGTATGCTATAACCTAACAGTATCACTCATGAGTTGGTGTTTTCCTTCTTTTTGCAGATAGCTTGGAGTTTGGATTGGGGAAATGTTCACATGGAAAGATAAAACACAAACAAACTTTTCTTCTAAGGTTCCTTTCAACTTCATTACTCTCTCATTTCCAATCTCCATGTTCCTATTGATTCTAAAAAAGATGCCAAGTTGGCCTGTATTTATGGAAAGTGGTGACCTAATGAAACTTTATTGGGATTAGTCTGCAGTCTGCACTGTTTTATAATATATGTTGAATATGGAACATCATGTTTAAACAATTTCGGAGCCAATCCAGGTTTGATCCATTCGATTATTAGTCCAATGAAAACTTATAGGAATTTGTCAAAACAATGACATTTGATTAAGAATAATCAACGAATAATCAAAGCTTTCTTTTTTCTTAATATTTTATAAGCAAAGAGAAGATGGCTAAAATAACGAATAATTATTATTATTATTTTTTTCTTCTATTAATAAAATTACAACATGTGTTTCTATCATTTTCTTTAAATAGCCCACAAAATTGGCTCCTTATCATACAGTGCAATGAACCATGAATTAACACTCAAAGTAGTTGATGTGTCGCTTTCGTTTGAAAAGAGTTCCTCTATGTCAGGGAAGGTATACTATCTAACATTTTTTTGAGAGACTATCTAACATTTTTAAATTAGGTATCTTCCACCGCTCATCATTGGAATAGAAATTTATATTCATTACAACCACAAAAACAAATACATGAAAAATACAATTTAAATTTTAAGAAAATAAATAAAATTAAACTTAAATGAATTTAAAATATCAAGTATCAAATGATTTTTTCTCATATTCTTGAAATTGATTTAAAAATATAAAAAAAAAAAAAAAAAAAATCCCCCCACTAACCAAACATAAGAATTCATACTTCAAGAAATATTGAGAAAAAAATTTACAGAAGCAAATAATTTGCCCTTGCCCTACTGGTGACTGGTGAGATGGTATGGAAATGGGTTGGTCTTTGTCGGTAAGGTCAAGAAAATTGGCTCTATCCTTATTCCTTAATCTTGTAGGCAGACATTGTAAAATGGGTGATGAAGTAATAGCTGTCCCTCAAAAGAAGAAAAAGAAAGGCTGTGTGCAACCCACGTGTCACATCAAGGATTCGCTTGGACCATTTTCGGCAACACTGTACAATCAAGAATACGCTTCCACAAACAATCAACACCTGCAATTCATCAAATTCATATTCCCCACCTTGAAAGCAGCTCTGCTAACAATTGCAAAATTCTCCTTTCAATTTACCAACTCTTTCTCATAGCATATACCGACAGAATAAAGGGCAGAGGAGAGGAGAGGAGAGGGATTAAAGGGTCCATTAACATCTTTCTTTGACAGCCAGGTTGCACGAGAATCCTCTGAAACTCGCAGGATTTCATCAACTTCTAGACTGCTGATGAGATATTACTTGAAAAGTATGGTGTGTTTTTCGATTTGCAGCCAAGATTTTTCACTTTGTATTGGAGGTCCGTCGTGAAATTGGCCAGGAGAGGGACCAGTACATCTGTTTTTGTCTGCACATACAATACCCACAATCAATTAAGGTTGATCGAGCTGAGCAGTGAGTATATATGGCTATGAATGATGATATACCTGGAGCTGTGGGAACAAGTGCCAGCTTTGCTTTGAGATTGGGCCAGGCTGCTTTTTCTTCTGCCTCTCTTCTCTTCATGTCTTTAGGGGTGGAGTTCTACAGCTACACTGCCTTTTGGTAATTTCTTCACACTGTTAAAGATTCAGACTTTCCACTTAATTCTTTAATTTTCCCCTTAATTTGACTTGGTACTTTATACCTGCAGCTTCTTGGTCACAATCATGGGACTGGTCATTCCCTGGAGCGTCACTCTGGCCCTGGTTGATGGCTATTCTGTATTTGTCAAGTGCCCAATTCGCCAGCCAGGAATACTACTTGTGATCATTTTAGGAGATTGGGTATGCCTCACCCATTCAAATATGTCTATGTTTTGGTAATCCAGTCAGCCAAAATGGCTAAAGATACAAATTTGTAACAAAAAGTCATGAGTTCGAATCTCAGCCCTTTTAGTTTGAGCCGGTCAGCTATGGTCAATTTAGGCTGATTTACCTGACTAGGGTCATAAGGCTGGGTTTACCCAGTGCACACTCTCGGGTAGTGGGGACCTTGTGTTCAATCTCAGCTCTCTTGGTTTGAGCCAGTCAACTATGGGCAACTTAGGCTGGCTAGGCTCACAAGGCAGGGTTTACCCAGTGCACACTTTCGGGTAGTGGCTGAGGTTTTCCTCCTCACTCAAAATATGTATGTGTTGTTCTACCATTGTTGAATCTTGACAATTTCTTATGCTATAAACAGGCTTTGTCAATCCTCACACTGGCTGCAGCTAGCTCAACTGCAGGCATAGTTGATCTCCTCCTCAGATCAGATGGAACATTCTGCCCTTCAAAGCTATGCAGTAGATACCAAATATCAGCAGCAATGGCCTTCTTAACATGGTTTCTTGCCATGGCTTCATCACTTTCCAATCTTTGGCTACTTCCCTCCTTGTGAGGTTCTCTCCCTTTTTGAAGCAAATGGTATAGTAATTGTTTCAGCAAAGTACTCATATAGTTAGTGCTGCATGTAAATAGTGGATAAACTTTGTTAGGAAATATTGCTAAATATAGTTGAGAAAGAATTTCTCAAGTTTGTCAGGGATATATAGCTAGCAGAAGAGACATTTGGGGAGAAAGGAAACAGCAACTAAATGTATAGGGGAATGGGTCTCTCTCACGTTTCTGTATCCCTTAATCTCTATTGTTTTAACTACATATGTCACAAAGAATTGTTAGTTCATGCTAAACCATTGACTCACAGGGTCACAGGTTGGCAAGCAAAGATCTTGCCAGTCAAAAAGCTATTTGTAACACTCAAAAGTTTTCACTTTTCAGCAACCACTCTCAATTGGGACTCTTTTGGCACTTGGCCAAAGAATAAAAGTTAGCATCAGTTACCAATACATAACATCTTCATGTGTTTTATTCAGCAGAACCATCATTCTACCCAAGTGGTTGTCATCTTCTTTGATGAGTACATAAATGTCTTCTTGTATGACAGGATAATTGTGGATGGACTTATATTACTTTTATCCTTTTTTTCTTTTACTTTATTTCTCTCTTTTTTTATTTTGTTAAAGTTATTTTGCAATAGCCATGTTTGCTAAAATAGTTAGCCTAGAAGCCAATTTTGGTTTATTTGACCACTATTAACTGTTTGACTTAGTTAAACAATCAATATGAGTGTTTGATTAATTAGTTTTTTTGTACCTTCAAAAAAAATTAGTTTTTTTTGTAACAACTTATTGCTTCAAAATGCTAAAGTTCAAAAAGTTACTTAGAGTAGTTTTTTCGATTAGTCTTTTGAGAAAGTTATTTTGTATATAATCACTAACAGCTAACAACTAATTTACCAAACACTTTTCTACAATCAGCTCATGCTATCAATTAGTCAAACATACTAACTCAATTAGTTAACAACCATTTACCAAACACCCCCAATATCATCACTGCAAGTATGGTGAGAAGGTAGCTGATTGGGATTAGTTGATAGCATTAGGTGATTGTAGGAAATTTGATACGTAGTATATTTGCAAACAAATAATTCTCGGAGTACGAGTTATCGATCCACAGGGAAGTGGTTATATCAAGCACTAGTTACTAACTTATTCATTAGAGCTAATTCTAACAATTACTTAGATGATTGATTGGCATAAAATAAATAAAATAAAACAGAGGTTCAGGATTTTGAAAACAATTAGAGAGAAGTTGAGATTCATGGGATTCAAGTATTTAATCACCTAGTGCCAATTAACGTTTGTAATATTGAGTTTGGAATTAAGATTTGTGTGGGAATGCAAAGTGGAATCGAATTACTCCCGTAATCTCTATCCCTAGTGAATTTCCACTCCCGTGGCTTAAACACCCAATAAGATCAAAGATCAGCATTCAATTATTCCTAATTACTACAATCTCCCGATTGGCAACAATCTAGAATAAACTTCCCCTAATAAGTTCCCCTTTCCCAAAGACCAACCATTAGGTGCAATCGTGCGTGCCCTAATTTATGCCCCAACTCCCATTGGTGACACAAACATGGCTATGAAGCTAGTAACTATGGCCATTAATTACAAGCATCAAATAATATTATCACGATTGCAACACAAGTATTAAACCCAAATAATAATATATTAAAGAAACTGAGAGCTCAGGCACATAGGTTCATAAACACTTTTACCCAAGAATCTCTAAAGAATTTAGCCAAGCATGACTAAATTATACATAGCAAATATAAATAAAGAATTACAAATCATCAAAAGAGTACAAGAATTAACCAGACGATTTTCCCAAATCTCCCTAGTCTTCTTCTTGCTTTCCAAGACAACTTGTGGCTCTTGATTTCTCTCCTTCTTGTCTCCAAGAATCTCTGAATTCTCTCGGTCCCCCGGTCTCTTTTCTTAGGGTTGAGGAAGGAGGGATTTTATAGTGGGTACAAAGTTGAGATGAAATAGGAATCTTGTACCAAATTGGACTCAAATTCTAATTCCTATATTTAAATAAAGAAATTGTCGTCTTTAATGATATTTAGAATTTGGAAGATTCCTTGAATTGCTAACTTTTAATATGGAGATATGAGCCTTGAAATCCGCGCAATTGATATTAGGAAAAGAGATCTCGCGCTTGTATTGAATTTTGCCCAGCTGCGCCACTTTAAGCGTCTGTTTTTTTATCCGCGCCACTTTAGGCGTCTGTCTTTATCCCAGAAACAGACGCATATTCGACGCGTCGAGAATTTTCTCGACGCGTCGAGACTTCCTGTGCGCGAATTAATTAGCTACTGGAAAATTTTGACGTGTCGAGCCCTTGGCTCGACGCGTCGAGTCCACTGGGCCCCGAACTCATCCAAAATTGCTCCAAACTCATCCTTGAACTCCCCTTGGTCATATCTTTGACCTAAAATGGTTCAAAAACACTAACAAACACCGTAAAATATTCAAAACAAGTGCGAACCATAATTAAATGATAATAGCAAGGAAAACATGTATTAAATAAGCAAAATTAAAGAGCTTAATTACTGTGATGATTCAAAATAACCATAAAAACAAGCACAGATGTGATAACATCAAAAGTGTTTGGTAAATTAGTTGTTAGCTGATAGTTGATTACATGTAAAATGACTTTTTTAAAAATTTTATCGAAAAAGTTGCTTTGAGTAATTTTTTGAATTTTGGAGCAATAAACTATTACAAAAAGTTAATTAATCAAACATTCATATCGATTGTTTAACCAAATCAAACAATTAATAATGATCAAATAAATCAAAATTAATTGATAAGCTAATTATACTACCAAATAGGGCATGTCTTCTTGTATGACTGGATAATTGTGATAGACTTATATTACTTTTATCTTTTTACTTTTTTTTTTTTTTTTTTTTTTTTTTTGTTAAAAGTTATTTTGCAATATCACAACTGCAAATCTGTAATTGCATATAAGAAGTTAATCTGCTCTTTTTATTTCTTCCAATATACAATGCTAAAGGAAATGCCAAACAAGATTCTAGAAAACAAAAGAAACCTTCATATCTTTTGAAGAAGCAAACTAGGTTACCCCCATAGCAGAGCAAAGAAGAGGTACTATTTCAAGAACAATACCTGCAGAAGAAGAGGAAGAATGTGAGGGATGAATTGCCCAAAATTCAAATCACTGCAACAAAGAATACCTTTTTCCTGGTCCATTGAGAAGCTAGCTTGGTAGCGAAATCTGGGCATGGCATTGTTAACCAGGCGCCTTGGACCTACAAATACTGAAATCTAGTTCAAAAACAAATTATCCACTCTTTTACTATCATGATGGCTTTGCTTCGTATCAAAACGGCATATTGATAGCATTCCACCACCTCTTTCTGCTCCCAAGCTGGATGTAAATAATCCATTTGATTTAGTAATTTCGTGGCAATTTATATCATGGACCAGAGTCCATATAGCATTATGAATCTTGGATCGAAACGACGAGAGACAGAATAATGATAGAATTCATACTCGTAATGTACAGAATTTCATAAACAATATACAGAAAATCACAACACAAGATAAAATAATTTGAATAGAGAACCCATTATAAATTACACATCTCATTTTTAATATAAAAAAATATTATATATATATATATATATATATATATATATATATATATATATATGTGTGTGTGTGTGTGTGTGTGTGTGTGTGTGTGTGTGTGTGTGTGTGTGTGTGTGTGTGTGTTTTATTTAATATTAAAAAGGCTATTAACAATGTGATTGTGTTGAAGCCAAAAGAAGCTGTAAAATTGTGTTAATGTCAACAAAGGATTCAAACTCTAAACCTTCATTATAACCAAACATATGCTTTGCCAACTAATCTATCTCACTTCTTGTTAACATTTATCTGTTTCTTTATACTAATACTAAAACTTGTGCTATATATACATATATACATACAACTATTATATATGGAGTAGGGGCAGCTGCCCCCCGTTGGCTTTGTCCATGATTTCAGGTACAAAATTCATATTCTTAAGGTACAAAATTTCATAACACAAGACACAAAAATTCACAACATAAGACACATACACATGCACCAGGGTCCACAGTGCATTGTGAATCCTGATCCATGATATAAAGATTGCTATATAAGCCTGTTCTCGTATGTATAGGGCAATATGGTCCACATAATATTATGTGGACTATAACAAAAAGTATATTTTTAATATACTAAATGTACATTATTTTTGTACTGAATGTACATTATACAATATAATGTACACTTAGTACAAAAATAATGTACATTCCCTGAATACAATGTACATTATTTTTGTATATAATGTACATTAATTTTGTAATGAATATATATTATTTTACAATATACAAAATATGATCCACACAATTTGTTTGAAACATGGTCCATACAATAATCATTGTATATATAGATTATGGGGCCTAAACTCTGTCAACCCAAATTGTATATCTGGATGAATGGAATGGGTTCCTGACCTTCTAGTTGGGCTTCAACCCTCTTTATTAGGTTTGTCTATCACATAATTTTATTTTGGAAAAAATGATGAAATAGACACATGAACTTGTTTTTTTTTTTTTTTCTTTGTTTTTTTTTTAAAGGCACATGAATTTATTTATTTATTTAAAAAAAAAAAAACAACAACAACATATGAACTTTAAAAAGTTACCATTAGCTAAAAAAGTTGACATAGTAGTTTAGGAGTTTTTTTAGCATTTTTTTACCCCGCCCAATGAAACTAATGTTTAGGAGTTTTTTTAGCATTTTTTTAGCCATATCATACTAGTATCTACATCTCGTAAAATGAAACTAATAGTTAAACATTTTAAACTCTTCTCACCCAAGTTAAAACTTTGTATAGCTAATGCAAATTTGTATAATAAAAAAAATAAACTTTTTTATTATACAAATTTGCATTAGATATCCTACCTAGCACTTTTGTGTGTGTGTGTAGACTCCTAGTTTTAAGGTGAATAAATGGCCAATTAAAATGGAGTAGTCAAAGGTTTTGAACTAGACCAAATTAAGACTAAAGTAGTGGTGTGTTTGGTCCAATCATTATACAATTGAGCATGATTTAACTTGTAAAGTGAACCACCAACAGAAGGTTCATTTTATTTTTGAAAACGAGATAAGGTTCATTATAATATACCAAATGCTCATTTTATAAAAGTTCATTTTTTGTGTACTAATTAAGAATTTATTATTTAATTTTGTATATTATCTAAAAAAAATGAACTTCCAGTTACATTAAAAAAAAAAAAACAACTTTTAGTATACTAAAAATAAATATTTATTCGTAAACTACATTGCAATATATAGACCATGATCCTCAATATAATTTATTGTGTTTGGTCTTCTAATTAATCAATCTATAACTGAGTTAGAGTGATTATTAGGAGATTTACTACATCAATGATCAAAAGGAAAGTTATTATACTCAACAAACACTATACTCAACAAACACTAAACAGGACGTTTGGTTAGAAGAGGGGAATTACATGGGAAAGGAATTGCAATTCCATGGGAGATGAATTACTAGGAATAAAGTAGGAATTTAAATTCCAGTGTTTGGTTTACAGGAATAGAATTACTGGAAATTTCAATTCCAATGTTTGGTATATTTGGGAATTGAAAGGTAATAAGTAGTATAAAGTCCAAAATGCCAATTATTGTTGTGATATTAATTTTAGGTTAACAAAAGGAAGGGATAATTTTGTCTCATCACTAGCTTTTTTTCTTCCTAAAATCCCAGGAATTAAAATACCAGGGGGGACATGAGATTTTAATTCCATGAAAATGAGGGAATTGCAATTACTTTCAACCAAACTAAGGAATTTTATGAACTTTGAAATTAAGTGAGAATTAAGTGGGAAGGAAATTTAAACTCCCTCCAACCAAACGCCCTGTAAATGGTAAAAATTCCACTATACTTTTGAGCCCAAAATAAAACTTTTATATCAGCCTAGCCTAACAATATCAACAATTATAAGGAATTAAGTTCACTAAATCTGCCTTCAAAAGAAAGTTCACTAAATCTTCATAAATAAACGATCAAAAGTGTCAAATTTTCAAATAATAGCAGCAACATTGTACTCATTGCTTGATCGTAAGCAACACTTTTTTTTTTTTCTTTTTAAAATTTTAAATTGATATAACCTTGAACCTCACCTAAGAAAAATCTAATCCCAAAAAGAAGGAAGCTACTAGTAATATTGCCTTTTTCTTTTTCTTGTTTTTTTTTTTTTAAAGAATATTTTCAATTCAAATATTCGACCAACAGTATGATGAGTTTTAAAGTTATGATTTCTAAGTTTCTAATCTAACTAAGATAAGATTGATAGCATGGCTACATTTTTTTTAATAGGTATATTCTACACATATAAATTTATATCCTAATATTGTGCTGATTATATATATATATATATATAAAATTTAAATTCCTGATCTCTAACTTTATGAGTCATACTTCATTAGCTATTTCAAAAGTGATTGGCCAATTAAGCTATAGAAGGCTCTTTATTATTATTATTATTATTATTTATTTTTTTTTATTTATTTATTTTTTTTTTGGTTAGTCATTGGTGGACTAGAAAATTGAGACAATTGAAAAAAATGATGTTTAATTGCCTAATGCCTATGTGTAAAGAGAAGGATAATTGGCAGACGTTTAGATATATATGGTTGGTTTTTATCTGGTCAAGAAATATGGGTGTTGAAGCATATTTGTTGTAGAAGAAGAACAACTTATAGGGTTGTAGGACTAGGGAACAAAAAGAAGCAGATGCAACATGATGAAGAAATAGATAGATAATAGAATTGGATTCATTTGCCCATTTTATTCCATCTACCAATAATATAATCTAAACTTTATTCGTCAATTAAAATCTTATTAAATAATTAGCCACCAAACATATTTATTACTCCTTCCGTCCCATTTTATTTGTCTGATTCGATTAACGAGATTTGACTGAAATTATTTTTAATTTAATTTTTCATAATATTAAGTTTAATATTAATATATAAAATTTGTATATTTATAAACTACATTAAAAGTAATATTAAACAAAAAATAATTAAAAATTACTAAAAAAAAAAATAAGTAAGGAAGAAAGAGTTGGTTTGACCAATGAATAATAAACATGACTAACAAAATGGGATAGTGGGAGTACTATTTTATAATTATTTTTAACAATTGCTTAAGTATATGTAGGTGGGGCTAAATATGTTTTTGACAAGTTAAATACGTAGTATAGAGTCTTTTAAATGATAGCTAGTGAAACATGAATATTAAATTCAAAACTTTATTTATTCTTTGATTTCGAGAAAGTCTACCACCACTATCCCGCTTTGATGAAACTCGTCTTGTGATCGACAAATGATTACAATGAGATAAACTAACATAGATTAATTGTCATAGTTGACCAATTCAAACTAAAAAATTCAATAGACAACTCCATTTGCATATGAAAATATTTATATATATTTCACGTAACTAAAATTTTAAATTATATTTATTATAAACATATAATTCACTTGCACTCCTTAGAAGTACTGTTTCGGATAGACGTTTCTTTATACAAAAAGAGGTTAAAAAAAAAAAAAAAAAAAAAAAAAAGATAAAGAAGGAGAAAAATAAAGGGGTAGAAGAAAAGAAGTAGCATAACATTACCAATTTAGTTGATATGATGCTCATCATGCTTTTTACATATCTAATTTTCTTGACTACAAAAGAGATATATATTCTACGCAATCATATCTTTTATCCATAGGAGTTATTAAAATATTACATAATAATGAATTTAATTACGGTGTTGTGAAGACTTCTAGAGGCTCAACACACTACCCTCTAAAGTCATCATAATATTCGATGAAATAAATAATTCAAGTTTTGGATATATTGTGATCAATGGATACCTATTTATATATAAAGTTTGAGTATCCTATAATATAATTGGGTTTGGCTGTTTGGGATAGATATAAGTAGTATATATATACTACATAAGTCGGGTTTAAGTAGTATATATAATGTGTGTGCAGTGTAATATATATATACTCTTTTATTATATACGTTGTATTATGTAACATATATTTAAAATGTTTTACACATATATATTATAAGTAGTTTTTTTACGCACTTTGTGCGAATGAGATAATGCCCAATAATTATTTTTAAATAAGTATTCCAAAGTATATCAATGCAATATTACATAGGAGATTTTCATGCATATGTAAATAAATGTTGAATTTGTTTATTTAAATCGGTAATTTAAAGTATATAAATGCAAGATAATATATGAGAGATTGATTATAATTGTCACTAAAATAAATGTTTGCAACTTTGTAATAACGCTAGTCTAAATATTTAGTTTTAAAGCGATAGTCTAAATAAATACTACTTTTGATTTAAATTTCTCTAATTCTTCTTAATTCTTTTTTTGGGTAGCATTGTTATTGTTTTCAACTTCAGTACATGTCCTCTTTTTTTCTTCTTTTTTTTTTTTTTGTTTTTTTATTGGTAGTGTTTCATGTGCAATTAGGTTACTGGTAGCAGCATAGAGGGATTCATCATGCAATGAGATTATAGTGTAGGAAGTTTTAGATTTACCTTGCTGTGTATATGACTCAGATTTTAGTTGTAATATGAACTCTTTAGCGTACAAACACCTATTGATATTTAGTAGTGGTAATTTTTTTCCTACATGTTTCATGTGTTGTGAGATGTACGTGTGTCGCAGGTTATCATGTGAAATTATTGAACGAAATATTAATATTTATTATATTTGTATAAAATACTTGGTAAATAAATAAATAAATAAATAAATATATATATATATATATATATATATATATAACATGTTTTGTATTATAACTTTGATATTTAATTACAAGATAATGTAAAAAAGAAACAATGAACAATGTAGTGAATATAATAAATTAATTAAATTTGAAGGTAATGAATCTTTGAATTGTAGAAAATAAAGATAATATAACTAATGAAATTATATTTCTTTTAAATTTTTTTATAATGAATAATTTTTTTTTTAAATAAAGCATTATAGACATCTAATTCTAAATTAATTAAATGCATATGTATTCTTTTTTGTTGTAGCTACTAATTTATTTAATTAATAAGAGTAATAAAGTGTCGTACATACTTTTCTTCAACAATAATGAAATCAATGATTTTTTTTTTTAATTTCCATTCCTTGTTGAGACAAATTGTTTTGTGAGTTTGTCCATAACAATTGCTACAATTGCTGAATAGAGGATGATAATAAATAATTCAAAATATATGGTTACAATAGCTATTAATATAATGATATAGTAAAAATTAACTTACAAATTTTTTAAAAAGTTTTTCATGCATTGATAAAATTTTGAACTGTAAACTTGTTCAATTGGAGATAGTAGGATGTTAACATTGTCAATTATTTGAAAAATGATCCTACCGTTTTAGAGTCCATGTGTAATTGTATTTATGATCAACAACTTTGTAGTTAGGCCGCGCAGACAATGATGTAAGAACATTGTCCGATAAAAAAATAATAGTATAATATTAGTAATGTAATGTACAATTGTACCATTATAAAAAAATACAAAAAAATATTAATACCATAATGGCCTAAATCATTCCAATAATGCAAAAGCATAATTGAAATATTAAGTTTTGTTCTAAATAATCAGAAGAAGATTAATTAAAAAAAAAAACTTAACATAAATTTGTTTTTTTTTTAATAAAAAAATTCAAGAAAATCAAATAATTTTAAAGTAGTTCTTGATTTATAATATTTCATGATGCTCAACTTTGAATGCTATGTATTTAGTCGAGCTAATTATTTGACCAAAGTTTATGTTAAATTTTATATTATATATTTTTAATACATTTTAACATATTCATATATATGTTTAACAATTATGTCAATTATACTTGGGATGAGGTTCGAACCTAAGACCTTATATAAATTAAGAGTATGTTAAGAATAATAAATAGTTAATGGAATATATGTTTAACAATTATGTCAATTATACTTGGGATGGGGTTCGAACCTAAGACCTTATATAAATTAAGAGTATGTTAAGAATAATAAATAGTTAACGGAATATTCTGTTACTAAAGTTTAAACTAACGGAATTTAGGGTTATTTAAGGGAAGAAAATAATATAATAGAGGGTAAATAAGGAAAATCATTAAAAGATACTAAAATCAAAATAATATGAACCATTCATTTTAAGAAACAATTAGTACCGACATTTTGTTTGTTCCAGTTAAGGGCCTAACATTATTCGCTCTTATTAGATTTGTAGATTGTCAGGACGACAATTGGGCAAGATGCACCCAATCCGAAAAAATCAAGGGCCACGTAACGGTCATGTATACACTTAAGAAGAGACTGCATATTTACTTCAGCACCACCTTATGCCCTTATTTAAGAAGAAGCAATTATGCAGAGACCAGACGCTCCATCATTATTATTATAGAGTCTGATCCGTTACGCTAGATAAAGAGACATTGTACAAGCAATATAAATAGTATACCTTATATTGGAAGAAGCAATTATGCAGAGACCAGGTGCTCCATTATTTTATCAAACATTTATGTAGACATTATGTAGACATCTTCTTTTGGACTCCGTTTCTCAACGTTAGGTGGAAATTGCAAGTGAAAGAGGCTATAGTGTAGTCTCAATCTCTTGACAATTGCACACCTTTTAGACCTCTTGTATGAGGAGTGGACCTTTTAGACCTCTTGTATGATGTGGTCATTCCTCATACAAGAGTCTACACAAATCTATATATATATATATATATATATATATATATATATATATATATATAGTTTTGCATGTGCATTCGTACAACTTTCTGCTAGTTCATATACGAGCTTTGTACGAGCGCGCAAGGTAACATGCAACTTTCTGTCGGTTCCTATACGAGCACGCAAATCGCGTACTATTTTGATCTTGAAGATGTTTGAATTAGACTTTGTAGTCTCTAGTAAAATTGTAGCCCTTTGAGTAGTTTTCGTTCTACCTTTGTCTTCAATTCCTTATTTTTGTTGCTTCAGGTAATGATTAAAAAAAAGCTACTAACATAGTATGACTCAAAATAATATATATCTTGATTGTCTTTCTTATTTATATGTTCAGTATATATTTACATTTTTAATGATAATAATGTCAAACCATAATTTCTAATTAACTTATTGATATATAGTAAATAAAACAAAACAAAAGAGCCTAAGGTGGGGCCGGGGCACCCGGATTCTGGGAGGAAGGCATAAGAGTATGAGCATAGTTAAAGGCTTAAAGCATACTAATATTAATATGGGGAGGGCTGATTTTGGAATAAAAGTTGCTTAAAGAAATGGGCGGGCCGGGGATGCAAGCAAGCAAGCTTTGCTTTACCACTTTTAACCTTGTAGTGGACGAAACCAAATCATGCTTTGCAAGTTTATATTCATTTCCTTGTAAGCTTAACCTACCTATCATGCTTTCCACTCATTCACAAATCATAAGTAACATCTTTGATATATCAACGAGCAATCACTTCCATCTATATATATACCCATTAGTTTATTTTGCATTGTTTTAATAATTAAGCTATAGCTTCAATGACTTGCTTAATCAAATACAAATGTTTCCACTATAATAAATAAGACTCTCAATCACCTTATGCTCAATGACACATTTATGACTTTTTTTGAGGGAAAGTCATAGGATCGGATCCGATTGTGGAGTATTGACTCTTTAGCTACAATTGATAGAGAAAATATATTGAACAGATACTATACTGTAATAAAATTTTACAACTTTAGCCGTTAAAGGATAGAAATAAAGCAACATAGGTTACTAATAAACAACGTAACTCTTACTAGGAGTCGAATTTTGAAAGAATATTATTATTCTTTCTACCTTCTATTCTCTGTATATATCCAAACCCATGGTGACATATATTCTTGTTCTTGTTAAAATTCCTTAAAATTTCACTAGAAACGACATACATCATCCTCTTACTTATTCTTTGCGTAATCTGATATCCTGCTACCCATACACTAGCCAAAACATGTATGGTAAAATTAGACAATAATCTTATACACCACCGAGGAGATTAGTCATGCATCTATCTACGCACTCATCATTTCAAACATCTAACAATATAGTATTACCATATTACCAAATATATAATTGAAGATCTCACCAAAATTACTACACAAAAAACTATAGTTAGTACATACCAGTTTTATGTGCACAACTTTCTAAGATCAAATGACGTTATTACTACACTAAAAGTTATAACTAGTAAACAAAGATGCAAATTTATTCAAATACTGAATTTGACTCTCCAAACTTCGGCCCACCAATTCAATAGAAGGGTACAAAGAAAGACTTAAATACCATCCAATGCAATCACATATGTTCGTAGTGGTAAATAATGGATATTTTAAAAGTAGAAAATTCATATTCCGATGTGGGACATAAACCAATATGCCTTATGTCTGTCCTATACTCCCTTATTGAGATGTTAAGATTCTTATTTAGGCTAAGATTGTCAACTATATGACCAACCACCTGTGTTCAAGTACAAATACCCTGGTTGCTTCAACCAAAAGCTACACCATTAACCCTAATCACACAACCCAAAATAAAGTTTAAATTAAAGTTGCACTTGCACCACAAACAAGGCTTCTAAAAATTCCTCTTTAATCTAATGACAAATCCCCATACTTAATTTATCCCATGCATCAATCTGCAAAACAAAAGAGCCAAGAATCACCTTTATATATATTTCCCACCTGAACTCAATCTTCTTGTCAATTCTGATCTCTACCTGCAAATAAACATGAAATACAATGAAATATCTCACTTTAGCCACCCTCAACACAAGCTGGGATTTGAGTACTCGGAGTTGCCGTTCAAGTGCGACGGGTGCAAGGAGGCCGGAATTGGATCCCGGTACAAGTGCGCCACCTGCGACTACGATCTCCACATGCATTGCGCCATCCCCACGCCGTCGATCGCTCACCCTTTTTACACCAAATGCTCCTTCCAGTTCCTTGCCCGCCCGCCGGGAAGCGTTCCCAGATACTGCAACGCCTGCGAGAAGGACATAACGGGCTTCCTTTACCATTGCAAACTCTGCGGGTTCGACCTTCACCCCTGCTGCGCCAAGCTCCCCATGCTGCTCGACGACGGAGAAGTCAAGCTTTACTTGTACCGGAAGGTAATTGAACTTGAAGAAGAAGATAAAGTTTCAATATGGAAAATGTTTTTTACCCATCATAATTTTTTCGGATCCTTCCCAAATTTCCTCTCTTCCTCTATAGCATGAGTTATAATTATTAGATATCATGAATTGGTTGATCCTATTAATTTTTAATAAAAAAGTAAGATAACCAATGAACAGAACCATGTCAAGAGTGAAAGTTATGAGTGAAAAACTTTTTAACCAATCCCATCATGTACCATTTATTTGAAATAATTATAGAGGTGTCATCACAGTACAAGTAGTACAATTGACAAATAATTAATTCTTTAAAAACTTAAGATGTAAGTTAACTTTTATTAGGAAAATGTCTTATTTGCCCTTAAATTATACTCCAATTATATACTTGCTCAATTATTATCGTATCTATTTTTGACCCATTATTATGATAGTTATGATTTTAGTCCTTTTTTGTTAATATTCTATTAAGTTTGGATGAAAAATCAATATGAAGTCTAAAAAGACAAATTATTCTGTGGACCCGGATTCATAAATACATAATTTACAATTTAAATACTAAATTGTGAACATTCAATATATAAATTGTGTATTTTAGACCTGGGTCCACCTTGCCATGGTATAGCTGCTAAAGTCTTAATTAAACTGCAATTTGAATTAAGAGTTTAAAATTTGTCAAATAAACTTAGTAGCTAGAATACTAAGAACAACTTGACTCCAGAACCAATTCAAAAATGTCATTTTTTTCCAATTGGATTCCATTAATTATTAAAGTAATATGATGGATGGGATAGGTGAGTTCGTCGTGCCACCGGTGCGGGAGGAAGGGTCGGAGCTGGAGCTACCGGTCGACGTGCAAGAAGTACAATCTGCACGTTGCATGTGTGAAGGAGATGCTGGTGGAAAGTTGGCATGAGATTTACTTTGGCAGATCATCAAATAGAAAATTGGAGACAAGAATTCCTAGCTTGAAGGGAACCTTGCAGACTTATCATAATCATAGCAGGAAGAGCAAAGGGAAGAAGATGCAAAAATGCTGTGAGATGGCTGCTCTCGCGCTCCAGTTTGTTATCTCTGCTCTTCTCGGGGATCCCACTTCTCTTATTGCTGGGGTGGTGGCCTCACTCATGTCTAAATAATATAAATAAATAATACTCTCTCTCTCTCTCTCTCTCTCTCTTTCTCTCATATATATATATATATATACAAGCTAGCTAAGTGCTACAGATAGATTCTGATTCGCCGCCCGCCCGCCCACCGTCTTCGGTTATGTATGTCGTCGGTGATTCTTTCTCAATCTTGTATTGTATTATTGCACTGTTTATGTATGTTATGCTTTAATCAAGGAGGGCTCATGTATATATAGAAGCTGTAGTACATGCATCAATTCAAAAGGATATACTCACACAGCTAGCCCCGGCCCCATGTTAATTTACAATGTTATTTTTAATTTATAAGTCTGATTATTATGAAACACATCTTTCTATTTTTTTTTTTTTTTCATTTTACTATTTATTTGTCAAACAAATTCTTCTTTCTTTAAAATTTTCTTATAAGTTTTAAAATATGATTTTTTTTTTTTTAGTTTCTAAATTTATAAATTTTATATACTAAAATTATATATATATATATATATATATATATATATATTAGGGTTGCAAAAATCCCTCCTAGGCACCAAGTAATCGGCGCCTAGGCGCTAGGCGGCCCTAGGCTGTGGCGATTTGCCCCCTAGGCTCCCGCCTAGGAAACCGGTCGCCTAGGCGCCCGCCTAGCGCCTAATTCGGCCGATTACGCCGAGTTAACTCGTCAATTTCTGTCGAATTAGTCGAGTTAACCCGGCCGATTCGACCTTGCTAATTTTTTTTATTTATATGACACACACACACACACACACACACACACACACACACACACACACACATATATATATATATATATATATATATATATATATATTACAAAAAAAAGGGTGTAAATAATTTAAGTTATGTCTTGTTCATATAAAATGAGACAAAGGGATACTAATTAATTTGTATTTATTACTTTTTTCATGGGCTTTGGAATTTTGCAATTAAAGCAATGTGTTCTGAGTGTTGTTTATTTGCATGTTTTTTTAATACTACCACAATTTTTTGTTTAATTAATTACTAGATTGTATTTAGTTTTATTTTATTTTTTCCTTTTATGGTGCATGTAAAGGTTCATCATGCCCAAAAAAGTTAAATTATTGCAACACGTCCAAATTATTCGATAATTTAACAGTTAATTTCATTTTTACTCCTAGATTTATAAGTGTCAGTCCACTTTTAGTCTCTTTTTTTTAAAAAAAAAATATTCTCGTTTGATTTTAGTATTATTGTGGCATGAACATTTTTTTGTCTTCAGTCAATAAAATCGTTAAATGACATTAAATACAATGATTTTGGTCTATTTAATTTTAAGTGTTAAGTTATTTTCTTTTTTTTGGTCCTAAATTTATATGTGTCATTCCATCCACTTCTAGTCTTTTTTTTTTTTTTTTTTTCCAAAACATTCCCTTTAGTCCTAGTATTATTGTGGCATGGTCATTTTTTGTCATCTGTCAACAAAACTGTTTAAATGACGTTAAATACGTACAAGGGCATTTTGGTATATTCAATTCTAAGTGTTAAGTCCTTTAATAATTATAAACTGCTAGATTTTACCATAAGTTAAGTAAAATTTAATGCAAATGACTTAGAAGATGTAACATTGTTTGAGAAATTAAAAAAAAAAAGATATAGCTGGAATAGCTCAGTTGGTTAGAGCGTGTGGCTCTTAATCACAAGGTCAGAGGTTCAAGCTCTCCTTCTAGCGTCTTAAAGATAGAAATTTAAAATATTTGTATCCAAATCCATTTGGACTTCAAGTTATTGTATTATGACAAAAATAATTGATAATAAACTTTTTTATCCAAATATAATTCATAAAAATTCAACAAAGAAAATAAATAGAATTCAAATTTAATTTAAAATTATATTTTTTCGTGCATATTTAAATTCAAAATTATTCACCAAAATTTTGATGTCAATTCATTTTAAAATTTTATTTTTAATTAAAATTAAGATTAATATATATATATATATATATATATATAAATTCTAAAAAATTAATTATCAAATATAAAAATAATTAATTACATAAAAAAAAAATTAACAAAAATTGGGAGCCTTGGGTCGTGGTTGCCCTGACCGCACATGACCAGGGCCAGCCCTAGAGTTTGACTGTCACTATTATAAGGAATGTACATTATTTTTGTATTGTATGTACATTATTTTACAATATACAAAATATGATCCACACAATACTGTGTGGACAATAATTTACCCTAATTACCTACTAATCTACTTAAGACTAAGGCTATCTGCGCTCATAAAATGGGTGCTCATTTATTCTTATGTGGCATGTGCATTGCCACATGAAAAATAAATTGAACTTTATTTTATTTTTTTAAAATAGCACTTTTCCTTTTTAAGTTATAAGTAATTATAGGATTCGCTCCGAAGATACTTGTTGATCTTATTCACTTTTCATCCCTAAGTTATAACTAAAATGGTCGAAAATCAGCAATTTTCAGTTGGAAACCACTATTCCGACCACTTGGGGTGTCTGATCTAGAAAATCTTCCGTCGGTAATTTCGACCACTGCATGAAGTGATCGAAAATAGCGTCCGCTATATTCTAAAGTGATCAGGAAAAAAGTTAGAGTTGCGTAATTTTGAACCACGGGTGATCGGAAATGGTCACAAATAAAGATAATAGATGTGGGACTTTCCAACCACTTTTGGTGGTAAGATAAGTACCCAATAAAAAAAAAATCATTTCACTACAGAAGAGATCCCCTCAGTAGTGAAATGAAAATAAAAATAAAAATTGTCACAAATTGATAAGATATCTGTTGAAAAACATATACAAATTTCATTCGTTTGAAGATAATTCTTCAATATACAATTAAATTTAAAACAAGTCAAAATCCCTCCCAACCTTCCGTACAACATACACATTTTCTAAAGCTTTGTGTCTTTTCCAGCTGGCTAATAAAGTCATTCTAAAATTTAACTTCTAATTCAATCTCTTGAGCAACCTGCAATACCACACATAACTAAGGAATTGCAAATTAAAGAAGAATGGAAAAGCAAATCTAAAAGAATTTCAATCAACAAGGCACTTCTCTGATCTGTCTAAGCTAGCATACACTGATCACAGAAAAGTACGATGCATTACCTCCCATAAATGTGGCAAGGAATTAGGTACTAGAAAGAAGAGCAAATAATTACAACCATATACAGATATTGAAGTCACCTCAGACAAAAAATTATGAATTATAAAGTAAAAAGTAGTGACTTCTATATAATCATATTGCAGATTTGTAGTAGACTAGTTCACCTTAAGCATCAATAATATGTAAATGGTTATCATATTAGCAAGATCATGTGTGGTTCAAATATGATAAATTAAGTTCCCACAAACAGTACAACTACAATAATTCAGAACTCATAATGAATGGAGTTAATTACCAAGAACAATGACTAATCAGATGGAGTTTAAATGTGTGTGTAATTGTTAGTGTGTTTACTTAAGCTTACCTCCCAGGATATCCACAAATTGTCCTAATTGACTGCTCTAATTTCAAAACCAATTGCTCCAGAGTATCTGTTTGTAAAGAAACTTATTAAGTAAAACTGATATATAAAAACAACAAGTGGAAGAAAGATCAAGAAGGAGACTCTAAATTATATTATCTCTGCAAATTCCAAATCAGCTAGGAACACTTGCACGAATCTTTTCAAAGTGATAATAAACTTAAAATATCATATAAGTATATTAGAAGATTGTTGATTGAAGTATAAGAATGCAAGATGATCCACATGGTCTCTCTAAATTCACAATAACCAAGTTAACGTATATATTGACAAGCTTGGATATGATGTTTCTATACCATCATATCATATCCTATCAAATAGAAACAATTTGATATATTCGCGCCGGTTGGGTACGCACTAATTAATTCGCCATACGTGTGACCAAATTAAAGTATTATTGCATACTAGTGCATTATTGGATTAATATGAATTTGACATGACAGTAAGAAATATATATATAATATATGAGAATTAAATGCAGTTTTGTCTTGGTGCGGCTTATCATGGATATATGGTCTTGCATGTATGATATGATAGATTCGATGAGGCAGCAATGAGCATGCATGCAGCTTAAAATTAACATTATTGAAACGTAACGTACATGTAGCTAGCTGGAATGAGCTAATATTTGTGGCCTACTCTCATCTCATCTATATATCTATAAAATGTGTGTTTCACAAACAAAATTAATAATCACCGACAACCGACTATACCACCACTGCACCACCATGCGTGTGCTGCTCTCCACCTGCCTTCCTAACTTCCAATTTAATAATTTAATATAATAATAATAATAATAATTGATTGGACTAGGGGTAGTCAACCAAGCACTCAGCCTGGCATTAGATGGTAGTCGGACTGGCTCGGGACTTGACCACTCAACCGCGACGGTAAAGGAATGAATTATATGACAACTATACAATTACGGAAGGACAATCAAGGTTAACCTAAATTAGTTCCTACCCTCTTAATTATCCTTCTCCTTCCTAAAATCACTTTCCAATCCCATTAATTATCCTACTCCACCATATATAAATACTGAATTACCATATAGATCTCGATTATCATATACTCTACCTATTTCTCCATTATAAAAGACCTTAGTAAAGAAGGGGCATCGAAATTCTCTCTCTCTCTCTAGACTTCTGGAGAACACCCTACTTTACATGTACCAAACTATCTACAAAATAGTGAATTTCGGCTTGACAACGTCCGAAAAGACTCGTGATTTTCACGTTAAAATTACTGGCTCTACTTATTTTTCTACTCATTTATATTTTACTTTATTCACACGAATCGATTATGTTGGTCAGGGTTACAACAACAACAACAATATTGCGGGTTATTATATGAGAGTGAGGTTTTTCCGTTTTAGAAATCGATTAAGGAATGAATGTGGGTGGGCGGCATGTGCTTAATTAGAATAGTATTAGTAGTTTTGGCGGAAAGATCTTCAGAGAATCCACGACTCAGTACTGACTGCACTCAAGATTCATGTGCTGCATATTTAATTTAAAGCCTTTCACTTTTTATTAATGGAAATCTTTTGGCAAAGTTATTTGGAGAATCTTTCAATTCTTTTTTTTCTTTTTCTTACACGTAATTTATTTCAAACTCAAACTCAGATCAAACTTTGTTTCAAGTTCCATTACTCTATTTACTATATTCAATTTCAATCCAAAATCTGAAAAAAAAATAAAAAAAAATCGAAGGCATATATTTGAACTTTTTCCTTTAATAATATTATTATTACTACATATTTCACTAGCTACTTCCCAATTTCACTTTATCATATATTAATATTATCAGGTTACATGTCCAAAAATAAACCAGAGTTGTCCCGACAATTTTTTAAGGTAGAAAGAGCATTAAATGGACAACTATAATTCTCATTAAATTTGAGCCATATAATAAAAAAAATAATATAAATTAAATAATTATAGACGACGATACCCGGCCCCGTATCGCTTCTGAATCTCTGATAGGATGGTTGCAACTTCTATATAAACCTTCTGATCCCATCAAATGCTGAATGCAACACAGAAACACCATTTCTTCTCTAATTCTCATTATATTCATTCCTTTCTTTCACTGATCGGTCGAACTGAAATGGGTAATAGTTGTGCGTCGTCCGATCATCACATGATCACGAGGTGCGGGCGGAGCGTGATGAATTCGCCGACTGCCGGAGTAGCGGTGGTGGTTAAGTTGGACGGGAAACCAGAAGAGTTCCGGCAGCCGGTGAGAGCCGGCGACATCCTTTCCGAGAACCAAAACTGCTTCCTTTGCAGGTCGGAGGCAATGGACGTCGACTCGCCGGTAGCGCGCTTGGGCGCCGACGAGGAGCTGCAGCTCGGGCAGCTTTACTTCCTCCTCCCCATCTCCAAGTCGCAGTCACCGCTCTCTCTTCACGATATGTGCGCGTTAGCCATCAAGGCCAGCGCCGCCCTCAGTGAGTGTAAATTGATGAACCCCGTGAGAGAAGGCCGCCGCCGCCGCCACGGCGTTAATAAGGTCTTCTCCGCCCGAGCTCTGGTGGCCGCCGATGCGTCGTTTGGGTGGATGATTAAATTGCTGATGCTGACCAAAAGGTTGACTTCCATCCTGTTTGAACAGAGGTCGTCACCATTGCGCCGGTACGGTGATGATAGATGCATCCAACCAATTTGAGATTGTATATGGTCTTTACTAATTGTCATTGCCTTGCAAATTAAAAAATATTCACTTTTTTTTTTTTTTTTGTCAAACACCCTCTCAATCCATTTAACCACACACAATCTTCCTAATACAATTTATCTCGATGAGAGATACAAAATTTAATACAGAGATTGACATCTACAGTACTAAGATATGTGGTTAGCCACATGAGGCTAACTTATTCACCATAAAGCTATACCAATAATAAATAATAACATCACTATTAATCTCTTCTATGTGATGTATAGACTATTCCACAGTAATGAGATTTATTTAGTATACACTATCGGATAGTAATTACAAATTTCCCTTGTTACCCCCCACCACACACACATTTCAATTTAAACACGTTAACTATTTACATGCCGGATCATGACATATCAAGTGAGTGTGCACTATGATTGAAGTCATACTATACGTGTGATATAAGTGGACCCTTGATTGAGTTAATTAATATAAAAAATAATCCTTCAATTACTTCATACTATACGTGGGATATAGGTGGACCATTGATTGAGTTAATTAATATAAAAAATAATCCTTCAATTACTTCATACTATACGTGTGATATAGGTGGACCCTTGATTGAGTTAATTAATATAAAAAATAATCCTTCAATTATTTTGAAATATCAAAATTAGTTATCAACATCTCATTGGACTAGATTAAGTCCTTGATGCCCACACGGCCAGTTTAGTATAGTGATTTAGTATACCTTATTTAAGAGAAGATACTAAGATTCTAAATTCGACAATGACAATGAATTACTGTGATTTACCTCCTTCCACATACTTTCTTCTTTTGAAAGAAGATTAAGTCGATAATCAAATATGCATTTGTAACCAATTTAGTCCTCCAATTAATTTTCCTATCAAATGCATGACATTCTCTAGTATAAGTGTGAAAACTCTAGCTAGTGTTTTCAACAAAAATTTTAAAAATCTTAACTTTTCACACCAAAATCATTCAAATTTCTTCCACCCCCAAAAAAAACTTCTTCCATTGTGTTAAACATTCCCAACTAAACTCTAATCTCATTCTAAGGGTTGCATATAGGGCCTATCTCCCCCACAATTTTTGTTGAATTGTTCCGTATACGAGACAAAAAAAAATGTTTAAATTTTCAAGTGTTATCATATTTAGCTAGAAAATTAAATAATACATACTCAATAACTTAATTTGGTTCAATTAAAAGTGAGAGGACTAACTTTAATATTTCAAAATAGTTGAAGAACCATTTATAGTATTAACTTATTTTTGTATAATTGAATATAAATGAGTATAGTTTACTCATTAATGGTATTAGCTATAAATGTAATAATATAGATAGTGACGTCTTCCACAATTGGGGTAGTATTTGTAGAACAGACGTAGAAATAGAGAAATAGAAGCAATCCAACTGTAGGAACAACTCATACTTGTTGGAATAACATGTGACATGTTTCTACCAAACTACTTTCAACATCTTATCACTATTAGACAAATTTTTTTCAACGCGGTCGTAAAATATGATATCGTAGTGAAAACTTAGTATTTTTTCTGATGCTTGAACCCATAACCTTCCATGTGGGAGTTCAACTTGGTACCATTGGACCACAAGGTCCTTGGTATAAAATAGGAGCCTAATTGTCATAGTTTGAGGGTTTATTTAACTTTTTTTCCATTAGAAATAATGTTTGGTTCAACTGTTCAAGTCATCTATAGAAGTCAATTTGATTCTATACCAACCACAACAATTGTCCCAGTGAGGTTTCAGAGAGTTCTGATTGCCCAATTCAACCTAGTCTTCAGCCAAAGTATAATAATTTTTTTGAGAAAACTCAAAGACAACATAGGAGAAGATGAAGAAGCCAATGTTTCTTGCTGTAAGATTGTTCATATCTCCCATGATCCCATCTCAGTTTATGAAATAACTATATACATGATGATGATATTCAGAAATCGATCACACTTCACTAAGCAAGGTAAAATGAAATCATCGTTTACAAATCGCGGAAGAAAAAGAATAACATTTCATCCACAACCATGGTTCACATCTGGTGTGGCGACGTCAGAGTGAAATGGAACTTCAACCCTCTCCCTTACAACGCATCGAGTTTCGCCATTTTCAAACACGAGCACCTTTCCAGGAGGGCATGTGGCATTCCTTCCTTTCTTGTCGATCCCAAACAGTTGAAACGGATTCGTAGCCTTGAGGCAGTTATCTCTTTTCTTAAGCCGAGGCTCAAAACCAGCGAGAGTTAGAACAGATATTAGCCCAACAACAGTCAATGCTGTCCTGGCAGCTACACCAATAAAACACGTTACCATTCTCGATGGACTTTTTGCCTCTTCTTGATGGAGATCCTTTGTCAATTGATGCGGTTGGCTTCCATTTATCGCCCCATTTTGAGAAAGCATGTGTGAGGAAGGGGGATATGAAGGATAGAGCTTGTCCGAGACTAGAGGGTAAGGTTGGGTTGGATATGGAGGGAGCAGGAGATCATTACTTTCTTCCACAGTTTCACCGACAAAAGCAATTGCCTCGTTTATAATGTCCAAGTTATCCCCTTTGTACTCCTTCAGCTTCTTGAGCAACTTCTCTTGGGAATAGGCTATCCCGGCAAAGGCTTCAGCTTTTTCATATAGCTGTTGCTGATGCAGTGCCTGCATAAAATAAGAGAGTCAAAGTCGGACCAAATGCCCGATAAATATTAGATGCGGAGATTATGAACAGATAAGAGAGTGATGGTGTGGATATTATGAACATTTAAGAATGCATTCCACAGTTTTAACGACTGAAAAAATGCCATGGTTACACTTCGTAACATAAACATTAGATGATCAGGATTCAAAGTCGGACCAAATGCCCAGAAATGACTTAGCTTACCACTGGGCTAAACACTGCCTAAACTCCAAATTCCTGCTCTATTGTATATTGGTAAAGGCAAGACAATGATAGAGATAGTGGAGTCTTGGTCAGCCAAGTGTTTTTTCCCACGAGGGGTATCCACAAAACCTATTATATCATTTTACTGCTCTCATTGTTTCCTCATAAACACATCCATTAACCATCTAATAGCCAAATAATCTACACCTCCTTTTATAGTTTCAACATAGGCAATTTTCTCACCTCCAGCAGATCATTGGATCTTGTCAATAGCTAAAATATTATCATATAAAAACATCCCTTTCAGTCCTGGAACAAAAAGGAGCTTGCATAGCTAAAATAAGGGAGCAAATCTATCAGTAAAGATTTATACTTTAGAAATTAAAAGCATAGCATTGACTATGCAAATGCTTAGATCACCAACAGGCAACACCAATAGATAAGAGTTACACTCCTAATAGTAAAAAAACCTGAACCATGCCCGCACAGGCAGCTCAGTTGGTTCCTGAGTAGTAGATTGTGTGCAAGGACACAAGATCCAGCCCTAGCAACCGTAGTGCAGTGTGGGGTTAGGCATTGATCCTCTCACCAAATAGGAGGCGAGTCAACGTGATTTACCCTCCACTATCCTGTGGGGTCAGGCCAGGGACGAGGGAATTTCACCTGGCCAAAGCAAACCTAAACTAGGGATGGCAACGGGGCGGGGGATGGGGTCCCCGTCCCCAAATTCAACCCCCATCCCCGTGAGGATGGGGACGAGGTCGGAGCAGGGATACCCTCCCGGTCCCCATCCCCACCCCGTTCACCGAAAAAATTCCCCGGACACGCCCCGTCAGGGAAGGGATGGGTTTTCTCCGTCGGGTCGGGATGAATTGCCATCTCTATCCCCCTCTAAGGGAGGATTGTAGTAAATAGCAATAAATAACTCATGAAGACTTCCTGGAAAAGTCCATTTCAATCAAACCGTAGGCTAATTATTCCCCTATAGTTCAATAAAATACATGCAAATAAATAATAAAGAACCATAGCGAAACATAGGAATTGGTTATACAAATCACACTTATTGCCAGATTGAAACAGAGACTCCTAAAGAAAAAAAGGAATTAACACAATTGATAAGAAAAGCTACAAAATACCTGCAAAGAAGAAACTAGGACTTCAAGCTTTTCAAGAGCATCTCTGATACTCAAAAGGCAATCCGATACTTCATCTCCTGAATCCATTTCAGCGCCTCCTTTCCTTAATTCTCTTCCTTCCGTTCTATCAGCAGCAATGCAATTAGTGATCTTCGACCTCAATTCTGTTATTCTGGCCAACACCATCTCTATTCTACCTTCCTCCATCTCTTTCACCCTCTCTGAATTTGGGTTTTCAGTTGCGGCGTTCGTGAAAAGGGCCAAGAAGTTCCAAAAAGGAGAAGTCTTTGGAGGGTTTACAGTTTGAAACAAGTGATTGTGGTTCTTTCTTCACTCTACAAAGGGTAGAAAACAAGAAGTTGTGTAGCCCAGCAGCAACTCTGCAAGGCAAATATGCAATCATAATAAGTGCTAACAAAGGCCAAGAAAATGGTTTGGTTGGTTCCTACTTCCTAGTAGTGACAAAAAACAAGCCAAACTTTTCTTTATTGTATACCTGAAATCTTGAAATAAAATCTGTGCCCCTAACTAAATTGGATTTTCCAAAATATTATATGGTCCTGGTTAACACATGCCCACTCCCACATGCTGTTCAATTTTTTTTGTTTTACCTAAAGCTTGTTCTTTGTGATAAAATAAGAAATTCCATCCTAAATAAATAGCATATATGGCAAAATAGACTAAAGGGTACTTAGGATTGTTCTTTTTCAAGTTATCTTTCATATTACTCACCTTTTAAATTAATTAAGAATGAGTTGCGAGATCATTCGAGATAAAATTTTAATGATTTGTTCAATTAAAATAAATGAGTATAAACATTTTAAATATATTCTAAATAAATTTTACTCTTGAAAGGTAAGTGAAATATTTAAAAATTAAAGTATTTATTTAAAAGAGTGTTTGGATAATGACTTATAGCCAAAGTTTGACATGTTGCTTCATCTTGGTGTGATTTAGAGGAAATGTTATTTGTTGACATCTGAATTAACTTTCGCCCCATGACACTTTATATATATAATTGTGTTAACCATTATGTTCAGTCAAAGATTGGAATTAAGAATAGTTACACGGTTGAGCTTTGAGGGTTCATGGAAGGTCTCAAAGTGACTAGGGAGCGATGGGGATACCCGTAGAGTTGGAGTTAGATTCAGAGGCGGTGGTTTGTGCTATTAATGAAACACATGTTCAAAAGATGTTAAAATGTACGAATAAATGGATGTCATCACATGCATAATGCACAAAAACGGCCGCGTGAATGCACACAAATGCAAACAGCATATATGTGCACAACACAAGTGCACAAACGGGTAATCGTGTGCATTCGTCAGAAGCATACCAAAGTACACACGATAAAGCATAAAAGTGCACACACCGCACTACCGTCGACACAATGACATCCGAAACAAATCAAAGTCAACCGTTGAAATAATTACTGAGAGAAAGAACTTCGAAAATAAATAAATATAATACAAGCATTTTTTGGGTACTATTGACCATTGAAATAATTACTGAGTGAAAGAACTCCCAAAATAAATAAATATAATACAAGCATTTTTTATTGACTTTGTTACATGTAGTATATGTTCATATATACTTTCTCAACCTACTGAAGCTCAATGAGTCAATATCACACCACGACCTCCCAAGAGTCATTCCATACCGTTTGACCACATAGTCATTAACATATATAATACAACCATAATAAATGAAATAAGTTGAATCCCAGCTTTTCCATATGTAGATGGACTTTCTATGCACACAAGGGAGTAATTTGTCCATATATAAATGATAATCATTTCCTTTTTTGAATGCTAATTATATGACTTAGATATGTTCTCATGTAGTGTAAGAGGATATTCTGTCCATATATAAAATTGTTATTAAGGTAATATATATCTAAAATCTAAAAACATAATAAGTGTGAATGAAAGTTATACCCCTGATTTATGTCCGTTTTTTCTGTTAAGTTTTTTTTGTACATTATGCTATAAAGGTTGTACATTAAAATATTTTGGACAAACATACCCCTACCGTTATAACTTCCGTTATCTTTTCCACTATTATTACCATGCACATGCATCCACCATATATTTTCTTATCTTCTTCATTAATAATAATATATACACATTAAATATTTGAGGTATATGTTAATTATTACATAAATGTAAATATCAAATTTATAAAAATATTTACATTATTATTATTATTTAGAATAATTTAAATATCTAAAATCTAAATAAATTTAAAATTTTAATATAATGTATTAATATTAGGCACCTATTTTTTGCGCATCGCGCATAAAAAAATACTAGTATGTTTTATATTTTTCAAAGGTAGTATCTATTCTATATTTTCTCCAAGCTTTTTTTAGACTGAAGAATTTAAGTCCCCACTAAATTTTAATTTAATTTTTTTTTTTACTTTTTAAAATAAAGTGGATTAGCCAAAGGCGTTGTGGTCGAGTAACATAGTTGTGACCCCTCAAATGAGATGTCTCAAATTTGAACGCCAGTGTGGGGGCTTTGACTATTTGTGCTTTAGTAAGTTGAGCTTTAGAAGCGCCTGACAGCCTGAAAATAAGTCTCAACTACATTAATTTGATATTGTCTGGTCTTCCTAATCATTCATTAACATTAGAAGTCAGTGCACCTGTTATGTTATTGCGGAACATAGACCACTTGTCTCTCAATACAATATTACACTAATTAACTCATGTTGTATTATTGCTGAAAAAACTGGTATATTGTGTTGTTACTACCAATGTCGTCTACAAAGAGATTTTCAATAATGTGCAAATACAACCGGTGATATTATGTTCCCTTTTTTTTTTTCCAAGATGGCGAAATTACTATATATCTACACAAAAAATATATCTTCCACACAAATGAATTATGATAACAATTGATTCCTATAACTAAGTTGCTAGAGAACGAGCATATTAATTTGCCCAATTTATTAAAATCATAAACAATGATATATAAAATCTCCAATGTTTCAGCACCGCATACATACATCTACACATTAGCTATTAATTCAGCAATTATTTGCTCGAATTTAAGCAATGATAACATCAAAAAATATAATTGATCCAAACCATATCTTCAATTGCACTATATAATATTTTGATGTTATAATTTATATAATTATATATCGATCCAAATATTCTTAACATATTTTAACAAATCAATTTCGTGCATCACACGGATGAAAATACTAGTACAAAACTAATACATAATTACATAAATATATCATCAAAATGCAAATATAATAGCATTAAAATATAAAATAAAATAAAATAAGTCACGACTTCAACATGCTCATTAACTTATTTAGAAATAAATTCAATTGTTTTATTGTTTATTATCCCATATAATCTCATAAATACAGAGTAATTAACAATCAACTCACATAATTAAGTTGTGATATTTTATTAAATATTATGACAGTAAGAACAGTTAACAAAAAAATTAAACAATACGAACACTTATAAGCAGGATTAACAACAATATTTATAGTTGAATCATAATTTAGAATGTGATTTTGGAGGTGAAGGATTAGTGTTTTGTAATTATATATACTTAGGGGTCGTTTGGTTCACGGAATGTCAGATTACCTTAGGGAATGTTAGATTGCTGGGAATGTTAGATTACTGGGAATGTTAGATTCCTGTGTTTGGTTAAAATTGGGGTATGTAATATAATCATGTTTGGTTTAGGGTTATCTTTTATTCATACACTATAATATCCTTAACATATTTTCATATATTTTAATAAATTTTAAAATTAAAATAAATAAATAAGATAACGGTATCATATATAATTACATGATTTTAAAATATTAACTAAAATATTGAACTTGAGAAACAAAATTATTTTATATGCTAACCTAGCATAATAAAAATAAAAAAATGTATAATTACAAAAATAATTATATGTGTGTGTGTGTGTGTGAGTGAGATAAACTAACATAACCAAGGTTATCTTACATAACCTTAGAAATTGAAGGGAATCACATTCCCTTCAAAATCCTATGTGGAGGGAATGTGACATTCCTGGGGAATGTTAGATTCCCTGAGATAATGTGAACCAAACACAGGAATGTGAGCTTTGGAATGTCACATTCCCTTAGTTATGTTATATAACCTGAACCAAACGCCCCCTTAGGGTTATATTATAAATATAAAAATATATTAGGTATAAAATAGAATATATATATATATATATATATATATATATATATTTATTTATTTATTTATTTATTTATTTATATTTATTTATTTATTTATATAGGCCTGAAGGCCGAGCCGGGTATATTTAAGTTTGGCCTGTTTAGTTTAATAGGTTTTAAAATTAGTTCAAGACCTTTTTATTAAATGAACTAGGTCTAATTATGCCACGGCATAAACTTTTACAAGGGGTCTGACTTATTCCCACCTGGTTTTGACTTTTGAGGGTTGTATTAGAATATTAGAATTTAGATGCCCTCAAACGGTGTCGTCTACCGGTGATGATTTTTGGTTTACCCGAGAATTATTAAGCACCGCAAGAGGGAAGGACTAGTCTGCTCTTCTCGGAAAAGTAACGCTTCCCTCCCTCCGGGGCTAAGCTATCTCCATCCGCACCAACGGCATGAATCCCATGATACCCGACCCGATTTCTAATTAAACCCTTGTTTTTCCCCCCTTTATTCTTCGTTGACCCGATTACAGCCGCTAAATTCACACTCAACTCCAATCGATTCAGACATACCTGCATAATCACATACATTCATTGCCGGCACAGGTGCGGACGTGCCCAGTGAAGCTGATGGAGGATTGTTTCATTTGTTTGAGTAGCGAAGACGATTGCTATTCATCTGATCATGAGTCGCTCGACGCACTTGAGAATGAGGAGTCTGATTCTCAACGTGCCCCTTCCGGAGCAAATTCTTGCAAGGTACACAATTCATTGTTCTATAATCTTCAAAATTTGTTCTGTAATTTTCCATGCTCAGTAAGGCCGTGATATTTTAATTCTATCCATTGTATTTTCAGTTGATTTTTCTTCGTTCCTAAGATGTGTTTCTGCAAGACATGGAATTTTATACGAGTATATATGCTAAAATTTTGATTTTTTAAAAATGGTATCGTTTTGTTTTTGTTCTGATGAATAAAATTTTGATTTTTGTTTATTATTGCATGTTTATGCAATATTCTGTCTACTTTCTCTGCTTGGGCAAGGTATTACAGTTTTCAATCTCCATCTTTAAAATATTTTTCTTTTATTTCTAGGCATTTAAGTTTTCATTTGAGGCCTTTGCATAAATTTAAACAGCCTAGGTCATTATCAATTTATTCTTCTTGAAAAATAGTCCCTTTACTCAGGGTCAGGATTGTGATACATTGTTTCCCTTTTATGAAACTTGTTACTAATGAGTTTGAAATGTAGGTTTTTCTAACACTGTTCATGTCTTTTATAGGTGATTACGAAAGAGTCACTGTTGGTTGCACAGGTAAACCACTATCTTAATATCTTTACTTGTTGGATTGTACCATATTTCTGGATGATCAATTTAGGGTTGTGTACATTTTACATGTTCTCAGAATTTTGATGCTTAATGTATCCTACATTCATTCTAGAGGGAGGATTTGCAGAGAGTGATGGACTTGCTTTCAATAAGAGAACACCATGCCCGGACTTTACTCATTCATCACCGCTGGGATGTTGAAAAGCTCTTTGCAGTTCTCGTTGAGAAGGGAAAAGCTTGCCTTTTTGCTGAATCTGGGGTATCAGTGGATGAAAATAATGATCTTGGTCACCCAGTCACTTCCCCCACAGTCATGTGCAATATATGCATAGAAGAGTTACCAGGGAGTGAGATGACAAAAATGGACTGTGGTCATTGCTTTTGCAACAGTTGTGAGCACCTTTTCTTATAAATCTAAGCATCTTACACTTTTTGCACTCATACTATCAAATCACCCAAGTCTTGGATGCTGGGTGTAATTCTTCATTGAATCTACTGTTTCTTTTCTACTAGGCATACAAATATTTGGAATTATTCCTTGCCTTTGTTGTTCTTTACAGGCTGGACAGAGCATTTTATTGTGAAAATAAAGGAAGGTCAGAGTAAGCGTATCAGGTGCATGGCTCACAAATGCTTTGCCATTTGTGATGAATCTGTTGTAAGGAAGCTAGTTAGTAAAGAACACCCTGATTTAGCAGAGAAGTTTGATAGATTTCTTCTTGAATCATACATTGAGGACAATAAGATGGTAAAATGGTGTCCAAGTACTCCTCATTGTGGAAATGCAATACGCATTGAGAATGATGAACTTTTTGAAGTAGAGTGTTCATGTGGTGTGCAGTTTTGCTTCAGCTGTTTATCCGAAGCACACTCCCCTTGTTCATGCTTAATGTGGGAACTCTGGACCAAAAAGTGTCGTGATGAATCAGAAACTGTAAATTGGATTACCGTGCACACAAAACCTTGTCCCAAGTGTCATAAACCTGTTGAGAAAAATGGTGGATGCAATTTAGTTAGCTGCATCTGTGGCCAAGCATTTTGGTAAGAGTTCTTTCTTTAATTCTTTATGCTTGAAATTTCATGCATTTATGTGATATGCTTTATAATTGGCTCCATTTTAAGTTCAAAATGGTTTTTGGAGATTACATTAACTGTGAAAGAATATGAGCTTGGTGGCCAGATGCACTTCTGTAAATATACTGTTATAAGTTTTTGGTGTAATATTTGTATTTGCAATGAAATCGAAACAAAGTGTTAATGCATTTGTAGCTTCTATGCTTTGTTTATTTTAAGTACTAAAAAAACTATTGGCTCAGCATGCTTAGAATGAAAAATTTGATCTGCAAATGCCACCCATCTAAATGTGTAATTCATCTGCTTCCTTTCTGTTTCTTGATTCTACAGTTCCTCTATAATGTGCTCTATGCTTTATTTCACCTTCTTGCAATAATACATTTCTCTAGTGTACAAAAAATTAGATTGCTTACAGAGGTAGCCATTTGTAGTGTATGAGGATTGTTTACAATGAATTCATAACAGAAACCCCCTTTTAACTGTTGATCACAGAATTCACCTTACTCGAATTAAATCAATTTTGTTTCAATTTAAATCTTACTGCAGTTGGTTGTGTGGGGGAGCTACTGGTCGAGATCATACTTGGTCACGGATTGCTGGACACAGTTGTGGTCGCTATAAAGAAGACCAAGAAAAAAAAGCTGAACGAGCGAAGCGTGATCTGTATAGGTATATGCACTATCATAATCGGTATAAAGCTCATACTGATTCATTTAAGCAAGAATCTAGACTGAAGGAGACCATTAGAGATAAGGTGTCAAGTTTAGAAGCCAGGGATTCAAAATTGAAGGATTTCAGCTGGGTTACAAATGGGCTTAATAGGCTCTTCAGATCAAGAAGAGCTCTTTCGTACTCTTACCCCTTTGCATTTTATATGTTTGGTGATGACCTTTTTAAGGATGAAATGACAAATGAGCAAAGGGAAATAAAACAGAACTTATTTGAGGACCAGCAACAACAGCTTGAGGCAAATGTTGAGAAACTATCTAAATTCATTGAGGAGCCATTTGACGAGTACAATGAAGAACAAATCATGGAAGTAAGGATGCAAATCATCAATCTCTCTGTACTCACTGATACTCTCTGCAAGAAAATGTAAGTCCTGTTAAAATACATGCAAGCCTTATCCTCCTATTGCTGTAAAAAAAGGGTCTTATAGACTAGAATTGGCAATATTGCAGGTATGATTGTATCGAAAATGAGTTGTTGGCTTCACTTCTATTCTGTAACCACAACATAGCTCCTTATCAGTCAAAGGGCATTGAACGGGCTACAGAACTCACTTATGGGAGGAGCACTAATGCAACCAATAAGAATGAGTGTCTAACAGTGGTTGACCAGACCAACGGTAATTCCAATGCCTTTTACCTTCATGACTTAGTGTAAAGTGAAGGTGCTTAAAGATTTCTTTTTGATAGTAACTGAAGTAAAAGAAACTTAAGATTTGTGTGTTACTGTATTACTTCATGGCTGCATTAATGTTTGACCGTTGCTGCTTATGCACTGTGTAGGAAGTTCCATAGATGATGAGCGACCACAATGTTCAGCGAGTTCAGATGAGAATGGGTGCACCTCTCGAAAGCGGGCTAGGAAAGAGAAAAGCTTGTTTGATCTGAACTTGCCAGCAGATCTCCTTGACAGGCATTGACACAACTGGAGTTGCTTTTTATTCTATTCATGTGTACATATCTAGCTCAAGGAAGCAACCCGCTCGTATTGAAATATATATAATATCAGTTCGCCTAGCAGCAGATGAAACAACAATGTTTCATCCTTTTTTTGTTCTTTTTTATTTTGAAACCGATTATCCCCCTACCAAATTGGTAAGTGAACTAGGTAGAATCTTTATAACTATGAATGCATGTACTTTATTTTGTTTAAAAAACCTAATAATGTGCATAGGTTCTGCTTGTGTTCTCCGTCGTTTTCTTAGTGATGTCTCTACTATATAGACTGCTGTACCTGTGGAACCTGTTGATGAAAATAGTGAGAAATTGGCGTTTTACGCTCTTGCGGTAAGCAAATTTTGTCGTGGACCATGGTCCAAAACGGTGTCGTTTATTAAAAGAAACGATACATGTTTCACGTAATTACTTCTTTTTTTTGGGGTGTATCAGGGTTTCCACCGTTGGACACAGTAACTAATCGCCTTACTAAGATTTAAGGTGCGTAATTAGTTCTGTTTGCATAATATATACGGAGTATTTAATTCCATTTTAAATACATTGTAGTTTCATTTCAGCATAAGTAAAGTTTCATTTTGTTTCAACTACATTTTTCGTCGACATTATATATATAATAGTCTTATTACATTGAGACATGTTATTGAATTTCATTTTATACATACTGTAGTCTTATTACAATACAACTAAATTATAATTCTAATTCAACTACGATTTTATTGGATAATATACACTTAAATATGTGAAACTGTTATTCAATTTTATTTTATATATACTGTAGTTCCATTACAACATAATTAAAGTCTCATTTTGATATAACTATAGTTTCACTTGACAATATACACTCAATATGTGAGACATGTTATTTAGTTTCTTTTTTATACAAACTGTTGTTTCATTTCGATAAAACTAAAGTATCATTTCAATTCAACTACGATTCTATTTGACAATATACACCCAATATGTGAGACATGTTATTCACCTTTGATAGGGATATCCCGATCGGCCTGGGCCCTACCCGACCGGCGCACCTTCATCTCTTTCCTCCTCTTTTTACAGATCACAGGGCGGGATTCTTAGGAGAAACCCGGTCGGTTCCCGACCGGTCCTTACCCGACCGGCATGTTCAGTTCCCGACCGAGGGACCTTGGGCAAAAGCTGAGGAGAGACACGTGTCGGCACTTGGCGGGGACAGCAAGACGCCCGAGAGGATAACACGTGTCTTGCCACGTGTCGGGCTGGTCGGAAAGCCCGGATTATGTCTCCGGTGCCGCGGCTATAAATATCCCCCATTGCGACAGTGTGAGGATCTTTTGGACGATCGCTAGACTGTTATCAGAGCATCCCGACCGCATTCGTCGGTACGCGAGCAGTCATTTAGATTGTACTTAAGACTGTCACCTCGATCAATAAAGAGATTTACTTGCTTTACTTGGTCGTACATGTGTTAATTACTGCTTACGTGGCAATTAGCATTATCAACCTTCATTTTATACCTACTATAGTTTCATTTCAACACAACTAAAGTATCATTTCAATTCAATTAAAATTTTATTTGATAATATAAACACAATATGCGAGACAAGTTACTCAATTTCAATTTAGATACATTGCAATTTCCTTTTGTTATGAACACATAAAAAATATGAAATTTGTTAAAATTTAACAATTGTCATTTTTTTACTTGAAGAAACGGCGTCGCATTCGGACCATGGTCATTGGTCAATTGACATAGTTGATTTAGCCATTGGTTTGGTATCTACAAAGTTTGAAGTTTGACTTTTTGTCAAAGTTGTCTATTTGTCATTTTGGTTTCAGTCGTTAAAACTTAAATACTAAGGAATAGAAAGATGTCACAATGTGAAACAGTGAACATAATGCTTTGTTAGATCGGTTTTATGTTTGTCTTGATAAGAATTTGATGTCAAGCGAGTTAAAAGTATGATATACTGTCCCCAATTTAATCGGAAATATTGTTTATATTTCCAGTTCTATGTCGAGATTTTGAATTTATAAAATAAAGAAGCATTAAAATAACAAGCAACCACAAGGTCAGAGGTTCCTTTGCCCTCCTTCTAGCGAATTTGTTTCGAATTTGGGCTAATATAGGATTTTCTTTTTGGTTGGATAGAAAACATTTTCCTCAAGAATGAGAAAAATATTTTTTTTGGGTCCCATGATATTTTGTTTTTTTATGGAAATGTAAACAAGGAGGACATTATGTCCTTACCAATTTTTTTTTTTTTTTTTTATTGTCGTTATTATTGTGTAGGGGTATAATTGTCTTTATACTCATTCTTTACAATTATAAATCCAACCAAAATACTAAATAATAGAATTTGTATTCCCGATAATTTCTTGGAATATTTTCCATAAAATTTCAATTCCAATCCCCTTCAATTCCAGTTGTTATATTATAGACCGCGGTGCATAATGGATTATGCACGGTGCCGTTTCTTTAAGTAAAGAAACGGCCCGCCGTTAGAGTTAACGGAGTCCGTTTGTTTGGTGTATTAAACACCAACTGACACTACAATATATCCAAACCGACACTGCAGTTATATCAAAATGATACTGTAGTTATAGTGAAATGAAACTGCAGTGTATATAAACTGAAACTGAATAACATTTCACATATTTGAGTGTATATTGTACAATGAAGCTGTAATTATATCAAAATGATCATGTAGTTGTGTTTTAATAAAACTATAGTGTATATAAAATAAAATTAAATAACATTTTCACATATTTGAGTCTATAAATATCGAATGAAACTATAGTTATATCGAAATGAAACTGTAGTTGTGTTCAACTGAAACTGCAGTGTATACAAAATGACACTGAATAACAGAGTTACTTTTTGCAAAAGGATAACAGAGTTACTTTTTGCAAAAGGGTGCGCGACGGAAATAAACACTGTTAATTTTCATTTAAAAAAAAAAAGACGCGCGGTGCATAATCGACGGTGCATAATATAATTTGCCCTTCAATTCTTTTACAACGAACCAAAACAGGCTGTTATAGTTTCCATTATCATTCTAATTTTTGTGTGTTTTACAAGGAAGATGGGTACAAGTTCTCTTTCACTTTGCTTAACAAGGAAAAGGATCAACAGTGGTGCAATCGTTACCTACTACAGGAAGGTAATTCTATTGACCTAGACCTTGGTAGTATGAGATAATAAGTTATCCATATATGTAAGCTTCTCAGCTCAGTGGATCAATCAAAAAACAGAACAATTGCATGAACTGTATTTCAGAGTTGACGAAATTGAGAAATAGATTGATGAAATCTAATAATGAATACACTTTGCATAGTATGTTGTTTTGTGTGAGACGCTTGCAAACAATATCTTACAGAACTACTTTACAGAACGCTGCTAGTCTGAAGTGGGGGTGCTAACAGCTGCAACAGTAGAAACCATGGAGTCCACTCCACAGATATTGCGACCCCGGCAGATCTTGTAGTATCGATCCCTTCTCCCCCCAGCTCTCGCCCCATGAGTTCTTGATGATCCAGTATGGTTTTTCTTTCAACCGGATGGGGTCATGGGAGCGTAGCCTGCTGAACCATAACCCACCAACAGGACACCATGGTCCAGCCTCTTGGAGCATATGTATGTAAGTCTGCATTGATAGCCACTGCATCCAAATACTTGCAAGTATCAGCAACCAATGAATTCATGAGAAAAAAAAATCAAAAATCACATAACTATGGGTCTATGACTAACCTGCAAGAGGACCATTTTTGACAAGATTTGCAGCAATTTGGCCTTCGTCAAGAGATACAACGCTGAAGTTAGCAACCTTAGCAGCAATCTTGGTCTTGTCAAATTGGCAGACTTGAAGATCATTGCCCGTGTAAGGATAGTCTTCTTCTCTCATAAGTCCACCAGCTTTGAGTGTGTATTCAAAGGCACTATTCATCATCCCGCCATTGCACCCAGAATCACAAGAACTAGCTTCTTCAGGATCACACTAAACATAATTCCAGCTTATATTAGTGTCAAAAAAAACATATGCGATTGTTAAGTGAAAAGGCTAAAGTATCAGACCTCATGATCACAATCCACAAGCTTCCCTGTGGCCAGAAAATTGGCACCCTCCAATGCTCCAGTGGTGCTGAACGAACGACCAGCAGGTTCCCTAATTTTCAATTACCAGTTCGGAATTTGTTGGTAAACAACAGGAAAAAGCAGATTGCCAAACATTCTACGTGCTATAGAAGCTCAAAATTGGGTGTAAAAAAGAAGGAAAATTGTTACATACACGCATGAATGCTAACCTGATTCTTAACAGGCGTAACGGCACCAGTCGAAATCTGACGGAAGATCATCCGTGGGAAGGATCGGAGCTGTTTCCGCATCAGCCGGAAACTTAAGCCTGCGATTCAAACCGAGGAACTTGCGTCGGAATTCGGTGGGAGTCAAATCGGAGAACTCAGTGACACCGTGGACGGCGGAAGGGTCAAGCTGCTGGTGTCGCTGTGCACGGCGCATGTTAGCCTTGAACACCGAGAGCCTGTAATCGTGCTCCTCATCGGAGGTGTACGCTTTGCCGAACCTCCTCTTGAAAACGGTGAATTGGTGGTCGGCACTCAACAGGTCGCCGTCCCCAACTACTTGACGGATGAAAATGTCATCGTCGTCGTCTTCGGCAAACACAAAAAACGTCGTCGCCAGGAGGGTGCATAAGAACAGGAGAGAGAAACGGGGAGCCATTGTTGATTGTTCTTTGGGGCATACAAAACATTAGCCTGAGAGCGCGTATATATATATATATATAGAAGGCGATGTATGTATCTCTGTATCTGCCACGCTTCCACTTGGGACTCTGGGAGGGAGTTCGCTTCGAATGGGAGGCAACCTCTAGCCAATAGAGAACTGACAAGTGCCGATGTCTGATTGGATCATGGTGTGGCAGTTCCTTCGCGTGTTTGGTTAGGCCTCTTTTCATAATTGGGCTAGAAAAGGCCTATTTCTCGGAGTTCCGTTTCGATGGTTCCGTAAATCTCTGTATTTTAACCCCATTCCATCACTATTTATATCTACTATCTACTATACTAATAAGAACCCATTTTTTAATTAAATGAATAGTTCAGATTGATCAGATTTTAATTTTTTCTTGAAATTTCTTAATTTATCCTTAATAAATATGATTATACGTTAACTTTTCCGTTAAATATTATATTTCCGTTAATTTCTATTAGTTCATCGTTAATTTACTCATTGATTTAAACAAGAAATGTCTTAGGTTCGAACTACATCCCAATCAAAGTTGGCATAATTAGTACTCTATTTTACGCTTATTAAATTATTATTAATATTAAATAATATTATCTTTTCCGTTAATTTCTGTTAATTCTATTTTACGCTTATTAAATTATTATTAAATAATATTATCTTTTCTGTTAATTTCTGTTAGTTCATTGTTAACTTACTCATTGATTTAAATAAGAAATGTCTTAGGTTTGAACCACATCACAATCAAAGTTGGCATAATTAGTACTCTATTTTACTCTTATTAAATTAAAAAATAATAATTTAGTAGCTACAACAAAACATAATACATATGCATGTCTTGAATTTAGAATTATGTGCCTACAATGCCTTTATTCAAAAAAAATTACTCATTATCAATAAATTAAATAAGAGAAATAATTTCATTAGCTATATTATCTTTATTTTTCTCCAATATAAAAATTCTTTACATTCAAAGTTCAAATTCATTAATTGATTATATTCGCTACATTATCCCTACAATGTCTTTATTAAAAAAAATTATTCATTATCAATAAATTAATTAAGAGAAATAATTTCATTAGTTATATTGTCTTTATTTTTCTCGAATGTAAAAATTCTTTACATTCAAATTCATCAATTGATTATATTCACTACATTGTCTATTATCTTTTTTGTGCACTATTTTTTTAATTAAATATCAAAGTTATAATACAAAATAATGTTATATATTTATTTACCAAGTATTTTATTAATACCATGAAAAAATTTTAAAAATTTAAATTAATAAAGCCAATCATATTAACTACTTGGGATTTGCTGACAAAGAGAGTATTTAAATCACAAAATAAATTGAAGTGAGAAACTACCTCGCAATGTCATTGTTTGACAATCAGTAGTTAGCGTTAGCGGATTTGACCAGCGAATTATATCAACGATTGATAAAAAGATATTTGAAAAAATTAGCTATTTAAATTAAATTTAAAATGACCTAAGGGTATAATAATAATAATAATAATAATAATAATAATAATAATAATAATAATAATAATAATAATAATAATAATAATAATAATTGTTTTAATGATAATTTTTTTTTTAAATATAGATGTGTTTTAGGGAAATAATTCTCAAAAACGCTAAGTGAAAATATTACAACTTGCAATCTTTGTATTTTCAGTGATTTGGAACAAATTGTTGCTTCAAATGGTTGAATAACCAAATCACTTTCTTTAGCATTTTGATCTTTAGGTTACATCATATTTACCAATCGTCCAATATCTTTGGGTTACATTATAATTAAAATTTTTAAATTTTTACTACAACTAAATTCCTTAAATTAGGAATTTCTTTATCCATAATAATTTATTCAACAATAATGGTTGAACTAAATGAACACTGAGCAAAACATCTAAAGGATTGGTATCGTTGATTCATTCATTGATCTTGTATATATGTGCATTCATTAAATATATTAAAACCTTTTGCAACAAAAATATTTGGTTATTATTATTTAAAAAAAGTTTAGTAACAATTATAATGAATCTCCTATATTACATTGTATTCATATACTATGAATTACATATTTAAATAAACAAATTAGACATTAAATTATTTATGTTTAACTTCTCATATATAATCTTGCATTGATATACTTTCAAATATTTATTAATTATAAACATTGGGTAGAAAAATGACCATCAAATTATTAAATCAAATGAATAGTTCAGATTGTTTTAGATTTTAATTTTTCCTTGAGATTTCCTAATTTATCTGATCCGTTAACTTTTTCATTAAGTACCGTTAATTCACCATTAGTCTAATTCTAATATTAAAGTCTTAATAGAACTCTAACCACAAATTCTACTACCGGAATCTCCTCAAACAATATTAGTATATATTTAATATTTTATGCTTTAATTTTTATTTGCTCCCCCTTATTATGTCCCGTATTTGAAACCGTACTCATACAAATATTTTATTGACAATTATAATCAATCTAGACTATATTATCTTGCATTTGTAAACTTAGAATTACAAATTTAAATACACAAATTCAACATTCAATTATCTATGCATGAACAATTCCAATATAATCTTGTCTCGATATACTTTAAAATACTTATTTAAGAAAAACATTGGGCATTATCTCAATCGCGCAATGTGCGTAAAAAACTAGTTTGCCTGATAAAAGGTAAATTGTATCGTAAATCAAGGATGTAAATTCTTAATTATGTACATTCAATTTTTTTTTTTTTTTTTATTTTTTTTTTTTTTTTTTTTTATCTATAAGGAGGGGATACCCAAGAGAACAAAACTAGCTATTGGCGCCACATGAAGATGCCATCTAAATCATCATGAAGAACGTTCAAAATCTCGTCCGGTGGATTATATAGGATATGCAGACATTTAGGGAAGTACTTGGCTCTACGTGCTATGGCGTCGGCTAAGCGATTCTGTTCACGGACTGCTAGCGACAACCTCCATATATTGATTGTGCTTATTTCGCGCACGCAAGCCAACAAAAAGGTTACGGATCACATTGTTGTAGGCCTGGGTGGTGAGCAACAACCAATGCTATACAAAAAACCTGCCACCCAGCGACCTTCGCTGTCTCTGATTGCACCGCCGCACCCTGCCTTGCCATTATGGGTATCTACAGAGCCGTCTAGGTTTATCTTCACCGTGCCTTCAGGTGGTGTTGACCAACGAAAGTTCGACCATGAGTTCCAAAAAGCGACATCTCGAGAAGTCTTGGATCCTGCAAAGGCCTTGGCGGCTTGTTCAACTTGAAATTTAATCCATGCAACCTTGAAGTTTGCAGATTTCTCCAGATTGTTAAAGATCCTATCGTTCCTCCACCTCCAAATCCACCATAGGGTGATAGCAAAAAGAGCTCCTTCATTGCAAGGATGGTTGCCAATGTGGCTGCCTTTGATGCCCGACTAAAGAAGCCATTCATTGAAGGGAAGGTGTGAAGTCGCTGAAAAAGTTGGAATGACTCGCTTCAAAACCTCGATTGCTACTGGACAATTGCGAAGTACATGCTGGGTGTCTTCCACTTCGGTCACACATAGAGAACACTTGTCGCAGCTTAGAGAACACTTGTCGCAGCTTGCGATGCCACGCTTGACTCTGTTACTATTAGTGAGTATTTTACCATGAAACACCAACCAGATGAAAGTACAAACCTTGTTTGGAACCTTTAATTTCCATAAGTTGTTCCATTTGGCAGCTTGGACCATATCTGTTAAGCCTCAGTTCATACATCCAACCAAAGGTGTCATTGTCCTCATCCTCATTCGTTATGACTATGGCGGATAGTCTCTCCAAGCTTTCAGCCTATGTATATTCAATTATTATAACTAAATATACAAAATTTGTTAACTGAAAATACATAATATGTTAGGTGTATATCATGATATTCGTGATTGAGAGTTTTTTGCACTTTGATCCCACGACAATAGTGTTACTGTGAGTAATATTAATAATGGTTGTTATTATTATTGTATAACCTATGATAGTTAGTGTGTGGTGCTAGAATTAGTGTGAAGTTGTATCCTATTAGATAGGATTGTTTAGAGGTAGTCTTCGATATACTCTCGTGTAATCTAATCTATCGTAACTGTAATACAATTTGAATTCTCATCTGGTATCAGCCTAATCGATCCGTTTTCTCTTCTCTCTCCACCTAAAACGAACCACCACCTTCCGATCATCGATGTCGTCCAACTCGTCTCAAAGAACTCCGCCTACCGCTGGTGGCTCTTCCCCGGCCGGTTCAAACCCATTGGTCGGCGCACATCACTTCATCTCCATGAAGCTCACGTCGCGGAATTTCTTGTTCTGGAAGACGCAAATCATCCCGTTCTTACGGGGGCAGGACTTGATCGGCTTCATCGACGGCACTCACCCATGTCCGGCGGCCACTCTTAGCACCACCGACGGTGACTCCGGCTCCGATGCGACGACGGTGATGTCGACTCCAAACCCGGTGTACAAACTCTGGGTTCAACAGGATCAATCGATCCTCTCACTGTTTCTGTCTAATGTGTTACATGTCCCTAATTTAACTGTTCCATTATTATCTGTCCAGAAATTTGCCACTGAAAACAGTGTATTTTTTGAATTTCACGATAATTGTTTCATTGTGAAGGATTCCAACACCAAGGCGGTGCTCCTTAAAGGTCCTACCTCTGGAGGCCTGTACAAGTTACCTGTGTCCCAGAGTCATTTTGCGTTCGTCAGTTCCCGTGCTACGCCAATAGTTTGGCATCGCAGGCCCGGTCATCCACACAGCTTTGTCCAGAATAAAATTCTTAAACATTGTTCGGTTCAGCAAAATAATGCCACTTTAGGGTCATGTACTGCTTGTCATCTTGGCAAGTCTTGTCGTTTTCCATTAAATAGAGTAGTGCAATCTAGCGAAAATGTACTAGATTTAGTCTACACTGATATTTGGGGGCCTGCCCCAGTTATCTCGTCTAGTGGTTTTCGTTACTTTTTGCTGTTTGTTGATGATTATTCCCGCTTCTGCTGGTTTTATCCATTAAGGGTAAAATCTGACATCTATAAAATGTTTGATGTGTTTCGTGTGTTGGTAGAGCGACAGTTTTCGCGCTCTATCAAATCTATTCAATCTGACCTAGGGGGTGAATATCGCAAATTGCATACCACCTTTGAAACTCTCGGTATTAATCACCGACAATCCTGCGCCTACACGCACGAACAAAATGGGAGAGTTGAGCGCCGTAACAGACATATTGTTGAAACGGGCTTAGCTCTTGTTGCTCAAGGGTCTGTTCCACAACAATATTGGGACTTTGCCTTTGAGACTGCCACGTGCCTAATCAATTACCTACCATCTTCCGCTCTAAAATTCGAAAGTCCCTACTACCGACTATACAAAAAGCTACCTCCATATCAATTCTTAAAGGTCTTCGGGTGTCAATTTTATCCATATCTAAGACCGTACAATCGGAATAAAATAGAGTTTCGTTCCACTCCATGTGTCTTCTTAGGTTACCCACCGTCCTTTAGGGGATATAGGTGCATGGATCTAATCAGTGGGAAAACTTATACCTGTCGCCATGTTCGGTTTGACGAATCTGTCTTTCCCTTTGCAACAGGTTCTCTACCACAAGCTGATGAGCTACAGTGCGTGCCTTGGGCTTCCGGACCCATAGTACCAGTTCAAGCTACCGGGTATAGTCCGGTTTTTATCACTCCGAGTCCTGACCCTGAGCCGTTAGTTCATGAGTCACCTCCTTTAGCCATTGAGCCGCCTGCACCTGCGGCTCGTGGACGAGGTCGGGGTCGGGGCCGGGGTCGGTCGCAACCTCAGGACCGGGGACATGTCATGCGACTACGACACATGACCCACGGTAATAATGAGGAATTTCAGGCCCTAACTGCAACAACACCGGATCCAACATGCTATTCTCAAGCAGTTAGACACCCCCATTGGAGGGATGCTATGGACCAGGAGTTCAATGCGCTTCTCCACAATAATACCTGGCGCCTAGTCACACCAAATCCTAACATGAATATTATTGGATGCAAGTGGGTTTTTTCGCACTAAGCGTACCGTGGATGGTTCCGTGGAACGGCAAAAAGCTCGCCTGGTAGCAAAGGGGTTTAACCAAGTTGCAGGTGAAGACTTCTTCGGCACATTCAGTCCGGTCGTCAAACCAACCACAGTACGTATGCTATTTTCCTTGGCCATCACAAACAAATGGACTCTACGACAACTAGATGTTCATAATGCCTTCTTAAATGGCCACCTAGCTGAAACTGCGTATATGAAGAAACCACCGGGCTACGAAGATCCTACTCATCCGGAACGTGTCTGTCACTTGCAACGGTCTCTCTATGGCTTAAAGCAAGCCCCCCGTGCGTGGTTCAAGCGGCTTCACGACTTCTTGCTATCTACAGGGTTTTCTTCGTCAAAAACAGATGTCTCCCTCTTCTACCTCACTTCAGAGGGCTCGCAGGTCTTCGTCCTTGTCTATGTGGATGAAATCATTATGATGAGCAATAACACTTCCCTTCTTGACACTCTACTTGATCGTCTCGCGACTGTGTTTAAAATTCGGGATCTTGGCAAACCTGGCTTCTTCTTGGGGATTGAAACTGTTGACACTACTGGTGGAATGATTCTGTCCCAGCGTCGCTACATGACTGATTTGTTGACTAGGGCTGGGATGGTAGACTGCAAACCCCTGGCTACGCCTGCATCGGTCGCTCAATCGGCAACTCCGTCTGATGAACTATTTGATAATCCGACGCAGTATCGACGCATTGTTGGGGCACTACAGTATCTCACTATTACACGGCCCGATTTATCCTACTCCATTAATCATCTATGTTAGTTTATGCACGCCCTAACTACTGATCACTGGGCAATGGTTAAGCAGGTTCTGCGGTATATTAAGGGGACTCTACACTATGGCCTGCACCTGAGTGCATCACCCACTACTTCTATTCATGCCTATTCCGATTCCGACTGGGCTGGGTGCCCAGTTGACAGGAAAAGCACAAGTGGATATGCTGTCTTTCTCGGGTCTAATCTTATCTCCTGGCTGTCCCGGAAACAGCGGACTGTGGCCCGCTCATCGACAGAAGCCGAGTATAAAGCCCTAGCCGATGTTGCTGCAGAGGTTACTTGGGTTGTTTCTTTGTTACATGAGCTAGGGTTGCATACTGGTCAACCGTCTACTTTGTGGTGTGATAACTTAGTAGCCACGTATTTGTGTGCTAATCCAGTCTTCCACGCCAGAACGAAGCATGTTGAGATCGACTATCATTTCGTATGAGACAAAGCTGCAATAGGGGACTTCAAGGTAAACTTCATATCAACCAAGGACCAGCTCGCTGATATCTTCACCAAGCCGCTTCCAGGTCCGAGGTTCACTGCACTACGAGACAAGTTTAATGTTGTTTCTCACCAACCTTCCGCTTGAGGGGGTGTGTGAGTAATATTAATAATGTTTGTTATTATTATTGTATAACCTATGGTAGTTAGTGTGTGGTGCTAGAATTAGTCTGAAGTTGTATCCTATTAGATAGGAGTGTTTAGAGATAGTCTTCGATATACTCTCGTGTAATCTAATCTATCGTAACTGTAATACAATTTGAATTCTCATCGTTACTAACAATTTTGATTCACGATTTTTAAAATTTGTAAAATTGGTTCACGATTATGACTTTCTTAGCAAATCTGGTGACATATTGTCTTTTCCATCTCACAAGCTAGTGACATAAATAAATAAATAAATAAATAAATAAATAAACACATCCAAAGATTGAAATTAAAAATCACTCAATTCAAATTCCACTTTCAGCTTCGCCCTCACCGTACCACTGGTTGTGTTTATTTATTTATTTATTTAGTCATTAGTTTGTGAAATGGAAAAGACAATATTACCCATGTTAAAATGTGGAGTAGAAAGTCATAGTCGTGAGCTAATTCTACAAATTTTAGAAGTCGTTGATCAAAGTTGTTAGTGACACAATAATCGTGACACCAAAAATGTAAGAAACTCGTGTTGATCAATGGTATAACGATGGTCTGATCCCCCTACTCAATTTAGTTAGTATATCATTCTTCTAGGGTATCATCACTCCTAATATTTGATAATTGAATTAAATTTGACATATTATTTTATAAAATATATTTTATTAAAATATTTTAAACTTGAGAGTTTATATAAAGTTAATCAATCACGTTCAATAGGGGAAGATACTATATAAAGCTTGTATTTTATGTTTTTCATTGATTAATTTATGCTGTTAAGGTAAAGTAATTAATAACACGTATGTATTTTAATGAACGTACAGAAACATACATTAATTTGTCCGGTTTGAGTTGCTCAAATTATGAACGTAGTTGGTTTTGGCTTAAACGCGATGTTCACTTATGCCATACCATATTAGGGGTGTATTCAATCATGACTGATAGTGTAAATACCACGAGTGCAGTAATTAACAACTTTTAAACTTTTAAACTTTTAAACTTTCATCAACTTTGTAAGAGTCTTTAAAAATCCATAGGACAAACATTTATAGACTTTTAAAAACTTTTTTTCATATTAAAAAGTCTACAAAAAGTCATTAAAACTCTAAATTGAATACACCCTTACAAACATTTCATAACTTTTATTAATACATTATTTATAATTTTCTTACAAAAATATATTTTTATAAACCATAAATAAACTAATGCATTGCAAAAAAAAAAAAAAATTGATTGTCACAAAAATAAAATGAAAAATTACAAATTAAAATATTCATCTTGTTAGTACAATTATCTTTGATTGGAATTTATTTCACCTTGTTGGGTATCTCTCCACATATCCAAAGCTATTTTAGCCCTCCATTCATTGGCATGTTCTCGTTGTTGTTCTTGAGTTTTAAATAGTTGTTCAAAATTATCTACATCATTCATTGGTAAAGGTGAAACAGATTCATCTTTATTTAGGTCAACTGGAAACTCATCACTACGACACTCCTTGCGAAGAAAATTATGAAGGCCTGCACATGCTAGTACAAGTTTTGCTTGAGTCTTATAAGGGAATGGAGGTGAAAACAAAAAAATTTATAAAAGATTTCTGATGAAAACAACAACAAAATTTAAGCATATTAAAAATCTACTGCGAACAGCAGCAGCTTGCTGCTGTTCGTAGCAGATTTTTAATATGAAAGTTGATAAATATTTGAATACAGTAGACTTTTACAGACTCTATAAAAGTCTTAAACGAATACCAGTATACTTTTAAAGACTTTTGAAAAGTCTAAATCGAATACGGGTAGACTTTTAAAGAGTGTTTAAATGTCTAAATTGAATACTCCCAAACTTTGAAAGTCATTAAAAATCTTTAAAACTCTTTAAAAGTCTGGATTGAATACACCCCCTAAGACTTTTAAAGAGTCTTTAAAAGTCATGTGGTATTCAAAAAGTTTTGAATTTTTGTAGACTTTTCAATTTTAAGACTTTTGTAGACTTTTCCTTCTCAAATATAAATAGTTGAAATCCAATCATCAACCCCAAGATTTCAAATTTTCTTTCTAAAGATTTTTTTTTTCTTTTCACAGTGCACCTTGTTACCACTTAAAATAAAAGTTTTAGGATTTGTTATTTTTTCTACCTTTTCTCTGTATATGTAAGGTAAGAGCATCCACACTTGTGCATATTGTGAGGAGATTTCAGCATTAATTCTTCCCTACATGAGATAATAACTAGTGTGGAGGGGAGATAATTGAAAATGAATTATTCTGCAAATGAAGAGATAATGCAAAAATGGTGGGACCCACCACAAAAACCACCACTGGTGACAGCCACGCGCGGCTATCACCAGTGCGCACAGCGGGCGCGTGCGGTGCCCGTCAGGCGCGCCTCTCGGGGCGCCTGACAGTCTGATTTTTTTTTAAAATTTAATTTTCTTTTTTTTTTTTTATTTTTTTTCTCTCCCCTCTCATCTTCTCTTTCCTAATCACTCTTACATTATCCCCTATTGATACTGCTAATTATACGTAAGCAATATGGAATAACTCGAGACCAATTAAAGCAAGTAAATGTCTTTATTGATCACGGTAGAGGCCCTAAGTACAATCTACTTGGTTGCTCTGAGTACCGACTGACTGCGGTCGGGATTCTCTAACAACAACCTATCGATCGTCCAAAAGTCCCCTACACTGTGGCTACTGTGGGTATTTATAGCCGCTATGCCGGAGACAAGAATCCGGTCGTTCGGCATGTTCTCCACGTAGCCTCCACGTGTCATCCTCCCGGGTGCCCTGCCTGTCGTCGTAGAGAGCCGCCACGTGTCCTTTATCAGCTCTCTCGCCAAAGGGCTACCGCTCGGTGGTTGACACTGCCGCTCGGGCAACTCCCGGTCGGACCCCGACCGGGTTCTCTACAAGGAGCCCGACCTGTTACCTGCAAAGACAAAGAGAAAGAGACGAAGATGCCTCGGTCGTGGTGAAGCCATGTCGGTCGGGATATTCCCTACCAAGAGCCCCCTAGCCCGGGCCTTTTTAACCGCCCGGGAAAAAACGGGACGGGATGAAGAAGCCCAACCACTGGCCACCAAACCGACCTGCCAGCTGTCATTCCTCTCCTTGCCACGTGTCGGCCACTGCCGGCCTCTGCGACTGCAACAGTCGCCTCGGAATCAGTGCGGGTCGTGTCAAGCAAGTGGACTCGTTTCCCGCCTAAATGCCCTCCTATAACTAGGCCCTTGAGGCCTCCATTTGAACTTTCCTCAATCCACTGAAGCAGTCGGTACCCTCAGAGAGTCCCGAGCAGCAGTTCAGCGAACCAGTCGAGCAAAACCAAGCTTCAAGTTCTCTTCAAAGTACCAGCAATCGGTAAGCTCTTGATCCCTTAGCTTTTTACTTTGTTTTTAGCTTTGTGTAGGAGTAGGGTAGGACTAACTTTGAACTAACATCCCGACCCTGTACTAACCCCGACCGACCTTTAGGTAGAAAACATGTCGGATTCGGATAGCCAGAACGCCTCGATCGCAGACTACGACAACGCAATCGAGCACAGCAGCGAGGAGGTGGACATCATGTCCTACTCCCCAGAGGTCGAACAACGACCACAGCCCACTCCCGACCGAGCCCCCGAGCCAGCAGGGTCATCAAGTTCGTCAGGGACCTCGGGGTCGAGCTCCAGAGGGTCGGGGAGCGAGGCAACGTCCACGAGCGGACGAAGCCTCCCGGACGAAGGCGTTAGGGAAACGCCTACGAGGGTAATAGGGGATTACCCTCGAGCCGAGCCTGAAGGCGGAGACCGGGCCAACGAAGCCGAAGCGGATGAAGAGGACCCGACCGGGCTGGCGCCGCCGGGCGGGGACGGGTTTGAGTTCCTCAACAGCGAGAGCGTCGAAGGCCAGAGGAGCTTGCTGACAAAGGGAGAAGCCAGCAAAATCGCGGCAACTCTCGCTGGTCGGGTCGAGTTCGATACCAGCAGGCAGCTCGGAAATATCATCGAGCGGCATCAGGGGAAATGGATTGGGATGCATTACGATTCGCTAATGGCCCCGATCACATTCCCCTTTTCCAGCCTCCTCACTGCATTCCTGGGCTACTACCAGGTTATGCCCGGGCAGATTTGCCCGAACGCGCATCGGATTATCGCGTGCTTTCCCCAGATCTGCAGTCGGCACGACGTAGCCTGCACGATGGAGCTCTTCAACTTTGTCTACCAAGTGAAGGTGCTGGCGGCTGCGTATGGGGGTGGATTTCTGATGATATAATCCCGAGCGGACAAATGCTCGATCGAAGGGCTGCCCGGGAACAACTGGGGGTGGAAAAACCGGATCTTTTCAGTGAAGTACGATCCGTGGATCCTCCCGGTCGAGAGGGTCTGGAGTCAGCGTTTCCGAAGACAAGTCATCCCAATCGAGACCCAGGCCCTTATAGACGCCGTCACCAAAATCTCGGGCGAGATCTACGAGTACCAAATCTTCAAGACGCCCGAGTCCCTCGAAGCGGCTGACTTGCCCGAGCCCGTGTATAATATACCTCATAAGTATAAGCCCGAGCCTCGGGGTGTTACGATCACAAAGATGCCCGCCCGGGGCAAACGAAAAGGCAAAGGTGCTACGTTAGCCCTTTTCTCTTACTTCAACGGCCCGACTGGGCCTTTAGCTCGATCTAACCTACTCTGTTTTGTTTGCAGAAATGGCCGGTTTCGGAGACGAGGACGTCCCTCTGCGCCCAGTGGCCAAGATTTCTCTTGGCAAGAAGAAGGGCCAAGCTAAGCCGGCCAGGGAGAAAGAGATCCCGGTTGCCCGACCCATAGGGGCGTCGACCGTCACTACGACCGAAGGCTTCGTGGTGGACGCCTCGGAGGTCCTGGTCGCCCGAGTGGAGGTCGGGAAGGGGAAAGAGAAGGTGGCGGAGAAGACCGCCTCAGAGACCGGGGCCTTGAAACGGCGCCGGGAACAGCACAGCCCGACACCCTCGGGCGGGGGCAACAAAGGCGGATCCTCGATCCTCGCCCGGATCGGGAATGCCGGGTCGGCCAAGGAGGACCTCTCCAAGCTGACCCCGAGCCAGGTAGCCGAGAAAATCGGCCATGACTTGGCTGAGGTAAGTGTATCTTCTTTTCTTGAATTTTTTGAAGTATTGTCATTCGGCTAACTTGATTGTTCGCGTATGCAGATCTCCCGAGCGGCCCAGTTTCTTCAACAACGAGCCCTTCAGGCCAACGAAGCTGAGGCCTTGAAGAAAGTCGCCAACCGGCGACTACAGGAGATCCGGGACCTGGAGGCTCAGCTGAAGAAGGTCAAAGCTGAACGGGATCTCTCCGAGCAGGTCGCCCAACAGGCGATCGGGGAGGCAGCCGAGCTTAAGGCTCGTCAAAACGACTCGGATAAGCTCGCCCAACATCTTTTCCAAGATACCAAATCGGGCGCTCGCTTTCTCAAGTTCGTTCGGGGCACAGAGGTCGGGGAAAAGCTGATATGGACGTTTGGCCGGTGGGCGTACAAAGCCGGTCAACGAAAAATGCGTGATCAAACCAAGAAGATCATGGAGCAGGCCCTTGAAGGGGATGATCTTCAGTTGGTCTTGACCACACTCCCCGACGACGTAGCCGACCCGAGGCCAGCACCTTTTGATCCGAAGGATCGGGCTACGGCGAGCGGAGCTGAAGCCGCCCCGAGCGGGGAAGAAGCGCCGAGGAAGGGCGATGCCGAGGCGAAGAAGTAGGATGAATTTTAATTCTGCCTCTTTTGTAAGTGACATCAATCTCGGGAGCCCGGTCCCGAATTTGTACCGGGCACTCTTTTCAATCAATGAAACTCGTTTTTTGTTAAACTTGTGTCGTTCGTCTCTCTTTCCATATCTTTATTTTTAGTCATGTACATGCCGACCCCTAATGCTCGACCTCATGGCCTTTTGGCCCGGTCCTGCACTACTCGACCCGTTCGACGCCCGACCTTATGACCTTATGGCCCGGTCGTGCGTCCGAGATTTCGACGTCTCATTGGCCTACCCAACCGAATGTATCCGATCCTCCAGCCTTGTCGAAATTTCGAGATTAACCAAGCCTCCATGTTCAGGATATCTCTGAACAACGGACTTATGTCAACGTCCTATTGGCCAACCCGATCAGGTTTACCCGATCTTCAGGCCTTGACAAAAATTTGAAAATGAGTAAGCCCCCGACAGTCGAGTTTTCCCGAGCGATGGGCCTACGGACACTCCCTTATCCCAGCCCCCACACTATTGTGCTCTCAAGGCACGAGTGAGTGCGATAGTGGACAGGAGTTGGTTAGATCGGGCATGCTGTGTGCTCCTGGCTTCCCCGATCAGTGGCGTGACTCGCATGTCCGCCGATGTGGAGCGCATTTGACCGGTTGATAGATTTGCCCGGTCGATGTAACTTGAAGATGAATTGATCTGCGTGCACTGAAGATAAAGAAAATAACCGACCGGGCCGCCGCATGCAAGCGGTCGAGCAATCACCGATCGTATATATATTAAAACCTTCCCGCTCGCAGGCGGTTAAGCAAATATTTACAATCATAAAAGTTAATTATAAACGACGACCGGGACTAATTCGCAGGTCAAGCCCCCTCTTCGTCCAAAGATTACAAAAAATAGGCTTAATGCCTAAATATAACGAGGTGCTCGGAATTCCAAGTCCCCTCGATTACCCGACCGGTTGTTGTCTCCAGTCGGTATGTACCCGGCCGTATGATCGCGCTGATGATGTACGGCCCTTCCCAGTTCTGAGCTAGCTTTCCACCCTCTAAAGGTTGACTGACCTCCCTTCGTCGGAGAACGTAGTCTCCAACCTGAAAATAACGAGGGTTGACCCGAACGTCTTTTGAACTCTTAACACGCTTCTGGTATTCGGCCATACGCCGAGCGGCTAGCTCTCTTTTTTCTTCGACCGCATCGAGATCCACGGCCATCGCATGTTCATTCTCCTCCGCATTGTAGGTTCTCTCGCGATCAGTCGGGATCCAAGCCTCGATCGGGAGTCGGGCTTCAGCTCCATAAACCAGGGCGAAAGGGGTCTCCAAAGTAGCTTCCCTCGGGGTCGTCCGATAAGTCCATAAGACATATGGAAACTCATCGGCCCAACTACGACCAGCCGAATGCAGCTTCTTTTTTAGACCTTCCAAAATCGTCCGGTTTGCATTTTCCACTTGACCGTTTCCCTGCGGGTAAGCCACCGACGACCGGACGTGAGTCGTCCCGATCGTGGCCAAAAAGTTCTGGAAGTATTGGCTTACGAATTGGCGGCCATTGTCGCTGATGAGATGTACGGGCACGCCAAAGCGGGAAACCACATTGCGCCAAAGAAAACGAGCACATTGCTGAGAGGTGATCGTGGCTAAGGGCTCGGCTTCTATCCACTTGGAGAAATAATCAATGGCAACAATCACGAACTTTCTCCGACCGGAGAGCTGAGGGAAAGGGCCCAAGATGTCCACCCCCCACCTAGCGAAAGGAATGGCGGTCGTGACTGGCTGATAGAAGGTTGCCGGTCGTCCAGGCATCCGGGCGAACAGTTGGCACGTCTCACATTCCCGAGCTAACTTTTCACAGTCTAGCTGGAGGGACGGCCAGTAGTACCCGATTAGCATGATACGACGGGCCAGGGATCGGCCTCCTTGATGTGAGGAGCAAATTCCCGAGTGGAGTTCCTTCATGACTAAGTCGGCCTCAAATGCAGTCAAGCAACGCATGAGAGGGCCTCCATACGATCGCCTGTAAAGACGGCCGTTCAAGACTTGGAACCTCGGGGCTCTCAGTTTGGCTTTTCGAGCACGCTGAGGGTCATCGGGAAGTCGACCGTGCTCGAGGAATTCCTTCAGATCGGTGATCCAGTTGTCTTCTACCGGTTGGATTGGATTGACCGGTAGACGATGGATGCTGTGTCTCGGGATCACCAAAATTCGTGCTATCTTCGACATGTGTTCCGGGGCGTCTTGAGCCAATTTAGATAAGATATCTGCGTCGGCATTATCCAATCGGGGTATGTGTCGGACGGTATACCCCCGGAACTGAGCAAGCTTCTCCATAGCAAGGTCTCGGTACAGTTGCAAACGCTCTCCATTGACTTCATAATCCCCAAGAACTTGCCCGACCACGAGCGCGGAATCCGTTTGAGCTCGGATGTACTCAGCCCCCAAGTCCCGAGCGCACTGTAAGCCATTAACAAATGCTTCGTATTCGGCTTCATTATTGGTCGGGTGGAACTGATACATGAGAGCAAAATAAACCTTGAATCCTTCTGGGCTCGTGACCACCACTCCTCCTCCTGCTCCTTTCTTGCTACTCGACCCGTCCGTAGCCAACGACCACCACTCAGCCTCGGGATCCGCAACCTCGGGAGGTCGGGTATCCCGGGCGGTGCACTCGACCAAGAAATCAGCAAGGGCTTGACCTTTGATAGCTGGTCTCGGTCGGTATTCGATCGCGTACTGTGTCAGCATTAACGCCCATTTGACTAAGCGTCCGGATGATGAAGCAGTTCGGAGGACTGGCCTGATCGGCTGATCGGTCAACACGCGAATTGCTCGACCTTGGAAATAGGGAGCCAACTTCTTCGCGGCAATGTATAAGGCATAGACGACCTTCTCTAGCCGGGAGTACCGGAGCTCGGGACCATGTAGCGCGTGGCTTACATAGTACACCGGTCGCTGGACCCCTTCCGGATCGGTTCGGCACAACACTGCGCTTACTGCACGATCGGAAACGGCAAGGTACACGTCTAGCTCTTCTCCGAGCTCGGGCTTTGAGAGCACGATCGGTGACATGAGATATTCCTTCAGCTCGTCAAAAGCCGCTCGGCACTCTTCGTCCCAGACGAATCCATTAACCTTCCGCAATACCTTGAAGAAAGGTAGAGCGTGCTCGGCTAACTTGGAGAGGAACCGGCTGAGGGCTGCCAACCGACCGGTCAATTGCTGGACTTCCCGAACGGTGGAAGGTGGTTGCATGTCCAGAATCGCTTTTACTTTGGCCGGGTTGGGCTCAATTCCTCTCTTGGTCATCATATAGCCGAGGAACTTGCCGGTTTGAACCGCGAATGTACATTTGGTCGGGTTCAGCCGCAACTGGTACTTCCTCATGATCTGGAAGCACTCCCGGAGGTCCCGAGTGTGGTCGGATCGGTCCCGACTCTTGACCAGTATGTCATCGATGTAAGCTTCCATCGTTCGGCCCAATAAATCGGCAAAGAGCATATTGACCATCCTCTGGTAGGTCGCCCCTGCGTTCCGGAGGCCGAACGGCATCACTCGGTAACAATACAGCCCGTCCGGGGTCACGAAGGCTGTCTTGCTCTCGTCTTCATGGTGCATCATGATCTGATGATACCCCTTGAAGGCATCCATGAAGCTCATTAACTCGGCCCCGGCCGTCTCGTCGACCATCTGGTGAATGCTCGGTAGAGGATACGGGTCGAGCGGACAGGCCTTGTTGAGGTCGGTAAAATCGATGCACATCCTCCAAGCCGGAGGCTTAGGAACAAGAACGATATTTGCCACCCACTCGGGATAGACCACCGGACGGATGTGCTCGATCGCCGCCATCTTTTTGACTTCTTCTCTGACAAATTCGGGGCGATCGGAGGAAAGGTGTCGTGTTTTCTGCACGACCGACTTGGCTGTGGGATCGACGGCCAATTTGTGACAGATGACCGATCGATCGATCCCGGGCATGTCTTCGGGCCCCCACGCAAAGATATCCGCATACTCCCGGAGTATGGCCAAAACTTCCGCTCGAAGCTCGGGGGTGAGGGCTCGGCCAATCTTGATCTTCCTATCCGGGCGGTCCTCGGATAGGGGAACTTCTTCTATTTCTTCGGAAGGCTCAGGTTGTTCCTTCCGATCCTAAGCCTCCTCTTTGGCTATGGTGTTCACCCGGGAAGATGGACCGGAATCGCGTCTATTAACCGCTCGGGTGTAACATTTCCGGGCGGATTGGACATCGCTACGGACCACACCGACCCCAGTGGGGGTGGGGAATTTCATGCACAGGTGGGGCATAGAAACTATCCCACCGATCTTCATAATGGCGGGTCGGCCCAAGATAATGTTGTGGACGCAATGGAGGTTGACCACAACAAATCCTAGCTCCGTTTGGATCGACTTTGGAGGTGCGCCGATCTCGACCGGGAGCGTTATTTTTCCCTCGGGGTAAATGAGAGCCCCGGTATATCCTGACAGTGGTACACCGACCGGAGTCAGCTCCTTCCTGTCGAGGCCAAGCTTCTCAAAGACGTCCAAGTATAGGACGTTCACGCTGCTGCCTGTATCGACCATAACCCTCTGGACGTCCGTCCCCTTAACGTCAATCGTGACCACGAGCGCCTCCACGCCATGGTCACTGCTGCTAGGTTGGTCTTCGAGGGTGAAGGTTATGGGTTCCATCTTCTGCCTCTTCCCGGTCTCCCGGGAATCCACAATAGCGACCGGGCAATTGGTTCGCGGTCGGGAAGCGTCTTCTAGCCCACCAAAAATGACATGTATGGTAGGGTTTCCGGACGGGCGGCTACCAGACGGAGGGTCAGGGTCCCGTCGGTCATCATGACGATCGTCCCTTCGATCGTCTCTTCTGTCTTGCCCTGATCGATCGGAGCGGTGATGAGAACGCCTGTGATCTCTCCGATCGGTATTCCTCTTATTGTCCTCTCTCTTCCCCACGCACTTGTCCAATTTTCCCAAGTTAAGCAGATCTTCCAACAATTGGCGCAAGTGGGTACACTCCTCGGTGTCATTTTTCAAAATGCATCCCGTTATCGGGGAAACTCCCTATCGTTGAAACCCGCCGCCGCCATTGTCGTCTCCCTCACAGAGATTGGAAACAAAGGGTGTTGCCGCTGACCGCCATCATCGTCGATCAAGAGAGAGAGGACACTCGCTGCCGCTGCTTCTTCAACCGTTAGACACTTTACTGCTGCTGAAATCTCCGCTCACCTTAACGCTCCACTCGTTCTCTAACTCAGTTCTTAGCGAGCTGGAATTCGCCTGGTTCCCGGCCTCCATTTTGGTGATGAGCTTTAATGGGAATTTCCTCTTGATTTTTATCTGGGAGATCTGTGTGCCTATTTCCCCTGTAACTCTGGTTTCAACTTCGTCCTTGATTTTCTGCTCCGCTCCACCTTCTTGTGTGTAGCGGCGTTTTCGTACTTGATCTCGTTCTCCAGCTTCAGTTCTTGCTTAATGGAATACGTGAGGTTTCCCTTTTTGGATTTCACCCACCCCGCGTACTTGCTCGTCCTTTCCATTTCAACCTTGAAGGAGCCATCCAGTCCTTTGAATTCAGTTTGAAGCTCCAGCTCGAACTTTGGGGCTTCCGTGTCGATAACTCCCGCCTCGATTTTCTCCGTGCCGTGTTCTAACCACAGGTGCAGATTCCCGCCCACAAGCCAGTACGGGATGGAATTCGCTACGCTGAACCCTATTCTGTGCGTCTCCCTCCCGTCGATCGTTACCAGGACTTCCCGGTAAGCTCCGTGTGAAGTTGCGTATACTTCCTGGAATGCTCCTGCTTAGCAGACCTAGGGTTTAAAAATTCAGGGGATTGGGGGGAAGAGAAGAAGAAGAGAAATTAGGGAGAAAATAGAATACTGGAGTTTATTTTCAGCATAAGGGATCAGTCCCTTTCTCAGGGTTACATAAGGAAGGATGAACAACTTCCTGAAGTGTAGGAAATAACTGAATGCAGCTGTAAAAGAGAAAACCAAAGTTTGTTAATAACCGCTCAAAACGACGTCGTCCGATACGTGACGTAGCAGCCTCCAACGGTAACCTTCAAACGACGCCGTCTCACTTAAACTTCCAACGACTCTTATCCGGGATCATCCAACGACGCCGTATTAGTCGAGTCCTCTTTTTCATTTCCCAGAACGACTTCTTTCTCCTTCCTTCTCTTTTCCTTCCTTCCAACATCCTCTCCTTCTCCATTAATGGCTGCATCTGGGGACGTTACATCACCCCCCCTCGCCGGCGTTGGCATAGTCTGTGACCCTCCGAAGGGCCTCCTCATAACTGGCCGGGGGGTGTAAGATGAAGTCCTGATACAAATGTCCCGCCCGGAGAGATATATGAAGCATATGGGTGGCGGTCGCATCGTCCATAGGCTCGACCTCCCCGACCGCTGCCTTCCACTTGACGAGGAAATCAGTCAAGCTTTTCCCTTCTAGCTGCTTGGCCTTCTCAAGATACATGTAGGGCTTTCTCACCACTTTGGAAGTAATGAACTTCCTCACAAACTTGATCGCCAAGGTGTCAAATTTGTCGATCGAGCCCGGCTGTAAGGTCCGAAACCATTCTGCTGCTTAACCGGTGAGCGTAGAGTAGAATGCCCTACACATTACGGCGTCTGAAACGCCCTTCATCATCATGTTGCTGTAAAAATCATTCACATGGGCTTCAGGGTCTGCCCGTCCGTCATAACTCTTCTCTCCAGAGACCTTCAAGTCGAGCGGGTAAGGCTGGGCCATTACCGCTGCTGTGAAAGGCGTCTGGTGCAGGGTCGATTGGTTGACCGGGGGTGTTGCAGGGTACGCATTCCTGAGCTGCGCAACTTCCGCCTGGAGGTTATAGAGCAAACCTCGGGTTTCGTTGAGCTCGGCGGTTTGGACGGCTTGGGCTGTTTCCCGAGCACGTCGCCGTCGGTGTGATCTCGACCCGCTATGCCCGGATGAAGCCTCCTGACTAGCGTCCTGCATGTGCACGTCTTCCGGTTGGCGATTCGGATCTTGGGGTCCCAATCTTTGCCGCATTTCCGGTCGAAGACGGTCAAAAGCTACCGCTCGGGCAACTTCTTCAGGGTCCTCCGCTCGGGCGGGAACCTCTTCTGGTTGCTGGGCCTGCCGTGGTGCGTCCATCGCAACAGCACCCCCCGACCCCAACCGCGAACGAGCCGAGCGTCGAGCCCGGGAAGTGGGCTAATGCTGCAGCTCTACCTGAGCGGCCGGGTGTACTGGAGGGGCGGCGGCTGGAGCCGTGTACGCAGGCATGAACGGTGGGTAGCCAACCGGAGGAGTATAGTACATCGGTTGGCCTGGCCAATACCCATACGGTTGAGGTGGGACCGGGTACGGATACTGACCGGGATACATCATTGGGTATTGCTGACCGGGTGTCTGAAATCCCGGTTGTATGTAGTTCACCGGCTGTTGGGCGGCCGGGTATGTGTTTGATGGATGCGGTGGCGAGAGGTTGAGGTTTAGATCGACCGTCTGACCTTGCTGTTGGGTAGCGTGATGGTCAGATGAGCTCGCCGCATCTGCTTGGTCGTCGGCGAAGTTGTTGTATGCCCACGGATACATTGTTGCAAAGAGGCCGAGTGCTCGTCAAGACGTAGCTTTGTTGCACGGGTCCCCACGGACGGTGCCAAAATGATACTGCTAATTATACGTAAGCAATATGGAATAACTCGAGACCAATTAAAGCAAGTAAATGTCTTTATTGATCACGGTAGAGGCCCTAAGTACAATCTACTTGGTTGCTCTGAGTACCGACTGACTGCGGTCGGGATTCTCTAACAACAACCTATCGATCGTCCAAAAGTCCCCTACACTGTGGCTACTGTGGGTATTTATAGCCGCTATGCCGGAGACAAGAATCCGGTCGTTCGGCATGTTCTCCACGTAGCCTCCACGTGTCATCCTCCCGGGTGCCCTGCCTGTCGTCGTAGAGAGCCGCCACGTGTCCTTTATCAGCTCTCTCGCCAAAGGGCTACCGCTCGGTGGTCGACACTGCCGCTCGGGTAACTCCCGGTCGGACCCTGACCGGGTTCTCTACAAGGAGCCCGACCTGTTACCTGCAAAGACAAAGAGAAAGAGACGAAGATGCCTCGGTCGTGGTGAAGCCATGTCGGTCGGGATATTCCCTACCACCTATTCTCCTCAACAAATGTGGATGCTCTATGTACCAGCCCTCATCACCCTCACTCTCTCTCATCACCCGTCACTATGCCTTTTACCCTAGAGAACCTAAAGACGGCCTTCGGAGGGTTACCCTTTCCAGATCCCACCAGAGAGGATGCTCGCGAAGCAATGCGTCGGAATATCCGTAGATTGGAAGAAGACATCACTGCTCTGGAAATTGAAGAACAGAGACTGCAGAGCAACCTTCCTTCTTCGGAAAAGAAATATGAGCTTCTGCAGCTGGAAGTGAAGGAAAAGGAGGAGGACTTCATCGGCTTCCATGAGCAGATGACTAAGATCATGACTTCCAAGGAGACTGAGCTGAATAAGCTGAAAAACGATTTGAAGAAGGCGAAAGAGTGGATTTCAGCTATCAAGGGGTAAGAAGAATGCAAGAGTTGATGCATTATATTGATTGTCTGATGTTTTACTGAATTCCAAAGATGTTTACTGTTTGGAAAAATTTGATTTGATGTTAATTCCTAAATGAAATCTAGTCATTTTTCAAAATGCATCCCGTTATCGGGGAAACTCCCTATCGTTGAAACCCGCCGCCGCCATTGTCGTCTCCCTCACAGAGATTGGAAACAAAGGGTGTTGCCGCTGACCGCCATCATCGTCGATCAAGAGAGAGAGGACACTCGCTGCCGCTGCTTCTTCAACCGTTAGACACTTTACTGCTGCTGAAATCTCCGCTCACCTTAACGCTCCACTCGTTCTCTAACTCAGTTCTTAGCGAGCTGGAATTCGCCTGGTTCCCGGCCTCCATTTTGGTGATGAGCTTTAATGGGAATTTCCTCTTGATTTTTATCTGGGAGATCTGTGTGCCTATTTCCCCTGTAACTCTGGTTTCAACTTCGTCCTTGATTTTCTGCTCCGCTCCACCTTCTTGTGTGTAGCGGCGTTTTCGTACTTGATCTCGTTCTCCAGCTTCAGTTCTTGCTTAATGGAATACGTGAGGTTTCCCTTTTTGGATTTCACCCACCCCGCGTACTTGCTCGTCCTTTCCATTTCAACCTTGAAGGAGCCATCCAGTCCTTTGAATTCAGTTTGAAGCTCCAGCTCGAACTTTGGGGCTTCCGTGTCGATAACTCCCGCCTCGATTTTCTCCGTGCCGTGTTCTAACCACAGGTGCAGATTCCCGCCCACAAGCCAGTACGGGATGGAATTCGCTACGCTGAACCCTATTCTGTGCGTCTCCCTCCCGTCGATCGTTACCAGGACTTCCCGGTAAGCTCCGTGTGAAGTTGCGTATACTTCCTGGAATGCTCCTGCTTAGCAGACCTAGGGTTTAAAAATTCAGGGGATTGGGGGGAAGAGAAGAAGAAGAGAAATTAGGGAGAAAATAGAATACTGGAGTTTATTTTCAGCATAAGGGATCAGTCCCTTTCTCAGGGTTACATAAGGAAGGATGAACAACTTCCTGAAGTGTAGGAAATAATTGAATGCAGCTGTAAAAAGAGAAAACCAAAGTTTGTTAATAACCGCTCAAAACGACGTCGTCCGATACGTGACGTAGCAGCCTCCAACGGTAACCTTCAAACGACGCCGTCTCACTTAAACTTCCAACGACTCTTATCCGGGATCATCCAACGACGCCGTATTAGTCGAGTCCTCTTTTTCATTTCCCAGAACGACTTCTTTCTCCTTCCTTCTCTTTTCCTTCCTTCCAACATCCTCTCCTTCTCCATTAATGGCTGCATCTGGGGACGTTACATCACCCCCCCTCTCCTGGAGATCCTTGTCCCCAAGGATCAAAGGAAGGGAACTGACTTCGGAGGTGATAGTAGTCTTCCCATGTGGCTTCTTCTTTTGGTAAATTCGCCCACTGGACCAGAATCTGAGTAACTGTATGATTATTTCTTTTAACCATTCGTTTGCCTAGTACAGCAATAGGCTCTGCCCTTACCTGACCATCATTAGTCACTTCAGGTGGGTTTAATTGAGCCACTGTACCATCACCAATCTTCTTTTTAAGCAGGGAAACATGAAATACTGGGTGTAACTTAGAATCCGGGGGCAATAAAAGCTTGTAAGCCACTTCCCCAATTTTTGCTAAGACTCTGTAAGGTCCATAGTACTTGGAAGTCAACTTGAGGTTGCTTCTTACAGCCAAGGAGGTTTGCCTGTATGGTTGGATTTTAAGGTAGACCCAATCTCCAACTTCAAGAGTTCTCTCACTCCTATTCTTGTCAGCCTGCACTTTCATTCTATCTTGTGCTTGCCTTAAATTCTCCTTCAAGACAGCCATAACTGCCTCTCTCTCAGCCAGCCAACTGAATCCTTCTACTTGTCCAACAGCACTGGATCCCAGCAAGGGTGGGGGGTAGCCATATAAGGCTTGGAATGGGGTACATTTTAGAGCAGAGTGATAGTTTGTGTTGTACCACCACTCAGCTAAGTGCAGCCATTTACCCCAGTTGCTAGGCTTCTTAAAGATCATGCACCTCAAATATCCTTCCACACATTGGTTAACTTTCTCTGTTTGCCCATCAGTCTGGGGGTGATAAGCAGTGGACAATTGGAGTTTCACTTGCAGCTTTTTAAACAATTGTTGCCAGAACTTACTGGTGAAGACCCTATCTCTGTCAGAAACAATGCTTCTGGGCAAGCCATGGAGTTTATAAACCATTTCCATGAAGGCATCAGCAACTATTTCAGCACTATAAGGGTGTGGTAGGGCAATGAAGTGAGCATACTTAGTCAATCTGTCTACCACCACCATTATTACCTCTTTTTGTCTTGACTTAGGTAAACCCTCTATAAAGTCCATTGAAAGACTTTGCCATGCTTCTTGAGGGATGGTCAGTGGTTGAAGGAGCCCTGGACTAGCTACATGTTCACTCTTGCATCTCTGACAGATATCACAAACCTTGACCACTTCAATCACATCTCTCTTCATTCCTTTCCAATAGAAAAGCCCCTTCACTCTTTGGTAGGTACCAGTTTGGCCAGAATGACCTCCCACAGCAGATTCATGCAATTTCAATATCAGTTCTTTCCTTAAATTCCCAGTGGACCCAATATAGAGCCTATTTTTGACTCTTAACAATCCTCCTACCACAGCCACATCCTTGGATGCATTATGGTCCACTAAGGCTGCAGTCATCTGCTCCTCAGCCCAAGTATCATTCTTGTAGCTTTCAATCACCTCCTCCATCCACTGGGGCTGCACAGTAGTGATGGAATTGAGCTCACCCTCAGTGTCAATTTCTCTTCTTGACAAAGCATCATCAACCTTGTTCTCTGATCCCTTTTTGTATTGAATAGAGTAGTCCAAACCCAATAGTTTGGTCAAGCCCTTCTGCTGGAGGGCTGTAGTGATCTTTTGTTCCAACAGGTACTGCAAACTGTGGTGATCAGTCTGGATTGTAAAATGCCTACCCAGTAAATATGGTCTCCACCTATCCACAGCATTGATGATTGATAGGTATTCCTTTTCATAGATGGACATACCTAGGTGCTTTTTCCCAAAGGCCTTGCTAAAGAAGGCAATAGGTCTCCCCACTTGAATGAGTACAGCACCCATTCCCCAATAACTTGCATCAGCTTCCACCACAAACTCCTTCTGGAAATCAGGGAGGGCCAGCACAGGAGAGCTACACAAAGCTTTCTTCAACAGTTCAAAAGCCTGTTCTGCATTCTCAGTCCAGTGGAAAGCATCCTTCTTGAGCATTTCAGTTAAAGGCTTGCTTATTACCCCAAAGTTCCTGATAAATCTCCTATAATACCCAGCAAGGCCTAAGAAGCCCCTCAATCCCTCGACATTCTTTGGTTTAGGCCAAGAGGCCACTGCCTCTAACTTCTTGGAATCTGTCTGTAGTCCTTCTTGGGAGATGATGTGCCCAAGGTACTCAATCTGTTTTTGTGCAAAAGAGCATTTGCTCAATTTAGCCAGCAGTTGGTTTTGTCTCATGAGCAACAATACTTCCCTCAAGTGAGCCCAGTGAGCCTCCCAATTTGGACTGTAAACCAGGATATCATCAAAGAAGACAAGAACTGATCTTCTAAGTAGGGGTTGGAACACTTGATTCATTAAAGCTTGAAAAGTTGCAGGTACATTGGTGAGCCCAAAAGGCATCACCTTGAACTCATAGAGGCCTTGATGAGTTCGGAATGCAGTCTTGAATTCATCACCCTCCTTCATCCTTACTTGGTGATAACCAGATCTGAGATCCAACTTGGAAAAACGGGCAGCCCCAGCCAATTCTGAGAATAAATCTTCCACCAAGGGTATGGGAAACTTGTTCTTAATGGTAATGTTATTGAGTGCTCTGTAATCTATGCAAAATCTCCAACTGTTATCCTTTTTGGGTACTAGTAAAACAGGAGAAGCAAAACTGGAAGAGCTAGGGGTAATGATCCCAGCATCCAACATTTCTTGGACCATCTTTTCAATGGTATTCTTTTGATCAAATGAATACCTGTAAGGGCCTATGTTGACTGGCTTAGCTCCAGGAACCAAGGGTATAGAGTGGTCTAGGGTTCTTTGTGGAGGTAGGGTTGTAGGTTCCTGAAACAGGTCTTGGAATTCAGATAGGAGTAGGGATAATTCTGGGTAGTTTGGATGGGTAGTGGTGTGGAAGAAACAAGGCTGCTCATTATACATCTTGGCATTACACTGGACCAGAAATCCCTGCACCCCTTCCCTGTGCCACTTTTTAACTTGGTTCTCAGAAGCTTCTTTCAGTATCACTCTTCTAGTCAGTCCCCTCAAAAAGACCTTCTGTCCCTCCTTGTGGAAAGAGATTCCCGGGGGTCTTGTATGCAACTGGATTGGAGCAAAGAGGTCCACCCAGTCCATACCAAGGACCATATCACAGCCCCCCAACCTCAACAATCTAAAGTCCTTCACAAAACTTTCCTGCTGGATTTGCCATTGGAGATTATGGCATACTGCATCACTAACTACCTTCTCACCATTGGCTACTGTTACTACCAATGGACTGGCCTTCTCAGGTATCCTTCTTAGTTGGTTCAAAAGCTTGGGGTCCAAAAAACTATGAGTGCTTCCACTATCCACTAAGATTACCACAGGCTGTTTCTGAATTGTTCCCAACAACTTGATGGTATTTAGCCCTTCCCCACCAACTACTGCACATAAGGAAACCTCAACATCTTCAGGCTCAACATTGTTTTCTTCCTGTTCCAATAGATCAGGGAGGTCCTTCCCTTCCATCTCCTCAATTATATTAAAAGTAGGGCCATTGCATTTGTGGCCTGGTTGCCAGGGGTTGAAGCATTTGAAACATCTTTTCTGGTCTCTTAGTTGGTTTCTGAGTTGGGTAATTTCTGGGGATTTGGAGGCTGAGGATTGCGAGGATGTTGCAGGTTTTTGAGTGGAGTAAGGGGTAGGAGGGGGTGGATGATTAGAACTGGAGCTATAGGGTTTGGTGTTCTGGGTGGTCCTGGAGTTCCAGGTTGTGTTCCTTGGGTTTTCAGTTGGTTTAAGGCCCTTCTCAAACTGCCTTGCAAACCAGATGGCATCTTCCAAGGTGTTGGGTTTAGCAGTCCTAACAAAACACCTCAAGTTTTGTTTCAGTCTAGCCACATAGTTTTCCAGAAAATATCCTTCAGTTAAACAAGGGTGAGCCTGCAAGAGGAGGCTCTTGAATTCCTCATACCCATCAGTGAATTCATCTATTCCTCCCCACTGCCTAAAAGCTGCAAAGTCCTCCATTAAGGAGACTCCACTGTCCCCAAACCTCTTGCAGAGGGCCTCAGCAAAAGCCCCCCACTGAAATCCAACTCTCAGTCCATGTATATAACTCTCAAACCACAGCCCAACCTTCCCAGATAATTGCACAAATAATATGTTAACTACTTCATCTCTGGGAATGTGAGAAAACACAAGGAATTTTTCACATCTGGTGACCCATTGCCTAGGGTTGCTATAGTCAAAACTGGGAAAGTCACTTTTGTACCTGAGGAAGTGATCTGGACCCTGTATGGCAGCACCTGGCCTTGGTCCTTCTCCCCTTGGAAGCCACTCACCCTGAGTTCTTCCCATTAGTCTCCCACTCTGAGGAGTAAATGCCTCCAATCCAGCCACCTCTGCATCTCCTTCTTGCATGGGAGCCTTGTCTGGTCTGCCCCTCAAGCCAGATTCCTCAGCATTCTGCCCTTGGACTGAGGACTGTCCAGGTGAAGAGCCTAAGACAGGGGGTGGAGGTCGATTCAGCCTCAATATTTGCAGCATCTCCTCCTTGAGACTGCTGATCTGGTTGGTCACCTGGGTAGAGAGCTCAGTCATTGCATCCTGCGTCTCCTGGGCTCTAGCATCAATCTGACTATTCAATTCTATCACAGTAGCTTCAAGCTTCCTAATCCGATCGTCCACAGTGGGGCTCTGATACCACTTGGAATGCTCCTGCTTAGCAGACCTAGGGTTTAAAAATTCAGGGGATTGGGGGGAAGAGAAGAAGAAGAGAAATTAGGGAGAAAATAGAATACTGGAGTTTATTTTCAGCATAAGGGATCAGTCCCTTTCTCAGGGTTACATAAGGAAGGATGAACAACTTCCTGAAGTGTAGGAAATAACTGAATGCAGCTGTAAAAAGAGAAAACCAAAGTTTGTTAATAACCGCTCAAAACGACGTCGTCCGATACGTGACGTAGCAGCCTCCAACGGTAACCTTCAAACGACGCCGTCTCACTTAAACTTCCAACGACTCTTATCCGGGATCATCCAACGACGCCGTATTAGTCGAGTCCTCTTTTTCATTTCCCAGAACGACTTCTTTCTCCTTCCTTCTCTTTTCCTTCCTTCCAACATCCTCTCCTTCTCCATTAATGGCTGCATCTGGGGACGTTACACTTCCACTGTAGCTTTGTATGCGTTCTGAGGAATCGTAACTTCCTTTGAAACCACTTGCGCATCGGTATGAATCGAGTACCAAAATCCGTGTTCTCCTTTCGCCGAGATCGGAATGATCGAATCCGCCGGTCCGTCATCTGGAACCGGCGGATTCATCGGTTTGTCCACCGTCATAGCGATTAGATTTTCCTCAACCGTCTCGGAACTGCGAACGCAGTTTCCGATCGCCGTCGCGCCTCTAGTATCGTACTAGACGAAAGTAACGTTGACGTCAAACACTCCGGTGAAAACGTCGTTGACCGAATTCTGGGGGGTGGTGGTACGGAGCAGCTCCACCCCGTTAAGCCACACGGCGGCGATGCGATCTTCCTGATCGCTCTGGCAGGCGGCTTGGAACTCCAGGACCACATCCGTCCAGCAACACTCCGCCGTCACCGGCGGTTGGCCTTTCTAATCTAAAATCTATCTTTTTTTATTTTTTATTTTTTATTATTTTTTATTTTTTTAGTATTATTAACTCAAAATTACCAAAATTCAATCTTGTAATCTTCTCTCAAAAAGAGTCACAGGAATGTCATCTGATCACAAGATGTTTGATATTTAAAATCTATCTAAAAAAATAAATATAGATATAAATATAAAAAAAAAAACTTATAATATGAATTGAGGTTAACAACCCTATTTATGTCTCTATTCCTATGCTTATTAAGTTATACATCGCATAAATTATTCTTATATCTTTACATTTCTATTAGTAATAATTTGTATTAGTAATAATATATATATATATATATATATATATATATATATATATATATATAAAATACTATCAAAATTATATATAATCATTTACCATACTTAAAATTTTTAACAATTAATGATAATTTTATAATTATTACTCAAATTATTAACAATGCTTTTAAATATAATATGAATTTTACAATTATGAATTTTATATAGTATCTAATAAGATATATGTGGCTGACATTTCTTATCTATGTATTTGTTCTAATTAAGCTCTTATAAAATAGCTGTGTTAGAATGATTTTTGTAATTCCTTGCTATTTACTCTCTTTTGTATACTATTTATAGTCTTGGTTTACGTCAATACAAGTGTAGTTTATTCCCTCATAGTATCTTCCATGTATTTATCTTGATTGGGTTATGTTAGTTCCAGATTAAACCTGCGATTCCTATTGATAAGGATAGCGACATTTGCGTCGTACCAGTTTCTGTTAATCGTCACATAGTAGATAAGATAACACAAACAAAATACCTACTGTTCGACAGGCGACACCAGCATAATTTATACACGGAATGTGATGCTAAATTTTAATTTTATTAGAAAAATATAAAGAAAGCAAAATTTTGTGATTTTTTTTTCTAGAGTTATTATAAGTTTTGGTCCATAATTATTCTTTTACTAAGATAATAATAATCAAATATATCATTGAATTTTTTCAAAACATACAATTAAGTTTTTGAATAAAAAAAAAAAGAGTTTCAAATAGACTTTCTTGAACTTGAGAGAAAAAAGTATAAGTCAACCAGTTTTAATTTTTATTACATGTAATCACCAGGTAATTAATTGCTAAGTTGAATGCCACTCCATGTTTTTCTAACTAATTTGGATGCCAAGTTATAATAATAATAATAATAATAATAATAATAATAATTATTATTATTATTATTATTATTATTATTATTATTAATTATTATTATTATTGTTGTTTTTTTTTTTGAATGCAAACATGTTGTTTTGTTGTTGTTGTTGTTATTATTATATTTGTCATTTGTCATTATATTTCTATTAAATATTATTTTATATTGTTTTAATATTTCAACATTAAGGGTGTGTTTGGTAGTAGAGTGGAATTGGAATTGGAATTGAAATAATTACTAATATTGATTTTTGGTTGTGTATGACCCTATAATGAAAAAATGTTTTAAAAAATACAAAAACAAAATATCAAGGAAATTGATCATAATATAATTACATTCAAAAACATTAATATGAACCAAAAAATCAAAATAAAAATCTAAAAATACTAATCCAAACTTAAAAATTACATCACCGGCCAATAAGATGGAATGATACCCATTTTTAAACAAAAATCTAAAATGGGTTAAAGGAACATGAAATTTGTTAAGAGTTCAATATGACCCGGAACTTAAATAGCAAAATTTTCACTACTCGCATAATCAAAGAATTAGACACCCAATTAGGAACACTACACTACTGGTTACTGAATGATAAATAGTACCATGATAAAATCCATTAATCTTAAAAAGTTGGAATTCCATAAAACTAACACAATACAAGAGCATTAAATAAGTAACTAAACCAAAACAATCCTTTGGCTTCAATACCGAAACTATCTGGTCGGCTGTGCTTGTGACTGGGCATGCTCAAGAAGCTGACTCACCAACTTGTATGTACGTCCAGAAAGACCTTTTGTATGATCAATTAGCTGCTCATAACTGTGTATGATTCCCAAAAAAAAAAAAAAAAAAAAAAAAAAAAAGAAACAATCATAGAATTGTTAGTAGGTTAATATGAATCGAATCACTATCTACTTTTTCCTATCGAACTTACACATTGGGATGAGTAGGTTCCATTATAACAATTCCAGTTTCGGAATCAATCTTAGCATCGAGCTTGGAAGTCCTGATAAGATTCACAATCCATCTCTCCGCATCCTCATAATTCAAATTTAGTTTCTCAGCAAGAACCCTGTAACAAATAATGTCAAGTATTATGCCACATGTACTCTTACTAGAATGGCAAAGAGTATAAAGCTAGAGTTTATAAAAGGGACTCCTGAATATCTATCTAGTTTTGGTTGATAAAAAAGCATTGAGATTTCCAGCATTTAAGAGATTGTCTAGTGCTTAATGCGATCAATAATGTTTGGTGGAGCAGAGATGATGATTGCAAAGGAGTGTTAAGTGGGGTGTAACAGAAGTATTTGTTACACATACCCCATGTCAATGCGCTGATGAATGCGGCAGTAGGTCTCAAAGATAAAAAGGCGAGCATTTTCTAGGAATTCATCCCTCAATGGCACAGTTGAAAAATTGCCCTCTTCAACTCTTTTGCCCAAGCAGACCCCATCACTGTTTGTGCAAAGAGCCCGGTATTGATACAGATAATCAGCAGCACCAGAATAATTACCACATTCAAACTGAAATTTGGCATACTGATACAATGCCTCTATCTGCTCTGGACCAATCTGAGAAAAACAATTGTACACATTAATGGTGTCAGGAAATATAGGAGCTTTACTGAATAATAATTGGTTTATAACTTTATCATGAGACACGTGAGAATTTAATGCTTTCATGTATGACAATGATCATGAGAACAGAAAATTTATATTCATCGTTTAACTGGTTCAAATGTGGGCATCTAAATTCTATGCTTCCACCTTCTTTTTCAATCAGAAAAAAAAAATGAAAAAAAATAAAAAAAAATCTTCAACAAGTTATACATACTCCGCTGCAGAGATTCAATCTGACAGCATTGATAACTTGATATCATAGACTGATAGTCTCAAACCTCAAAAAAGCCTAATCTATAAATTAACTGCTGGTACTTCAAATCAAATTTTCCATATTAAATCCTATGTACCTGATATCGATCATTGAGTAATTGAAGATTGTGCTGTTTGTCAGCTCTTAACTCTTGAACTGCATTTGCATTCTGCAAAAATTTAACCAATGGGGCAGCGGCCTCCTCTAGTGCCTTCAACCTTGCAACAACCTCAGCTCTTCGATCCACCATTTCTGTATAGAAACACCCATCTATCAGAATAGAATATAAAGCTATGTTTGCTAACTAACATGCATTTTATTATTCTCAGGACAAGTACAGACAGATGTCAGCAACATAATCTTTGTATAAAAAATCCCTAAAAGTCAAAACCATACAGTCCTAAATCAAACACATGTGTAATTATTAGAAGCTTGAAGAATTTTGCCAACTGCCAAATATAATAAACATATGAAAGGGGCTAATCTGCCATAATTCATGATATTGATTTCAGATTTATTCATCAAAACACACTCTTTAAGCAAAATAATAAATCAGATGTATAATATTGGGACCAAGACACCAAGAAACACATCTGATTGTTCATTATCGTACTTAGCGGCCATACTTGCGCTCTGGAGATTGGCAGTTCAGCTTCAGCCTCCCAAGGATAAAGAACTAAAAAAAAAAGGTTTTGTTTTGTTTCAGAAGTCGGCTGTATAATCTTATAATGGAAAATTTTTCGCGCTTTCTCCTATAGCTCTACCATCCTGCATGAGGGCAATTTTTGGGTTTTAATTGCCTCTTCCCCTTCTTCCATTCAAATTGGGTAAACGTATCATGATATTTATATTCTTACTCATATATTATCTTATAAATTTTTAAAATTAATTATTTTTATCATTAATATATTAAATTAGTATGTCTAAAGTTTTGATATATAATGTCAACATGTTTTAAAGTATTTATTTTGAACATGTTAATGTAATATATTAGTGATAAAAATAATTAATTTTAAATATTTATTTATATGTATGTATATGTATACATATATAGTATGAAATATTATATAAAATCTATATTTATGTTAAAAATATCAATAGTTTGAATAGCTTGTGATAGGGATATCCCGATCGGCCTGGGCCCTACCCGACCGGGGCAGCTTCACCTCTTTCCTCCTCTTTTTACAGATCACAGGTCGGGATTCTTAAGAGAAACCTGGTCGGTTCCCGACCGGTCCTTACCCGATCGACATGTTCATTTCCCGACCGAGGAACCTTGGACAGAAGACGAGGAGAGACACACGTCGACCCTTGGCAGGGGCAGCGAGGCAACGGAGGGGACGACACGTGCTTCTCCACGTGTCGGGGCTGGCCGGAAAGTTCTACGTGGTCTACCATCCACTGCACATGGGACATGAAGGTCACGGCCATGAGAGAAAAAAGGGATCTAAAAACCTTATCAATCGATAAGTTGTTCAGTGATCTAAAAGCCTATGAATTCGAGATGAAATCAAGAATAGAAGAAGATCATGAAGAGAAAAACAACGCGCTCATAGCCAAGCAACCATCAACCTCAAGGTCAGTACAAAATGTTGAATTATTGCCTAATGATCAATTTGCTCTCTTTGTCAAGAAATTTAGGAAGAATTCTAACTCTCAACAGGAAGAATTCAAGCCCAAAGATAAAAGGTTCACAAAGGAAAGAAGAAAAACACTTATTAGTGACCCACTTGAAATAAGTGAGTCGGAAGAATCTTCAAGTGATGAAAGTGACACCTCAAAGGATGACAACGCAATGTTTTGCATGAGCATCTCCAACAACACACCCTACGAGGACATGTGTCTTATGACAAATGGACATGAAGAAAATGAGGTAACATCTAAATCTTATGATTCTGTCAATTCTTCATTTTCTAGAGAGTCTTTCTTTCACTTAATGGAAGAATGTCAAACCGTAATGGACACTCACTCTCAACTCAAAGAGCGCAATAATCATCTGATTCTTGAAACAGATCAATTAAATGAGAAATTGCAAAATGCTCTACTTGAAGTGAAAGACTTGAAAGATAAAATTATTTGTCTTCAAGAAGAGTGTAAATCAAAGGAAGTGAGAGAACACAACCTTAGAGAGGTTATAGCAACGTTTACGCATTCATCCAAAATAATGGACAAAATGGTAAATATGCAAAAACCCTCAAGTGATAAAACCGGACTTGGTTATGATCCATCGTGTTCTCAAGCCTCCAAGAACTTGGCCAATTCTACTACTACTTTAAATAATAAAGTTCAAGTGGTAAAATTTGTAAAAGGTCAAGAAAGCACAGTGAGACAAGGAATTGGTTACCAAACTAATGTCAAAATTAATACTGTTAGGCCGAAGCCTCAAAGAAACAATGTTTTGCCTAAACAGTATATAAAAAGACAAAAGTTTGTTCCTAAATGGAACTCTTGCCCACTAAGCCCACTAAAAGCCGGCAGGGTCATTATATCGTGGACCGTGGTACACGTGCACCGCAGTCAAAACAACACCGTTTCTTTAAGTAAAGAAACGACGCGCCGTTAGTGTTAACGGAACGCACATTTTTTTGTATGTTAATTACCAATTGACACTACATTGTAACTAGACCGACACGTCTCACGTATCATTTTTATATTATCAAATGAAACTGTAGTTATATCAAAATAATATTGTAGTTGTAGTGAAATGAAACTGGTGTATATAAAATGAAACTAAATAACATTTCGCATATTTGAATGTATATTATTAATATACAATGAAGCTGTAATTATATCAAAATGATCATGTAGTTGTGTTTTAATAAAATTATATTGTACAATGAAGCTGTAATTATATGAAAATGATCATGTAGTTGTGTTTTAATAAAACTATGAAAATGATCATGTAATTGTGTTTTAATAAAACTATAGGTTATATAAAATAAAATTAAATAACATTTTCACATATTTGAGTTTATAAATTTCGAATGAAACTTAGTTATATCGAAATGGAGTTGTGTTGAACTATTACTTTTTGCAGAAGGATGCGAAACGGATGCCATTTCTTTTTATTATAAAGAAAAAGATATCGTTTTGATGCGCGGTGCATAATAGATTATGCACCGCGGTGCACGATATAATTTGGCCGAGTTCCCTGACCAAGCCCAACATTAGCCAGCCCATCACCCCCTCGACCCGGCACACTTTGGCCGGCCCTCCTTTGCTGGGCAAATTATGCTCTGGACCCGTGTCCACATTGAATTGTGGACACGGACCCAAAACGACGTCGTTTTTAAAAAAAAACGCGTCATTTAGTTAAAAAAAAAAAATTTCGCGCGTGTTTTGCCGTTAACAGCGTTAACGGCGTTATTTTTTTTTTTGATTATGAATGTACAGTTATGCCGTTATGAATGTACAGTTATGCAATTATGAAATTATGAACACAGAACTCTAACATTATGAACTTACAATTATGAACATATATAGTGATAAAATTATGACCATGGAGCTTTAAAATTGTGAATATAGAGCTTCGAAGATTATGAATGTACAGTTATAGAGTTATGAATCTACAGTTATGAGATTATGAATCTACAGTTATGAGATTATGAATCTACAGTTATGAGATTATGAATGTACAGTTATTGATCGAATTATGAACAAAGAGCTCTAACATTATGAACTTACAATTATGAACATATAGTGATAAAATTATGAACATAGAGCTCTAAAATTGTGAACATAGAGCTTCGAAAATTATGAATGTACAATTATGGAGTTATGAATGTACAGTTATGACGTTATGAATGTACAGTTATAGAGTTATGAATGTACAGTTATAGAGTTATGAACGTACAGTTATGGAGTTATGAATGTATAGTTATTAACATATAGTAATAAAATTATGAACATATACTTCTATAACAAAGTGATCTGAAATTAAAAAAAAAAAAAAGAAAAAAAAAAGGAGATAACAGTGCCTAACGGCACTGTTACCCGTGTCCAGCAAGCATGCTGGACACGGGTCCAAGGCATAACGATTGCCTTTGCTGAGAACCCATCCTCGCCGATCTCCACCACCTTCCACCGCCGTAGCTCCCTCCCCCCAACAGACATCAATAGTTAGGGATTAAAATGCTCTTATTTATTAAACAAATAAATGATGAAATCCTTACAGTAAAATGCCAGGACAAGCAGGGCAGTAAATAAAAAATGCATGAAATCCTTACACAGAAAACAATTCATTTATAAGGTATCTGTTTTTTTGGTTGGAACTCTGTCGACGACATCTGAAATTTGAGGAGTCTATGCTCCAGTATTCCTTGCCGATCTCGTCTTATTCCTCTGTTTTTTTTTCTTTTGAAACCGGCTTTTTCCTCTGCTTTTTCCTTTGTTAAAGGCCAAAATTTTCACATCCTTATCCCAATTGGCTATAATGGCTTTCAATCCTGCACCAATAGCACGCAGCTCACAGAGAGCTTTCTTTAATTCTTCATCATAACCCTCCGATGGGATGCGACACGACGACGCCCATGCCATGATGTTCAGCAGATTGTGTGAGGAAGAGAGTGCGAAATAGAGAGAGGGAGGGTGAGCATGCCCTTTATGCAGTTAGCTTAGGGTCGTTATAACAATACAAAAAAAAAAAAAAAAAAAAAAAAAAAAAAAAAAAAAAAAAAAAAAAACAAATTGAGAAGAAAAATCACATCTTTAGATGGAAAGGCACGGATATCGGATTCAGTTAATTGAATGCATAGAAAGAATGTACAAAATTGATGGGATAAATTGAAAAAAAAAAAATAAAACAAGATAATAATTAATTTATGATAGCTGCGGACCTACGTATATTGAATTGTTACTTTTATTTTTTAGGAAAGAACTTAATTCATTGAATCAGATGAAAGAACATTAACAAGAAAAGAAGAGAGATAGTCATACCACTCCCCTCAATCTGGCATAGAAACGACTTCCTGTGCAATAGCATGGGCCGCACGATTCGCAGATCGCCTAGCGAAACAAAAAATTACATCGGGAATTTGAGATGCAATTTCCTTGATATCGAATTCTTACTTTAGTTATGATTTTATTGATCTCCTGTTAAAATTTATTAATAAATATTCTATTAAGACAATTAAAACAAATATTGTGACAATTTAACTAATCATTATATTAATTTTATCTCAAATATTGAATTACTTTCACTTTTTATTATAAATAAAATAATTAATTTATGATATCTACCAAATTGTATATCATCTTTTTTTCCTCCAAAATATATAAATTATAAATTTGATGGGTTAAAATAATATTTTTAAATTATTTTTATTAATAAATATTTATATTTATATTTAAAATTTAAATATTTTTTATATTGAGACCATATCTTCACACACTACAAGTAAAAATGCCTAGTAATATTTTGTAAAAGGTGAATACGTACACAATAATTTTAAAAGAAAAATAATAATGCATTAACTAATGAAAGAATTTTCTTTTTGAGGTCACGAATAATACGTTTCATTGTCATTTTTCTAATTTAGAAAATTAGAAAAATATTTTATAATCTTTTAAATTTTAGAAAACTAAGTTAGACATGCTCTTCCCTTTGGAAGAATAAAACACATAAATAGTGAATTGGTGATTAACCTCCAATCTCTTTGACTTTTATTCTTACTATAGTCTCTGACTTTCCTTGTTTAAATTTTAATTTGAAACAATTATTGTTGCTAAAAAGTCAAAATCTCTTACTATGTTACATCTTTCTTTTGCTATTTTGAATCATGAATGTTAGGAAAATGATATAATTTGCAAGGAAATATGGAGATGAAGTAGATTTTCAACAGTGGGGTTATCAATAATTGCATTGCAGAATTGGGCTAAAGAAAATTTGATGAACAAGCAAAGGCAACAATATAATCATCATTATCTCCAATAGTGAATAGACCACCACATCTAGAATTCCACAACTGTCACCTTTTACTGGTAAAGAAATTTCTTGTGGCTTAAGAATTCAATAATAAACCCTAAATTCTCTTCCACCTGATCTGAGTTGAAGTTATACAGGTATTACAAATTGAGGTATCTGCCCATGATTTACAAAATCAATCTTGTTCAGTCGAATGTTGCACACAACTTTCTCTGGCAGTTCCTCCGCCTTCTGAGCCTACATTAATTGTCCAAAACAAAAATGCAAAGTATAAATCTAATCTTATGTTTTAATTTCTCTTAGCTTCATAGAACAATATAATATTGCCTAATTTGCTTGAGAAAAAATGTTTATGACGGAAGAAATGAAGTATATACCTGGATCGTTAATCCTAAGTCAAGTATCCCATGTTTCAACCTCTCCCGGAATGCATCAAGCCCTTTCCTAGAAATGTAGCTGAAATGATGAACATCCAGGTCGATTTCAAAATAGTTTGGACCCTGAGAATAAGATCATTGCTAAGTTCATTTTAGTACATACAATACGCTGTGATAACGAATGCTCATCCTGTTCTAATCGAAATATGTGTACCTTATAGAAAGCGTGCTGGGGACGTGAAAGTACTGGCTTATTGTTGTAGCCTGTAGGCACGCAAAAGCTTCTTCTCTGCATGATTCACGACGCCAACCAAAATTTTTAGTCTCTCCCGGTATGGCACCGCTGATTCTTTTGCAAAACCCTTGACGGTTTCTACCTCATCCATCACAAGTCTCTGAAGAAAAAATCAGTAAAGACACGGTTAATTAATCCACAGATTGTTTGTGACAGAACAATAACTAGATCGTTGTGTCACATCACTCTTTGTCAATTCCATTTGAGGTTTTTTTTGGTGTAGCTATTTCAGAGATAAATAGGGCAAATAAAGAAAAAGAATTAACATCACACACTGCAATTCATAGAAAACGATAATGCCAATGTTAAAAGAACCTTTATGCTGTCTTGAAATTGTGGCGAAGTCTCTTTCTCGAAGTTCTCTGATAATTGGAAATACAAGACGAGGCTCATTCCTTCCCCATCCCCGTCTCCAAGGAACAGGGAAGCGGGATATGTTGGTAGCTTGTAGAATTAATCAAGAAACATTACTTGACTAGTATTAGAAATTTAAACCGATTAAATTCAGGTAACCATACCTGTATATTAATGATCAGAAGCGGTGGAACTTTATCGTGTGGCTCTACAGTAGGCAATTGAAGATGCTGAGCAATGTGAGATATCTTCTGAGATAATTAATTAGCTTATTACTCTTAGTCTTCAAAATTAGTTTAGGTAGATTAATTATTTAGATTTAGAAGCTACCAAATAATTATTCTTAGTTTAGAAACCTTTGTAATCAACCCTATAAAAGGGAGTGTTATTTGGAATAATAGAACAAGCAAAATTCAATCTCAAAAGGAGTCTAGGGAATTTTGGGTCTCAAGCAAACCCAGTATAAACTCATCTGCATCGAAATCTCTCCCGTAATTCCCCACACCAGAAAACTGTTCCATTGGTGCAACAGACACACTGCAAGGCCTCTTCCTACGAAACCTTCGACACTTTGGGAAGGGCACTCTGTGTGATTTGATCTTCTGGTTGGGTTTGAAACACAGCCGCCCATTTTTCCTAGGATTCCCCAAAGACAAAAAAAAAATGTCAGATCACAGGAGCATCCCACAAATCCCTACACCTCAACATTTTCACACACAAAACATTTAATTTGATGTTTTCCTTAATTATGTGTCTTGATTGCAATTATCAACACAAATCATTAGTTACCTTGAATGTCATAAAAGGAGGTTGAGATGCTGAGATCAACACATCCCAGCAGCTCTTCTGCAACAATCAGGGGTGATTCAAGAAAAGCCAAACAAATTTGCAACAACCAAATTCTCAGTATTCACAAACGGGCACATGATAATTTTAGACTCCCAAAGTTCAAAGCCTACTTTAATTGAATAAATCTGAATTAAAAGAAAACAAAAAGAAAAACAACCAAATAAGCAGACAGTAAAACTCAAATGAATAGCCTGAGTTGTAAGACTTTGGGGCTCTCATGGACAGAGGGGATGAAGAAATATCTCAATATGAACAAGGAAAAAAACAAAAAGAAAAAGACTTTTAAAGTCTTAGTTAAATTAATAGTTTAATACTACAGAACAAATCAAACAACATGAAAAAAAAAAAAAAAATAGGTTAAAAAACATGACCATCAATAGTTTACTCATCAGTCTGAATCAGAAAAACCAGAACCAACAAAAATGACAGAATCTAACTAAAACATTTTACTTAGAACTCCAGCCTCAGATCAAAGAATCAGATGCAAACACACATTTCTGGGAATGTTAACAAACAGAACTATCTGTGAGGGCAACACAACAGAACAGAAGTTAAGTTTAGCTGTCACTTTTACCATGCAGTGACAGACAGCCTAGAAGCCAAGGTCAAATCATAATCAATGCGAGCTATCTTGGGTATATGAACAGAGCCACAAAGGTGGAGACTTTATGGCAGAAAACCAATCACAGAATGAGAACCAAAGCAGATGATAAAACCCCAGCAAAAAACAAACTCCATAAGCAAGTTAATAACAGGTGAAAGAAGAAGAAGAAAAATAGACCTGAGAAGAGAAATGGACCACGGTGAGCTGAGTGAGCTGTATAATAAATGGTTCAAGAGTTTTGTGTTGTTGTCTGGTTTTTGTAAGCGAGCAAAATTACAAAGTCAAGAGTTTCAGCCAAACCCAAAGAAGCCTAATGTATGTATATATACTCCTTCCAAAACCAACTCCAAATTCTGATCCTAAAATTGGCGCAAGACCCAAGTCCGGATTTTATGTTTTTGTGGCCCTGTTCTGGTAAATAACTGAGGCCCCTCCAAAATCTTAATTTTTAAAAGTAACATATGTGAGTTTCGAACCTTTGACCTCCAAGTTAAAATATAATAAATACATATTTTTACCATCTCTTCATAGAACCTTTTTAGATTAATTGTAAACTTTTAATTTTTATTTCAAAACTAGCTTGGTAAATATTAAATATTGGACCTCAAAAATTTGGGGGCCCTGTGCGGTAGCCCAGCTTGCACAGCCTAAAATCCGGCCCTAGCAAGACCAAGACTATGGACAATTTTTTGGCATGATTAGCTCAGCTGATTCTTGAGTGTCATGACAAGATGCAATATTGAACTCTTAGTAGTTTTAGTGTAAAAGACTTTTTATAAGTATGGGATATGTAACTCTTTTCTAATAAATAATTATGTGATTTATTATTTCACTAGTATTTGTCGCGTGCGATGCACGGAAAATATGTTATAAAAATATATCCTATATGAGGTTTATTCATATATAAATTTTTTGTTATTTAATAATTATTATGTGTGAATTCATATGATAAAATTATAACATAAATATATTTACAATTAAAATAATATTTAAGATGAGTGATTACTATAAATCTTTGAACTCCAAGAGAAAAAGGAAACTGAGAGGCATTCCTGCTAGGAAAAGGCCAGTTGTAGAAATTCTTGGTTTATCTTCTCAACCCTCAATTCAATCTCATGAAAACCCTACCTCAAGCCAAAATCCAAACACAAGTCAAAATCCTACCACAAGCCAAAATCCTACCATAAGTCACAATCCCAACACAAGCCAAAGTTTCATAAATCCTTTTTCCCAAATTGCCGAATTGGAAACAGTGTTGAATGAGGAGATTTATCAAGTTGATGGACTTGATTTGGTATTGGTGAATGAATACCGAAGAGTCCTAAATTGGAGAAAATTGAGACTTGGTTCTTATCAAGAGTTGATGACAAAGGGACCGAGTATGCAAGAAGAAGAATTATTTTCCTTGAATTGGATTGGTAATTTTGATGTTGGCCATGCAACTTTGATGTCTACTGTGAATGGAATATTTGTGAACAAATTAAAAGCTAAGTTGGCCGAGACTACTGTTGATGGCACAGTCCAAGGAGATATGCTTACCGAAGATGATTTCCTAGTTGATATTGATGAATTTGTCACAAGGAATGTAGAAGAAGAAAATGTCACATGTGGTGCACATTTAATGGACAGTGGCTTATATGATGTGAGTGTGTTGAATCTCACTGAAATAAGTCAAGATCAAAATGCCATGCAAGTTAGCCAACACACGGAGGAAATTCAATCCATTCATGCAGAAAGTGCACAAGGTGACACGCATGTGTTACACACACCGGAAAGAGAAGGATATCAAGTGGAAAATCAAGCACAATCTCACATGCTTGAAGTCAATTCTGCTCAAGAATGAGCAAGATGTGTTCCCACAACCCGAGAAGAGCAAGATATTGATGGCACAACCTCAAATGAAAAATTTGAAAAATCTGGAGAATGTTGTACTAAGCCTTGTTGACCGAATGGAAAGCATGTTTCAATGCATCTACACTCATGTGGATCATGTTGTCAATACTCAAGGAGGAAAATTCGAAACATCTTTTGATGAAAATCGGAGGAGTCAACAACATTTGATCGACACACACCAAGCACTTGAGAGACAAGTTGGAGGATTGAATGCAAATGTCAAGGGGCAACTCAATGAGTTCTACATCCAACTCTCTCAAATCCTCAAGAATTCTGGAAAGGCAAATGAAGCAATTGCCATGAACCAAAGCCAAGGAATTCTCAATGTTGTTCATCAACATGAGAAGCAGATTAGTGATGTCCACACGGATCTCATCTCCGTCAACACCAAAGTGGGCTGCCTTCGAGGTTCATATGAAAATATTTCCGAATCTATTTCATCTCTTCGTGAATCAATTTATACACTCATTGATTACACCAAAAAGGGGGAAGAGAGATTCAGTCATTTGGAAGGCATGCTTGAAATGATGATGACTGCCATGGCTACCCGAAATGTTGGTACAAGCAGTACTAGAGGAGGAGGAGGCAGATCTGCTGGCAGAAATGTTGCTAGAAGAGGAGGATTAGAATATTGGTTCGGTGGTGGTGAGGCTGGCAGTCCAGGAGGATCAAGCAGTGCAAATACCACTAACCGTTCTTTTCGTGACATTGTTTGTGCAGGTGGAAATATTGAGCAAATCAATTGGTATAACAAAGCAGCTCTCTATTTGGAATCCACACCAAGAGATGGTAGAGTTGAAATGCCAAAGTTGGTGACTTTGAATGATCTACCAAAGGGAATGAAGAAGAGTGGTCCAAGTGATCAAAATCTGTGGGTTTCGAATGAGAACTTCAGAAGGATTAAAAGCTATGCTAGAGCTTTGATGATCATGGTTCTAAAGGACTATATCAAGGTCAATGATGCCGAGCTACAAAATGGAAAAAGTCTAGAACAGTGCATCATATGGTATGAAGAAGGTATAATGCCCGGAAGCAACATCATTGAAGCATTCAACTATTATTCGGTTGGGCAGGTATGCAACAATTATGCCATTAGTGACAATTTCATTGATGTTCAAAATCATATAAATCATGTGCTTGAAGAGAGGAGAAACAAAGTCATTAGATGATTTGTATGATTGTCACATTTGTTTTTGTATGGTCCACGAGAACATGAACCCATGAACAACTTGGAACAATCTATGGTTCGAATTATCTGTTTATGATGCTACTAAGTTTTCCTTGTTATTAATTGTTATTTTATTTGTCTTGAAAGGTAACATTTTTAGCTTAGATTGTATCAAATCGCATAAATTGGAAAAATGCAAAAATTCATTATTATTAAAATCCAAAAATGCGAATAGGAATTTTAGTTGCTAAAAATACCTTTCCTAGAGTCAAAATCAAATGTTAAACTTGTCTTGGCTATGTCAAAGTTAATAAAATCTTTTGAAAAATAATTGTTTTTAAAAGACAAGCCAAATGACTGAGTATAGGTTTTGGCGTCATCAAAAAGAGAGAAAATTGATAGGAATATTTTTGTAAGTTTTGATGAGCCAAATGTACTTTAGATCCCCTTAGTTTTTAGGTCTTTTAGTACAAGCATCATAAATCAGAATATCGAGTCAAAAGGAATCTACCATAGGAAGAACAAAATTAATTTGAGAAATTAATTTTGGTCCTACAAGTATTCATCCGAGAAAGAAGCATAAAGGAATGGCGTTGCAAAGAATAACCAGATGAGCCTAACGGTGAAATGGTAGAAGTCTTTACTCAAAATGATTACATCCGAGATCGATTCCCCCCAAGGACTTATTTTTACAAGTCAAGTTTTCGGACAAGCACAATGTCCAAAATAGCACAATGTTCTTAAAAGAGCACAATGCTACCAAAAAGAGCACAATGCGGACAAGCACAATGCTGCTAAGGAGCACAATGTTCAAAAGGAGCTCAATGTTCAAGTCAAAGGAGCACAATGTGGCAAAGAAGCAAGATGATCAGAAATTGGATAAATTCGAAGGAATTTATTCTAAGTCTACCCACATGCCACAAGAATCCAAAATTGCCTGAAGTTTTTTGATCAGAACGGAAAAATACTGATGAAGATATGAATATAAAAACTTATCCTAGAAATAAATTCTATCAGATGAATTTATTTCAAAGATACGTTGGATATTCAATATGACAACAAAATAATATTTTTAAAGAAACAACTAGAAAATCAAGTGGAGATAAAATATTATTTTGTCAGGCAAGTTGACAATCAAATCAAAATTGAAGACCTACTATTCTCAACAATATCAGGCTATGAAGATTCAAAATTCAAATATCAAATTATCCCACTCCAACGGATATATTTGATTGCCTATAAAAAGCCATGAAGACTTGAAGATACAAGCAGAGGTGAACAAGATAGACGTGAACAAAAGAGAAGTGCAAAATTCAAAAGTGCAAGTGCTCAAATATTCTTAGAGACTTAGTCTGAATAGTCTCAAATCTAGTTGGAGAGAGATACAATTACCTTTGTATTTGTAATTGTAGAAAGAGTATAGCTGTGTGCAAAATACTCTTGTGAGTGTAGCTGTGTGCAAAACACTCGTAGTTGCTAAGTGTAGCTGTGTGCAAGACACTTAGTTGGCGTTGAGTATAGCTGTGTGCGAAATACTCGAAGTTGAGTATAGCTGTGTGCGAAATACTCGGAGTTGGGTGTAGCTGTGTGCAAGACATCCGAAAGAAGTGCTTGTGTAGCGCTTATTCACTATTGTAACTGTGTGTGGAAAATAGTGAATTTCTCCTAGACGCGAAAGGAGAAAAGTGGACTAGGAAGATTACGCCACTTCTGAACCACTATAAATTGCCTCTCTCATTTACATACCGCACTTACATAATTTGCTCTATCTATCTATCTTATCCGACTAATCCGTTTACTATTCGTTTCCTCCATTGTTGTCTGCAACAACATTATCCTCCTCATTGTTAACGACAGGCAAAATGGGGTTCTCCATTTCTTCAAGGAAATTAGGAGAAACAACCAACGGGAAAACAAGGAATAAGGTTTTAAGACTGTTGGATCCGTTGGTAGAAAAAACAAATAATAATCCAATAAAAAGATTATTATTTTCTGGAAATATAAGGGAAGGAAAGATGGAGAATTTGGCTACTGTTTGGTGTTGGGTTTTTGCAAGATTCAAGCGATTACTCTTTCCTTAAAACCTTATTTGCCACCTCCCAAAAGTGCTAGGAGCGGTGTGGCCTAAGCTTCCCAGGATAAAACTAGCTTATGATTCAATGTTTGAGCACTCAAACAAGGAATCCGGTGAACAAAGCAAGGTTATGAACACAGTATGGCTAAAGAAAGAGTAGAAGTAGAGAATTTTGAGGCTAAAAAGATGAACTATCTTGTTCAGTTTTTCTGTGTAAATCTTTACTGCATCTTCCCTCTCTTATATAGGGGTGGATGATTTGAATAGCTTTTAATTAGGCACTTAAGGGCACCCCTCCACCTTCCTGTAATAGCAACCATCAACATGGGTTTCAATTCCAAATTAAAAATTAGAATTAACTCAAAGAATTAATTCCGTAACAACAGAATTGAACACCCAACGGTCACAAAATAGGACAGATTCGTGCAAGCCTAAACTGGAAGATTCGACCACACATAGTGAAGTTTCGGCTGTTTCGGCCATGTTCAGCCGCTCCAGTTCGAAACTTTCCACTTAGTCTTAGTTAGTGAAGTTTTTTCGGCTGTTTCGTCCGGGCGAGAATCAAGCCTTTTCGATCTCGTTTCTAGTTGGAATTTGATTTGCACCCCCCCCCCCCCCCCCGCGTGCAAGAGAGCCTCTACGCTATACAATTCTACAAGCTCCAAAAGAGCTCTTGTATAAAAGGGGGGTCAAATCCTCTTTCCAAACCAATGTGGGACAAAAGCTCACTTTTTCCCTTCATCTTCCAACTCAAATGGGTCTACTTTGAGAATCAATATCTCATTCACCCATTATCCGTGTTGAGCGTACAATATATCAATCTCTTCGTCTCACTACGAAGAACCCGAATCCCCTTTGACCCGACCCAAATCGAAGGTGGACCCCACTTATAATTGTACCACAAAATAGCCACTTAACATGCCATTTTAAGCTATTTTTTCCAACACTTTGCAACCTTCTTTGGGCTGTCTCAGGTGATTTCAACGATATCTTGAACCAGAGAGAGAAAGATAGGCCCTAATCCCCAACCCCAGGGGCTTATTCAAGGATTCAGTGAAGTAGTTGAATATAGCGGTCTCAGGAATTTGGATTTCCAGGGGTATCAATTCACATGGGAAAGAGGCAGAGGTGGCCCTAACTGGGTTAGAGAGAAGCTTGATCGAATACTTGTTAATAATGATTGGCTGGAAATCTTTGGGGATGCGAGAGCCGTGTCATTTGAAGCTCCTTTAAGTTCGAGTAAGGAGAAGGAAAAGGTTCCGGTTTGAAAATTTTTGGCTCAAGGACGAAGCGTGCAGAGTGATAGTTGACCGCAGTTGGAAGAGTTCAGAAGGGTACAATCTTGCTTCCAGATTTGAATTATGTAGTCTTGCAATATGGAAGTGGGGGAAGAATGGTCTTGGGAATCTTAATCATCAAATTGAGCAGGCCAGCCAGATTTCGCATGGAAGCTCTCCTCTCCGCTCCAGAGTGGATGCCAAAGGGCTTACAGATTTCTCTTGTGCCTAGAAAGATTTCCTCCACTTACTTGATCAATAGAATTCCTTCTGGAAACAAAGGGCAAAACTTTTTTGGTACAGAGGTGGTGATGTTTCCAAATATTTTCACAACATGGTTACTCAAAGGCGAAGGAATAACACCATTACCAGGCTTCGCAATTCTATTGGAGACTGGGTACGCTATGCAAGGACCGGAGATGAATCATCTTAAAGGACTACTTCACCAATCTTTTTAACCTTTTTGACAGTTCAGCGGGGGACCAATACTTGATTCTACAGTGCATTCAACTAATCGTTTCAGATTTCCAGAACAATGCTCTCATGAGAAAATTCACGGCCGAGAAAGTTAGATCAGCGGCTTTCGGAATGCACCCAGATAAGAGCCCAGGTATTAATGGCTTGAACCCCGGTTTCTTTCATACATACTGGGATATTATATTGTTGGTAATGGTATTGTCTCTATGTGTAATGGTCATCTCCCCACTAACTTGAATCAGACTCATATTGTCCTAATCCCCAAGAAATTGGCTGATCTGAGACCCATTGCTCTCTGCAATGTGGCTTATAAGATTCTTACCAAAGCCATAGCCAATAGATTAAAGCCTATCATGAATAGCAATAGATCAATCCATTGGTGTCTTCTTTCCCTTACCCTCTATTAGAAAATGCTTGAAAAATATAATTCTGATGACAATAGCTGGGATGAGGAAATCATTAAACACTGAACTCAACTACTTGTTAGCACACAAATTTGCTACACTTGTTGATCATGAACAATTAAATTTATTAGTTGCTGCTCATTTGAGTGGCTGCTCGACACAGAAAATTCTCGCAAATTGGATTTGTTTATCAGTACGAAGAGCGTCCTCCAACACCACAGGTTGGCTTATCCTTAGATGAATAGTGGTTCCGGATCAGCTCGATCGGCTATATCTACAGGAAACTACTCTGATGTAAACTGACCAAAATATTTGACATATGCAGTAGTTTGAGCCTTCCGTTGAAGCAAATAGCAACTAGAACTAGAGACGATCTATCCATCTTTCAGACGAGGTAGCCATTTAGCTGTTGACCAGCCAACAATTTTTATCATAAGAAAAGAACGCTGAAAAGTATATCCACTGAAACTCCAGCTCATCTATCAATAATGCATCTCCACATAATTCCATGCTCAATGAGAGGATTTCCCAGGTTTTCAAATTGGCCACATATAATGAGCTTCAGTATCATGCATTCTGCGGGGAAAAGCCTTACCCTTGTTCTGAGTGGGTTGAAATGGTTTTAAAAAAACTTGGGAGAGGATTTAGTTGCTTTACCCTTTTCCCATCACAACTGCTTGAGGCGAAGATCAATAGTAAGGCATCGGCAGACGGTACCCCGCCACCATCCATCTCTTTGTTCATCGCCGAATAATAAAATAATATTTCTATTTTATTCACTCTCTATTTCATTCCTTATGTAATTATATTCATATTCCTTTTAACAACGCGGTAGTAGCATCAGAAATAAAATCCCATTTTAATCAGGGGAAGTTTGGTTCACGGAAAGTTATGTTACATAGAAATATTAGATTGCTGGAAATACTTAGAAATATTAAATTGCTGAAAATGTTAGATTCTTATGTTTGTTTTAAAACTAAGATATGTAAATAAGATAATAATAATAAGATAAATTGATTAAAAAATACAAAGCCCAACATTTATTAATAAGACAAAAGAATGTGAGATTACCTAAGAAATTGGAGAGTATCTCACATTTCCTTCCAATAGCTAAGAATATTTAAAAGGGAGATTATTGACATTTCTTAAAAAAATTACATAACTTTAATCAAACATGAGAATCTTATATTGCTTGATAACCTAACCTGAACCAAACGCCCCTAAGTGTATTAGGCCCAAATTCCTCTTGCCCACTAGGCCCACTAAAAGCCGGCCGAGTTCCCTGACCAAGCCCAACATTAGCCAACCCATCACCCCCTCGAACCCATCCTCGCCGATCTCCACCACCTTCCACCGCCGTAGCTCCCTCCTCCCCTGCCTTTCCCCTATGTTTCTCCCCCTCCAACAGACATCAATAGTTAGGGATTAAAATTCTCTTATTTATTAAACAAATAAATGATGAAATCCTTGCAGTAAAATGCCAGGACAAGCCGGGCAGTAAAATAAAAAATGCATGAAATCCTTACACAGAAAACAATTCATTTATAAGGTATCTGTTTTTTTGTTGGAACTCTGACGACGACATCTGAAATTCGAGGAGTCTCTGCTCCAGTATTCCTTGTCGATCTCGGCTTATTCCTCTGTTTTTTTTCCTTTCGAAAACGGCTTTTTCCTCTGTTATACGCAAAATTTTTTATATTCTTTTCCATATCGACTCTAACGGCTTTCAATTGTGCAGCAATATCACCCAACTTATCGATAGTTTTCTTCAATTCTTCACAAGTCTCGGAAGGCGATGGGATGCGACACGACGACGCCCATGACATGATGTTCAGCAGATTGTGTGAGGAAGAGAGTGCGAAATAGAGAGGGAGGGTGAGCATGCCCTTTATGTAGCTTAGGGTGGTTATAACAAATAAAAAAAATAATAAATAAATAAATAAATAAAAAGAGAAGAAAAATCACATCTTTAGATGGAAAGGCATGGATATCGGATTCGGTTAATTGAATGCATAGAAACTAGAATGTACAAATTTGATGGGATAAATTGAAAAAAAAAATGAGAATGCATAACATAATAATAATAATTAATTTATGATAGTTGTGGACCTACGTATATCGAATTCTTACTTTAATTATGATTTTATTGATATCCTGTTAAAATTTATTATTAAATATTCTATTAAGACAATTAAAACAAATATTGTGACAATTTAACTAATCATTATATTAATTTTATCTCAAATATTGAATTACTTTCACTTTTCATTATAAATAAAATAATTAATTTATGATATCTACCAAATTGTATATCTTCTTTTTTTTTTCTCCAAAATATATAAATTATAAATTATAAATTTGATGGGTTAAAATAATATTTTTATTAATAAATATTTATATTTATATTTAAAATTTAAATATTTTTATATTGAGACCATATCTTCACACACTACACATAAAAATGTCTAGTAATCTATATCTATCTATCTATACTATATATAAAAACAAAATCTTCAATTTAACTTCCCGCCCAAAAGACTCCTATACTATTAAGGTTTGCGGAATATTGTAAAAATATGATAATACAATTCATATTCGTTAAAAATATGGTAATACAATTCATATTCGTACTACAACTGTGCATTAAAATATGGTAATACAATTGTTAATATAATATATTCTTTCCTACTTTCTTATTTCTAATACAATTCTAGATTAAAATTACTAATCTTAATAATAATAATCTATATCTATATTGTTAATAAAAGTAAAATCATCATCTTCAACTTTCCCGTTCAAACTAATATGAATATTAATTAATTGGTAAAAAGAAAATTATTAAAGCTTAATTAGTAACAAAATTTTATATGAAAATTAATTAATATCTACTGAACTGTTACCACAAATTAAAGTCAATATATAATTAAAATGGAAAATGGTTACCAAATTTTAAGAATAATTAAATCATTATAATTCTGAGAATAATTGAAACAAATTTTGCGTAATAAATGAAAAAATTCATTTGAAATTCGGTCTAATTTTATAAGAAAATAATAATTTATTAATTATTATTTACACAAATAATAATAATAATAATAATAATAACAATAATAATAATAATAATAATAATAACAATAATAATAATAATAATAATAATAATAATAATAATGATAATAATGATAATAATAATAATAATAATAATAATAATAATAATAATAATAATAATAATAATAATAATAGTAATTTGAATTCTACACAGGCAAATATACTGATTTTGCGTAATAGTAATTTTTGAAGATTCATTTTTCAATTTATTTGCGGAAATATGAATTACTTAGTTTATTTATTTGCATAAAGATGGATTCCTTTTCCTATTTATACACTTCGGCTTTGTTTGGTAATCCGCGGCTAGCAGTTAACAGGTAGCGAATTGTGTTAGCAGGTTTGACCAGCAGATTGCATTAGTGGTTTGTAAAAAAATGTTTTGTAAAATTAGATAAAAAAACATATAATAATAATAATAATAATAATAATAATAATAATAATAATAATAATAATAATAATAATAATAATAACAATAATCACCACCACCACCACCATCATCATCTGATCTATATCTATATCTATATCTATATCTATATACAAAAACAAAATCCTTCATTTTAACTTCCTACCCATAAGACTCTTATACTATCAAGGTTTGCGTAATATTGTAAAATATGCTAATACAATTCCTATTCGTACTACAATTGTATATTAAAATATATGGTAATATAATTACTATTCCTACTACAATTGTATATTAAAATATGACAATCTATTCCTAGTACAATATATTCTTTTCTACTTCCATATTCCTAATACAATTCTAGATTATTTACACCAATAGTACTAATATAACAGTGTACTCCCCTTGCCTAAACCCTAATTTATCTTTACGGTTTTCCATATACTTCTCTCCCCGCGTTATTATCTTCCATTACAATGGGCAATTCTTCTAAGAAATCAAATGTTAAAGGTAAAATTTCTCTTCTAGCTATTTCTATCTTTGTGCAATAGTTATTATTTTTTCAATTTACATTCTTTATTATGGATTTGTCTGGGTTGATGTCAGTGCCACCCCAGGCCAGCTATAGTTGCTCCTACTAAGTCGATGCAGAAAGGTTAAATTTTTTTAGAAAAGTATTTTTTTCGTATTATTTTTGTCTATAATTCATCTTCCACAGTTTTTAATTATTGTTTTGGTTTTAAAATCTGTTATTGGAAAACGAGTTCATTGTTCTTTAGTGACTTTGTAGTTAAGAGAGAAGCGGTCAGCGCAAAAAAAAAAAAAAAAAAACAAAAAAAAAAAACAAAAACAAAAAAACAAAAAAAAAACAAAAACAAAAACAAAAAAGGATTCTTCCTTAAAACAAGTTATAGAGAAGAAAAAGTCTGATGGCAAGATTCAGAAGAAGTGGTGGAAAGATGTTCCTCTTCATCCGATGAAGATACTTCTTCTGATTCTGAGGAAGAATTGAATTTTCCTTTTAAATTATTTGCCTACTGAACCCAATATTTTCTGTTTTGCCATTCTATCAGGTCGAGAACTTGAAAGCATTACTGGAAATTGAGGTTCGATTAAAAATGATGTTTTTATTTTTAAAATTTTATAATTGATTATTGAATTATGGTTATGAGTGTTTAAATTTATCTATGGATGAGCATACGCAGGTGCGGCTTCAGCAATAGCAGCTGCTATATAATGGGAAGGATATTAGAAATGCTGAGAAGTTGAGTGGTCTTGGCGTTACGTTAGTGATGGGGATTTGGTGATGATGGTGGCAAGGGTGTCTCAAGCTAGGTGCCTAGGATATCAACTGCAATAGGCTGGCCACTATTTTTATGGATACCAAATGGATATTTTCATCAAGTTAAATCATCAAGTGAGGAGCAGTCCAAGGATATTGACTCTGGAATATCCCAATATCTTCCTTTGCGGTCTATGAATCGCTCATGCCATTTCTGAGGAGAGAGAGCTGCTGGCCGGATTTTGAGGACTCGGCTGGCTCGAGCACCGTCGTCCATGAGAATGGGGTCGCCGGGAATTGAGCAGACCATGTCGTCTAGGGTTCTGGAAGTGGAGACGTTGAGGTCCCAGAATGCGGCGTCGATTGTCGTCCGGAGGTTTGCCATTTCGCTGACGAGCCGACCACTAAAGGGGAAGCACATGTGCTGAAATGAAGAATAGCATGTATGTGCACTGTTTTATCGACCAAACTCCACTCACCATGTGAGATATTGGAACTTGCATATTACAAAATCAGTTATGCTACTTCTTTTAAATTATTGTTATTATTTGATAGATATATTATAAATCGATCCGGTGCAGATTAACTCGAATAAAATCGGATCTAATTATCTCCGAGGCTCTGGACCTGGGTGTGGCCAAGCCCCGTGCTCGGTCAAGGGCCAGGTCTTCGACTGGTGTGATACGTATGGCGCGGGATGCAGTCCATCGCAGTTATAACCTCCCGCCCATTTCTCGCGGGGTGGTTGGAAGTCGCTCGGTATAAAATGTTTTCACTTTGTCTTGTTAAGGCATGCAATTCTTATCTTTGTAATAGCTCGACATAGGTCTTAATACAACATTGTCTCCGTGATTTACAATTCATTGTCTTTCCATTACGTTACCTCTATCGTGATCCATTTATTTATTATTGGGTTGTTTGAGTCGGACCACCCAGATCAATATAATCCATCATCATCATTATTATTAGAGTAAATACCAGCTATGGTCCCTCAAATTTGGTGGTTTAGCCACATATAGTCCTAAACTTTCATAACAACATCTGTAGTCCTCCGAATTTTAAAATTTGACCAGCGTTTGTCCTCCCGTTACTTTGCTCCAATCCGTCAAAAGCAGGGATAGAATAGTAATTATATACATCCACAGTTGACAACACGGCAACACAAACAAAAACATATATGTTTATGGATATATTCACACGCAAAGTAGACACGTTGAAAGTGAGCACATGACTCTAATTGTGGACTGAGCAGAAACAAAGCAAAAAAAAAAAAAAAAAAAAATCTCTCGCTATTTTGGAGCGGTCTCCTCTGTCGACGAACGCTGTGAAGGCGGCCACAGTTGCTATGGCGAAGAAAGAGACGCTCCGGTGACGACATATGTTTCATAGACAAACATAGCAACAGAGGCGTGCCGGAGCACAACCTTGCGACGATGACTTTCCGATGATGGTGGTCGACAGTGAGGGTCGGAGAAATAGACAAGACAGAATACACATCTAGAGTGAAAGATATCTGGCAATCTGTTTTTCTTTCAAAGAATAAGCGAATTCATTTAATGATTTTAATCTGTCCCTTGTTTCCTTATGAAGTTTGGTGGGTTGACCGCTCTGAATATCATTTTTTTAGGCTCCTAGTAATATGATTGCAACCAACGAAGTGCCCATGTCGATGATTTCCCCAATCCATCTTCAATTTTCTTTTCCGAAGCTGGTAGTGGGTGTTCGTCTCCTCCTTCCCGAGACGATCATGGTGACAAGTGACCCTCCCCCAGAGCTTCCTGAAACTGACAAGTGACAGTCCAACTGCCTTGAAGAATTGCGCAACGCTGGATTCTCGATTCTCCCCTCAGCGATTACATGACTGGAGACTAGCGATCAACCACCAACATCGTTGCAATTTCTCCCTTCACAAATCCACTCTGATAGTGAGGCCAATCGCGGTCATTCTCAAACAGGGCTCGTCAAGATGGAGACCGGTGTGGGCTTCCGAGGAGAGCTGCGGTGTCTCGCGTTGCATTTGGAGAAGAGCGGCGAGTCTAGGATTTTTACATTTCATACGCTAATTTGGGATTTTTAATTTCAGAATGTTTTGTTTTAAGGCAAATTACTATTCTATCCCTACTTTAGACGGCGCTGACGGAAGAAAGTAACGGGAGAACAACAGCAGATCAGATTTCGAAACTCGGAGGATCACAGATGGTATTACGAAAGTTTAGGACTATATGTGGCTAAACCACCAAATTCGAGGGACCTTGGCTGGTATTTACTCTTATTATTATTAGTAGTAGTATTGAGAAATCAGGGATGAATTATATTGTATAATGATAAAAATCTGGAACAACTATTTAAGATGATACTTGTGTAATAATCTATAAATCATACAGAGAATATGTAATATTATGCTTTTGGGTGACTTGTCATTATTATTTAAATTTGAATATTTGTATAATAATCTACATGCAAAAAATATATAAATTACATTAAAAAGATTCTTTGTGACAAGCTAAACTATTTGCAAGAAATGATGTTGTCAATTTATTCTGTTCTCATGACCTTATCTTCTCAACCAATCAATTAATGAGGTGTCCAAGTTGCAGATCAGAGCAAAAAGAGACGCATTTTATAATTGTATAAGTGTTTGTAAGATGCTGTAAAGATCATCCATATCCCAATCTGAAAAAGTGTTTTTATGCTTTAATTTGCTTATTTTGCCTTGATTATCTATGGTGTTTTTTTTTTTTTGAGACTGTGTTTTTGTCTTGCAAAATTAGGATCCCTCTGCTGGTATGTCTATTGTGCCTCTATCTACGATTGCTTTCACAGGTTCTCTTCCTCAACGCTCCGATAAGGCCACTCCCAAAATGGCTGAGCCCTCACGTGCTCTTGCCACAGCTACGGCTTCTATTCCAGCCACTGCTCTGGCCTCAAATCCTGCTACTGACGCTCTAGCATCTGCTCCAGGCTCTATTCCAGAGGATATTGAGGTGTCAATCCATGACATAATTTCTGAGCCTGAGGATCCATCCGTTCAAGCAACCATCATCTCAGACACCATTGCTAATATGCCAAACTCTGCCCGTGCACAAACGGCTGTCCCAATTATCAGAGTGCCGTTTGCTACATCAAAGGCCAAAGGGAAAGCCAAAGTTACTGATCCAGATGAAGCTCCAGTTCCAGCTCCAGCTCCAGTGGCTAAGCGAAAGCTTCATATGTCAGATGATGTTGAATTTGTCTCCGAATCTCGTCCTAGCAAGCGCTCAGAACATCGTCCTACAGGTCTGGCTCCGCGTACAAGATCGAGAACTGGTGTGTCTACTCCAGCTCCTCCTCCAACTCCTGCTCCAGCTTCTGCTCCTGCTTCAAAGCCAGCTGCATCATCTAGGTCCAAGACCTCTAAAGCATCCAAGGAGACCTCGTTCAGACCTATCTTGCTCTCCTCTGCATTGGAAACAGTATGGCAACAGCATTCAAATCGCGATATCTTGGTTGAGAAGAATTTCAATATTGAGTACCTCATTCGCACGTGCAATATCATTCCTCTTCTTAGTGCTCAGAACCTTCTCCAGACTATCCAGAATGTGGGAGCTTACTCTGCCTGGCTTATTCCAGAATTCTACGCCAATCTCACATCTGATTCTCTTCGGCCGGCCTCTCCGCATTATCATAAGGTTTTTCTCCGAGATGTTTGGTATGATTTTAGTCCTTCTATTATTAATGTCTATTTTCAGCGTGATGCGTGTGATGATCTCTTTGATCCTGCTAGTGACTTTCTTGCATCACATCTTACCCACAATGAGATCAACATCTGGCCAAATGATGGCCTTCCTTCGAACGTCCTTACTGTAGTCTATTCTGTCCTGTTTGGCCTAGCTTCTAGCAATTGGATTCCAAATGTTTCTGTGCACACTGTCAATAAGAAGATGGCATCTCTGTTATACAAAGTTCGACATCAACTGCCGATTGATCTTGGTCACCTCATCTATCATCACATCATGAGTTTTGCCAAGAAGAAGGAAGCCAAGATTCATCTCCCCTTTCCGTGCCTTATCATCGGGATTCTGCCACAATAAGGGCTTCAACTCTACTCCAATGAAGAGCTCTGTCATGTTACTCACAAGACCTCTATGGACTCTCGCATCTTCCAAAGAACACACTATGATGATCGGGCCACTCTCTCCTCAGTTCCACCTGCCCCTGCTCCAGCTGATCCTCCAGCAACTGGCCTGGACTCTACGCCGACTGCTTCTGCTGCTGATTCTGCTTCGGCGCTGGCTGTTCTTAGACAGCAGGTCACCTTTCTCACTTCACACATTGCTACAATGAAAGATGCCTCGCTTGCCATTCAATCTTCCATCTCAACCGCCGAGGCTCAACTGCTCCGCACCAATCGACACATTGCCGCTCTTGAGAGTGCTTCTCCTGCTGCTCCTGCTGATGATGATGAAGACTTGGAGACTTCTTCCTCCTCCACTCAGTCCTGATGTTGCTCTTTGCCCATTAGTTTGACAAAAAGGGGGAGTGCACGTAGTAAGGGGGAGTGCACGTTTTTTTTGTGAACTTAGCCATAAGTGCCAGTGAATAATGTGGTGTGCTCTACCTCTATTTTGTCTCTATATGTGTTTGCGTGTTTTGTCGTGACTATGTGATAAAAGCTATGCGGCTATATTATATGACTTTGTGTGCTCTGTGTCTCTTTGTGCTTTGTGCTTTAATTTTCTATGTGTAATTGTGTTTAAATTTTCTGGCACAACATTGGCTAAGTTTAAGGAGGGTGTGAGTCTAGCTACTCTTGACTAGTGACTAATCCGCTCTCAATTGTATAGATTATATATTCGGCAATTTAAAGCCGATGATATCTTTTAGTAGTTTTGTACTAATAGCCAAAGGGGGAGATTGTAAGTGTAAATTTGTTGCACATTTAAACCTCTTTATTATTGGCTTAGATTAGTTGTTAAAGTAGTCCTGGATTAGTCACGTCGTCTGGGGTTTACTGGATCAGCGCTAGGAAGTAATCCAGAAGGTATGAAGCTTCTTCAAAGTATTCGGTCAAGACCCTATCAATGGGGAGATCTAGATCTAATGGAGCAGCCGAATTCAAGGAAGGGAAGATTGCATGTTTTGAGGATCAAAACATTCTTTACAACCTATATATAATGCTACCTTAATTAGCATTCGAATTACGCACTCTTTCACAAAGCCTTACTCTGAAAATCTTGGTGCATCTATACCAAATATATCATGTACTGATGTGTGTGAAGAAGATCTTGCAATCAGATCATGAAGCAATGAAGAACGCCTGCACATCGGATCCACTGGAGTAGGTTCTGGAGTAGTTATAGGTTATACCTTAGAGTGTAATTAACTATCCTCTTGTACTCCGTTTTTCATCATAGTGGATTTGGGTTGATGTGAGTGGCCCCGCAGACGTAGGAGTGAGGCTCCGAACTGCGTGAACATATCCTGGTGCATGCTTTCTTTTACTGCTATTTATTTCATGTTATTTATTATATCTGGAATATGTTTGCATCTAGTCCAGCTTTATAATTGAAATAAATTAAAGTTATTAAAGGCTATATCTTGCATTCAAGACTCACGTGCTTTTTCACAAACCATTAAGACTCTGGAGAATATGATAGCAATACCAATAATGATCATATTACAGACAAATTATTCCACTTAGGAGGTGTTTGGATCCTAACAATATATGTGCAATGTAGATTAAATTTTATGAATATCATTTATCTTAATTATAATTAAGAGTGGTGATTTCAATTATTAAATATTGAAAGTTAACATGTTCGCCGACGCAAATTCCTTGTACGTTGCCCGTTTTCAATAATCTTGAAAATCTTGATTTTCTTGACAAGTCTACATGTAAGAATTGCCAATTCGATGTATGTTGATGGTGTTACAAACGGCATTGGACTCCCTTCTCCGACACCTCTCCTTGCACCGGATCAAAATCTTGATTGACCTCAGGTCGTTGAATCCTACCCTCAGCGATTGGCCCTGGTGGGTTGGGTGATGTCTCGATTGCCACTTCTGACCTTCTATAACTTCTTGCCTTGAAAATTCAAGGCAGTTTGATGATTTCTTCAAATATCTTCATCTTTCTATCAGTGTTCTCATATTCTTTCTTAAAGTAGGTTGCTATGTCTTTGATTAGCTCATTAGCACATCCCCATTAGAAGGGTCTTCACTAAGTTTTAGGACAACAAAATCCCATAGAGGAGATTTTCACAAATGGAAGATGAAGACTTTGGCCAAACTTTTCTCCTGCAATATGGACGTTTTTGTGGGCCCAATAGCAGAGAGAAAGTGAAAGAGAAGGCTGGAAAGTCGTACCTGGTGCAATGGATGGCGCCAAGGCATCAGACTTCCTGACTTTTTTCGCGTCAATTTTTTGTTTTTGTTTTTGTTTTTTGTTTTTTTTTTTTTAATTTTATTTCTTCTTCTCTCCACATCTCTCTCCTAGTTGGCACCTAAAATACCACACCAAAATCCTCACTATTGAGGATGCCCTTAGCTTCTTTGTAAGCAACTACAGCATCTCAGGTGCTATGTCATTCAATCCATCATCACTTCTAAACTTTTTTTTTTTTTTTTTTTTTGTCTTGATTGATTTTAGTAGATAGAGAAACATATTTATTACTTTGATTAAGCTTATTTTTTGCCAAATTAATCTACCTGCTTATTTTGGAGAAAACACTATAATTTAGAAATATTTAGAGCAAACATAGTTTGAAAATAATATGATTTTAAAAGTTGAATCATAATTTTTTGGAGCAATCATTATAATTTAAGAATATTTGTAAGATAAAACAAAACACCTTTTATACAGAGAAACCATGACATGGTTGACTCAAGCAAACTTTTAAAATTACCCTTTAATTTATACAAAGAAACCTACCATGATTGATAAATATTACACTTCTTTCAAGGAGTAAAAATATTGGGAAGCAACGATAACAAAACAATGTAACAATGATAGATATTCTGCAGAAAACAATTCATGAGCATTCCATAGATAAATAATAGATAAATCAAATGAAGATCTAATGAGTAGTTTTTCAAATATTACACTCATATTTTGAGTTCTACTACATAGACTCCCAAAATTCTACTCCCTCATTTATACTCACTGAGGTGACAAATCAGGATAGATTATTTTCATCATGTGAGTCCACAGAAAAATGTCTACATCAAAAGTATATGAGAGTGAGTACAAATTGAGAGTTTAAAATAGGAGTACACCAAGTATTTTTCTTTTTATTAAGTGTTTAGCGTTAGAGTTGCCCATAAATTAATTAGGGTAGCTTGTTACTGTTTGGTTGAACTCTCCGCTTGCTGTCATTTTTAACATTTTTTTTTTAATAAAAAAAGTCCGTAAATCAAAGGAAAAAGACAGGATATATGTGTCGACGGGGCACGAGTCACGACTCAGAGACGATAAATCGCAGACCTCAAATCAGTCTTAGGCTTTTAGCTCCAACACTGCAAACGCAATCAGCTAACGTGCGCACTCTCCCCTGAATCATGTCTATTCCTCTGCAATTCTCCCGTTTACCAATCCGTACCGACATCTCCTTGCCGGAGTCTAGAGTCTTCCATCTCCGGAAGCCTCTCTCAGTCCGATGCTCCGCCGGAGAAACAGCTTCCTCCTCCTCGCCGGCCGTAGATTCGGAGTTTGATCCTAAGACGTTCCGGAAGAACTTGACCAGAAGTGCGAATTACAATCGCAAGGGCTTTGGTCACAAAGAAGCTACTCTTGAGCTCATGAATCGCGAGTATACTAGTAAGTTGAGGTTGTGACTTTGTTGTTAGATACGAAACGAGAATAGTGGGAGAAATCATTCAAAAAAAATTCTGTTTATTCCTTTAATTCTCACGTTTCAGGTGATATTATAAAGAAGTTGAAAGAGAATGGCTACGAATATACATGGGGAAATGTTACCATAAAACTTGCAGAAGCCTATGGCTTCTGCTGGGGGGTTGAGCGAGCAGTCCAGATTGCGTATGAAGCGAGAAAACAATTTCCAACTGAGAGGATTTGGATCACAAATGAAATTATACACAACCCTACAGTGAATAAGGTCTTACACTCTCAGTTATTGGTTTATTCTTCATGTTGATCTCTATTTAAATATTAGGTTGTTCATATAGTTATTGGCACTTCTGTAATCATAAATATTTGACTTCATCATGTCCAGCGGCTTGAGGAAATGGAAGTCAAGAATATCCCCATTGACCAAGGAGAGAAAAATTTTAATGTTGTTGACAAGGGTGATGTTGTGGTTTTGCCTGCGTTTGGGGCTGCTGTCGATGAGATGTTAACTTTGAGTGAAAAGAATGTACAAATAGTTGATACAACCTGCCCATGGGTTTCTAAGGTGTGACAGCTGAGTTGCAAGAAAATAGATTATAGACCCATATTCATCATTTGCAAACAGGTATCTTATGTCCCAGAGTTCTATCATTAGTTCTTTCCGATTTTACTTTCCAGGTTTGGAATGTAGTTGAGAAACACAAGAAAGGTGAACACACCTCCGTGATCCATGGTAAATATTCTCATGAAGAAACCGTAGCCACTGCATCTTTTGCAGGAAAATACATCATTGTGAAGAACATTGCGGAGGTATGTTGGCTTCATTTGTCTTTTTATTAGTACACTGTAAAATGTTTATGTTGTTTTCTAGAAATATTTAGAAGGCATTGAATGCCAGTTCTTATTTCTTGAACCCTATACACATTGCAGGCAACATATGTTTGTGATTATATTCTTGGAGGTCAACTAGATGGTTCTAGCTCAACCAAAGAAGCATTTCTGGAGGTGCCTCTGAGCTACCCTTTCCATTTATGTGAATTTAAGTTGTTTATTTTATCTTGGCGCAATCATTATGTGTCATGCTGCTCTGACATTTTTTTTTTTTTTTTCCTGCAGAAATTTAAGCGGGCAGTTTCTGAAGGTTTTGATCCAGATGCCGATCTCTGTAAAGTTGGTATTGCTAACCAGACAACAATGTTGAAGGGAGAAACTGAAGAGATTGGTCAGTCTCTACATCACTTGCTCATTTATCCATTTAGTAAAGTGCAATTTGACATACTGATTTTGCACCTGTTCTAAATAGGAAAGTTAATTGAGAAGACCATGATGCGCAAGTATGGAGTGGAAAACGTCAATAACCACTTTATGAGTTTCAACACTATTTGTGATGCTACTCAAGTATGTCATTTCTATCTTGTTATGCTTTTCCCTGAATTTCCTGTCAATTATGCATTCCTGATAAATTGCATAAAACCTTTAGGAGCGACAAGATGCCATGTATAAGCTAGTTGAGGACAAGCTGGATCTTATTTTGGTAATTGGTGGCTGGAACTCAAGCAACACTTCACACCTACAGGAGATTGCAGAGGAACGTGGAATTCCATCATACTGGATTGATAGTGAGCAGAGAATCGGTCCTGGAAACAAAATAAGCTACAAGTTATTGGTGGGCACTTGTGACACTATGAATTTTTCAAGAATAAAATTTCAACTTTGCATATTTTCCCCTTATTCTCTACATATCCTTTTTAAACAGCATGGTGAGTTGGTTGAGAAAGAGAACTTTCTGCCTGAAGGACCTCTCACAATAGGGGTAACATCTGGCGCCTCCACTCCTGATAAGGTAATGCTACTTAAATTCTTCTCATCATCATGCTCCAATTCTAGTTTACTCAGCTTGTTGTTCTCCATTTTTCCTTCATTTTACTTTCCTTTTCCCTCAAACCAAATTCAAGAATGTTTTCGAGTTTTCATTATGAATCTACTTCCAGCAGGAATCCATAGATAACTTCACATAGTGATAGCATAGGCTTGAGCTCTGAACAATAAATGGACTTTTTCAGGTAGTTGAAGATGCCCTTATCAAGGTGTTTGATATAAAGCGTGAAGAAGCCGTGCAATTGGCATAGACTAAGTCACAGTCTCGGACATTTTCAGTCCTGATTTGGCCAACCTAAGAACTTAGGAGGATATGTAATTTCTGTCCACCAAGAATTTAAACGTGTGACTTGTTTGCGTGTCTCTATTATATAGGTGATGTATGCATATTTAGAATAGATCTTTGTACTGAATTATCCTGATAGGATCATCAGTAATGCAAAAAGTGTGTTAAAATCCTATGAGTTTGTCTCCAGATTTGCTTAGTCCGAACAAGGTTACCCAAAGATTCTTCTCTGCAGAGGTTTTAAACTGTGCTCACGGTTGCCAAATATTGAGTTCATTGTAAGCAAAAGTGAACTTCACTCGGGAAGAACTGTATACTACAAAAGTAGTTTTGACTTTTGAGGGGTTGGAGAAGAAGTATGATCATTGATCAACATATGTTGTATCACATAAAAATCATGTATCTATGAATTTTCTCCTGTATACACAAGTACAATTATATCTACAGAGCAGAAATTTATGATTCTTGGAAGGCTCTGAATCCGATCTACAAGGAATCAATGGAATAAGTTCTAACCAAACCATCATTGAAGAGTTTTCCTGGCAACTTGTGTTGGTTTCTCCTCGGACTGAATCATCCGTGGAGTCGAACTATGTTATGTAATACTCTTTGATCCAAGTAAATGCCTCAGAGACTGAGACCATTTGATTCTTTGGAAGGAGATGATTCAACTATTTCAGGGACTTGATCAAGCAAGCTGCTTATTGCATCTGGAAATTCACCTTTCGCCCGGTTAGTCTTTCCTCCCACAACCACCATTGTTCCATCTTGTAACGCCCATATCTTTTAGGTGATTCGAAAATGCACAAACCCAAAAACAGTTACTGCTTCTGAAATTACAATCGAACAACTTAATAACAACGGAGCTCACCTGACTGTGTGACAAGAAGCTGATGCACGTCGTAAGCATTAAAGCTCCAAAACCCGCATACACGATTGGCACCCCTGGGTCGCTCTGAGATGCAATATCGGTAACATTTCAGCATCTTTATAAGTGAGAAAAAAAAAAAAAACCGATAAAAGAATTATTCTGGATTCCCTTTGGATTTTACCTTCAGGTCAAGGCCAGTGCTACCAATTGCATCTACTATTAGAATTTTGGTTCCATCAATCTCAATCGGAAGCTTAGAGTTGGGCCGCCTGACTCCAACAAATTTCCCTTCTTTATCATAAAGGATAATGGACTGCAAGTCACGCGCTAACATTGATCTGGATTCTCACAAATAGAAGGGATTAAAAGTGTTAAAAACCAGCACATTTGATAAAGATACCACATAAGACTTATAGTCTTGTCTTAATAACAAAACTTACATTCCCTTGACATCAGGAGAATCAGTATCACCTATAGGCAGGAATGTACCGAACAACTTCTTGTCTCCATTGATCTTTAGAGGCGCCATAGCCAAATTAAAAGGCCCTTCATCATCCTTCATGATCTGTAACGCTGAGAAACTCCAATCTGTTTGGTATATAGTAATGCCACCGTACCTCAACGGATCATTTACACTTATCGTCTTCCTCATTACCTCCTTCCCATCAAGGTCGTATAGTGATAGATCAGACCGAAACTGTGAAACCTATATCACAAAAAAGTACTGACTACCCATTAATGTTCGATAGATTGCGGGAAGGGAAAACATTATTATGCATACCTCTCCGCTCTCATAGTATTCCATGTAGAACCGATTGACATGAACTTCAGTACTGAATGCTTCTGAGGGAGTCGACAAAAACCCCGTTGGCCCAAGCACGTCGCCTATAACAAAGTTCAGACCTTGAGGAACATTCACCGACCCTCTAAAGCTTCCCGTGGCACTAATAGTTCCTCCGAACATTATCAGCAGCAGTGCCACATGTACTCCAATTGGAGCAATTCGGCCTGCCAATCCTTTAAACGCGTATAGAGCTGAGCCTTTAAGGAATACCTAGAGATGCAGAAACAGATAACTATACGTGTAAATAGTATATCTGAAGTGAGAAGAAACCGAAAAGATTAACAAATTAGTGAAGAGCTGATACCTCGTATCCAGCTCCCATCAGGACGGCCCCCAAATCTTGTATAGATGCTTTAGGGAGAGTGTCCGAATATTCCTGCTTTCGAATCGCCTGAGCTGAGTGTAAGAACGACCACCTACAAATCGGGGTTCCATAGCTGTTAACACTCAGAATTACTAATAATGCTCAAACAAGGAAGAGGGGAGACTCAAACCAGACCTCCTTGCTACTTTGACTAGGGGTATCTGTGTTGTGTAAGTGCAGGCCATCAGCGATGCTGCTAGAAGAGCCGATGTTCCTAAGAATATGGGCGATGAAAACATGTGATCGAAGCCAAGAGTGAGAACCCATCTCCAGTTGAAGAACCCAAACAGAGGATGATCTTCGGGGAACTTCTGAAAATAGAAATCTGGAGCCTCCCCTTGTTCGATGATTGATCCTACGAGGAACAAATGTAAACCGAAAAAATGTCATTTGCAGCAGAAAGTGGAATGTAAAGAGACTGATAGCTGGAATTGTTGGATCATAAATGGGATATTTAGTTCAACATTATATTCTTTTGAACCATGAACATACTGGTACAGAAATGATGGGTTAATATAAAGGTACTTAATTATCCTATTTAAACAAGCAAAGCAATCTCTCATTCATAAGTTACAATTTGCTGAGGCAAGAACTTTATTGATCAATACTTGATGCAATTTGAAATAGGATGTCAAATTTTAGCTCCAAATTTATATTCTAAACAGCTAAACTTCATTATCTGCAAGGCTAGAAGATATAGCAGACCGGCAAAATCTTGTACAGATGATGAATAAAGAACAACATCAAGAGAATTCTGGGAAAAAACAAAATCTTTAAGGAAAAATAAATACCTATGGCCATTAAGCCAGCGAGGGCAAACATCTCAGATATAGCGAGGGTCAAACTAGACAGACTCGCCACTACCCTTTTGGGTAATCTCCTCAACAGCCCCAAACCACCAGCTTTACTCTTCTTCGCAGGCGGTGGACCCGTCGGAGAGGCACCATTTCCGGCGTCGCCGGCGTCCAAAAGCGTGGGTGCTCCGTCAGATTCCGGCACCCTAATCTTGCTGGGCGCACTGTTCTCCTTGGCACCCTGCTTCTTTCTAGTGGTGTTGAGCTTGCAAGAAAGGGTGAAGGAGAAATTTTGGCCCTTGTCCCTGTAAACACCATAGATTCTTGAATTGCGGAGTGAAAAATGAGGTATGAAAGTGAAGTTTAGTTTTGGGTTTTGCAGTTGAGCCAATCTTAAAGGCCTAGTGCTAAGATTCATGATCGCCATTGAACTGACAGAGGTTAGTTTATCCACAGACATGCGTCCGAGAAGGGAGCTTACTATAAACTAAACCCTTTTTTTTTTTTTTTTTTTTTTTTAAATATTAAAATGGGCGAGGAAAACAGAAAGATCAACTACAAAAATCTAGGCTAAATTTTGCGTTTTAAAGAATATACTATTACAAATAATTTTATAACCTGTGGTTCGGTTTATTATGTGATTTTTTTTTTGTTTATTAATTTTTTAATATAATTGTTTTTTAAAAACCATGGCAGTCTATTCTTAATGAAAGATAAAAATGACAATAATGTAATATTAAGAGATAATTTCACTTATTATTATTATTATTATTTATTATTATTATTTTTTTATTTTTGTGTTTGGCTGATTTTTTTTCTATTGGGCTTACAGTCAACAAATTATTTTTTTTTCTATTTGATTTATTTTTAAAAAATATGAACATAAGCTTATTACGAAATTACTTATAAAATATTACTCCATCCGTTCCATTTTATGTGTCTAGTTCAGTTAACGAAGCTTGACTGAAGTTATTTTTAATTCAAATTTTCATAATATTAAGTTTAGTTCGTATACAAAATTTATATATTTAGAAACTACACTAAAAGTACTATTAAACATAAAAAATCAAATTTAAAAATGAATAAAAAGTACTAAAGAAAATAAACAAAGAAGAAATAGTTGATTTGACCAATGAATAGTAAGTAGAACAGATAAAATGGACAAGGGAAGTAATTATTTTTAAGGTTTTGCATAACCCGAAGAACTTGTTCGACTTGAAAATTGGAAACAAAGACAAATGGGTATCTGAACACAAATATGGCTATTCGACTCGTGGTGAGATTAATGCCGTGTATTTAAAATCAAGTTAGGGGTTGTAAAATTTTTCCTGACACGTTCAAATATTCGAACTTTGTTTAGTGGTTATATATGCATATATCTATTAGACTGAGTATATATATGACCATTAAGAGATGCCTTCTGTTAACCCTACTGATCATTTGTGTAATCACATCCCTCACTCCTTTCCATTGCTCTCTCCCAATCTTTCTAGTATCTTCTCTCGTCTCTAAACTCTTAGACTCTGAGTTCTCCGAGTTTTTGAGACCCTCGTGCCGCATCCGTCCGCAACTTAGGCACCCTCGTGCCGCATCCGTCCGCAACTTAGGCACCCTCGTGCCGCATCCGTCCGCAACTTGGGCACCCTCGTTCCGCATAAATCCGCAACTTGGGCAATATTATTAGTTTATTTCTCACAAACTCCGTCACTCTGGTGGCCCATTTATGATTTCTTGGTGGTCCTATGAACGGTAGTGGAAGCTCTAGGCTATAGCTTAAGTTTATATCATTTTGAAATTTTCAGTTTAACATGTCCTAAATGGCATTAATTTTGTTATGTTTACTATGAAATTTCTAGTTTAATATGTTCCTTAAATGACCTCTAATTTTGTTATGTTTATTGTGAAAATTTCAGATTGATATGTCTCTTAACTGACCCTTGATTTGGTTATGTTTACTCTGAAATTTCTAGAATGATGTCTCTTAAATGGCCGTTGATTTTGTTATGTTTACTGTGAAACTTCTAGTTTGATATATCCGGCCTTTGATTTTGTTATATTTGCTGTGAAATTTTCAAATAGATATGTTCCCTAAATGACCCCTAATTTTTGTTATTATTACTGTGAAATTTTTAATTTGATATATCCCTTAAATGACCATTGATTTTGTTATGTTTACTTTGAAACTTTCATATTGATATGTCCTTAAATAACCCCTGTTTTTGTTATGTTTACTGTGAAATTTCTATATTGATATTTTTTTTTTTTTGAAAATAATTTCTATATTGATATGTTCATTAAATAACTCCTGATTTTGTTATGTTTATTGTGAAATTCCCATATCAATATGTCCCTTAAATGACTTCTGATTTTTTATATTTACTGTGAAATTTTCTGTTTGACATAATCCTTAAATTCTTTTGAAGATAAAGAAACTCATTCATTTAATCATAAGATGAAGCAATTACAAATAGGATCGGTGAAACGGTATACCATTCCTTACAGTCAGACAAAGAAACAACTTCCCTAGCAATGCTACAAAGAACTTGAATTGCAGACTATTCCACAAATTTGAAGCTGAATTGGTTAGATGAATTTAACGATTCTTTAATATCATTGAAGAATTGATCAAACGTAGTCAAGACTAGCTTTGGTTGAAAAGTCTTGCACACCACCCAGTATATGTTTTCCATCTGTCGTTCATTGACAATATATCCATCGAGCTGAGATGCAGATGCTTTTTTACATTGTCATCTTTGTCACCCAAGATGAAATTCACATAAGTGTGAACATAATCCTTAAATTAAATGACCCCTGATTATGGATATTGGTGGAAGCCCCTAAATCTTAATTATGAAATCCATATACATGATTAACTTTTTAAGTACTTGATTCTAGATTTCTTTGTTATGTGCAAGTTTATAGATATATGACCCTTAAATGAAGGCATGAAGCCCCTAATTTTGAAATCTAGATACATGATGAGTTGTTTAAGTGTCTAATTCTAGGTTTCTTTGTAATGTGTAAGTTTATGGATATATGACCCTTAAATTAAACCCCTAATTTTGAAATCGTGATTCATAATGAACTTTTCAAGTGTCTAATTCTAGATTTCTTTGGAATGTGTAAATTTATGGATAAATGACTCTTAAATGAAGCTGTAATAGAACCAGTAGCATTCAAAAAAAAAAAAATGAAGCTCTTAATTCTGAAATCTAGATACATGATGAACTTTTTAAGTGCATGATTTTGGATTTATTTGTGATTATGTCTGTTTATTTTTCTGATTATGAATATATCTGTCTGAATATTTCAATAATGCATAACTATGACTTGACATAATTTTTCATAAAATTAACTGGTGCAATAGCAGTTTTAGACATAGTTTCTCATCTGTAATGAATATATACAGGCCCTGTTTGGTAAAAAATTGGCCTATATGCCAATTTTGGCCTATTTGACTACTATTAATTGTTTTTTTTTTTTTTTGAAAATGACTACTATTAATTGTTTAATTTAGTTAAAATATCAATATAAATGTTTGGTTAATTAACTTTTTGCAATTTCAAAATGCTAAAATTCAAAAAGCTACTCTAAGCAACTTTTTCAATTAGCTTTTTGAGAAAAGAAATTATACCAAACAGCTATCAGCAAACAGCTAATTTACCAAACAATTTTCTACAATCAGCTAATGTTATCAACTATTTATACCCTCTAATTCACACAATCAGCTAACAACTAACAGCTATCAGCTAACAGCCATTTTACCAAACAGGGCCACAATAAATTATGTGTACCGTTTCATCAATGCACAATGCGTGGTTCTAACTTCTTATTAATTGACCAAAGTTCATGTTAAATTTTATATTGTATTTTTTAATTCACTCATAGTATATGTTTAACCATTATGTCAATTTTGATTTGAATGGAGTCCGAACCTAAGACCTTGCTTATGAAAATTAATGAGCTGAGTAAGTTAAAATATTATAAATAATTTTGTAATTATATTCAAATAAAAACTTTATTAAAATTAACATATAACAAGTAATTATAATTAATTTATTATTAAAAAAATATTACCAATATTAAGATAGCACTGTGGTGAATATTCATTTTGCATAGAATTAGTGAATATCTAAAAATTTTACCCGAATTGTAATGAATCCAATGACTGATGAATAATCAGTCTTTCCCATTGCCATTCCTGAATCGAAGCCAAGTGTGAATTATCTTCATTCCTCCATTAAAACAGAATATCCATAATTAGTTTTCCTATATATACCTAAACCAACTGACACTAATAATGACGTTAGAGATCGAGCCTGAATGAACGCAACCAATAAGGTTGAAGATGCAAGCTTCTGGACAACTATATATTGCATTTGCATAACATCATCTAAACACAAGTTGTTAAAACGAAGTATTAAATAATACAAGCTAAGAATGTGTGGATAATGCCCTCGATCAACAAATATCTAAATCAAATTCCATGTTAATAAATTAGTTCAGGAAAGATGAACATTACTTTACAGATTACAAATCAATGAATTCAATATCCTTTTATTATTATTCTTCATGAAACAAGCTAGCTAGGGCCTAGGAGGACCACAGTTTAGTTTAGTTTGAGACTTGAGAGGTTGAGGTTTCCAGCATGAATCCTTAATGGTTGGGGTGTCTGATGATCCTTTGCAGAATCACAGTCCTGGCTCTGCGAATATCCCTGCTACACACATCAGCCTGCACCCCTAAATCCTCAACATTCTTCATGAAAACATCCAGCTTCTTCTTGATCTCTTCGATTGCAATCTTCACTGCCCCTTCGTGGTTAATGGCGAAATCCGCGTTTTCCAGGAGGGACTTTATCTCTACTTCCAGCCTATCAATCAGCACCCTTATGGTGTCCAAGTCTTTGATGCTCACATAACTGCCCACTTGCATGGAGTTGATGATTTCCTTCTGCCCTTTGATGGCGATTTCATAGTTCTTGAAAAGCGAATCGATCCACTTACCCATTGAGCCGATGGGGACCGAAGAGGCGGCTGCCAGGGCGCCTGCAACAGGTGGGGCAGCCACGGCAGCAGCCACCACTGCACAGATCAGAACGGCTGCAAATGCTGCAGCAAAGATGATGCTGGAGACCTTTCTCCAGGCGTGGATGTACTTGAGCTTCTTGTCGAGTTTGTTCTTTCTCGATTGCAGCCTCTCGAGCATTAGCATTTGGTGCATATAAACGGATTGGAAGATCTGGAAGAACTCTTCAGTGAAAGGGTCCCCAGCTTCTCTGAAGTTCTTCAGCTCCTCCAGGGTTCTGGCATAGCTATTCCCTTCAACCCCAGTCTCCGCCTCGAATTCCTGGAGAGCAACATGGATCAGCAGCTGCCTATCTCGAGCTCGCTTCAAGCACTTCTCCAATTCGACACAGAAGTCGAGTGTCTTCAGGCTGTTCTCAAAGTACTCCTCAACTAACTCAAAGAGTTCTTGGTTTTTCCAGATGTCCTTCTTGCATTCCAAGATGACCTTAACCACTTCTTGATTCATGTCTAGCAGACATCCTGTTACTTCTTTTAAGGAATCAAACGATAACGCCCTCACCTCAACACCTCCAGCAAGGGCACTGAGGACATGGTTGGTTCTTACTTGGAGAGTTGAATCAAAATTATGCAAATCTACATCAACCCTGCAAGCAGCTTCATATGAGTTTATCATTTCTGTTCTGTACTGCAGATTGTTAATTCCAGAGGCCGATGTTTCAGCAGGCTTCTTGCTACTCTGCCCTCCCATGATTTCAATTTCTTTTCTTTTAATCTCTACACAAAGACCACACCTTTTAACCATCCAACTTAGCTTTACACATAAACCTCAATATATGAATCTTGAAAGCCACAACTAAAACAAGTAAACAACACAACATCATATATAATAACCCTTTGAAGAAAATTCAACCCTAATTTCAATAATCACAGAAAGATGACAGCCAAATCGATCACTAGATATATTATAATAATCAGAATTAAATTCCACAGACAAGTATACTTACCTAAATTAGAACTGGATAAACTTAAGGTTGTAAAATAGGCAAAACCATGAAACAGAAGCACAGAAGAGATCCAAACTTCAGAGACTAAATTCAAGCAAGCAGATAGATAAAGAATGTCTCTTTCGAGGTTGAGAAACGCATATATATACAAGTAAATGGTTTTAAGGAAAGGATTGGAGAGCGATATGAAGAAAGATCTGGGAAAATATCAGGAAAGTGACACGAGATATAAAGGGAAGAGGGAAAAAGATTGAAGCTTGGAGAGAAGTAAAAACGTTGTAAGGGCCAAGAAAATGTGGGTTTGGAGATTTATACGAATAGCTTGCACGCATGAAGTTAATTCAAGATTGGAGATGGAAAACGCGGGAAGCAATCTCTTTCTCTCTCTCTCTCTCTCTCTTAGACATACACACACATACATACATACAAGCTACAGCCTACAAGGATATTATTATATTATATTATATTATATTATATTCTCCATTGAGAAATAGAGAGAGAAATCTACAGTTATGTATAACGCGGCGCTGGGAGAAAGCAAGAAACTGTGAAACTTGAGTACGAAGAAATGAGCTTTTCAGGGTTAAATAGGCGCCGGCAGGCCGGTGAGTGGTGACGAATTATGAGTGCTGTTTAATGCAGCCATCTTTTCTGAAATTACAAAACTACCCTTATAAAACTCAACTACTAACAAGTACTAAATGCACTAGGGTACTTATTATTTATGGGTAATTAATGGTGCCATTATATGTTTTAATTATCTAATTCCTTCGTCTTATTTTGTCTTATTTTATATGTTTGGTTCGATTTTTGGCTTTGAGAATGTAGCAGTTTTAAATCTCCAGACCAGCTGTTCCACTCAAAAAGGATGCCTACAATTCAGCGAGGGGATTAGTCACTGTTCGACGTTGGGATTTTTTTTTTGTTTTTACATGAATTTAAAAAAAAAAATATTTTCCAATACTTAAGCAAACAATTAGTCAATTACAACACCCCTAATTAAAATGAACAAATTAAAATACCTATATATATATATGGTAGGGTAGACCAATTTATTCTAAAAATATATACCTATATAAAATGGCTAAAATATCACATGCAACCCTATAACAATTGGGTCAAAGTTGATTGGATAGATTGCAATTTGCAAATGGGAAATGCTTCCTACTACAAAAGAAAGCACACCATTTTTGTCATTTTTTTTGTGTGGTTAATTATCCATTTTTTTAAAATTCCAAATATCAATTTATCAAAAATTGCTACATCAAATATTGACAAAAAGAAATAGAGTACGGTGATTTTTGTAGACACAAATAGCATTCTACTTTTCCAATTTAATGCTATTACAGTTAAAGAGTTTGGCATATTAAATTCGGTAGCTAAAATATATAGTAAAATATAATGATACAGCAATTAACTTTTTCCTGTTATTTCTGTCACCAACCTAAATAGTCAAACAACTACATTACATATATTAAAACTAAAATACTTAATTTCTCCTATTTTCGGTTAAACGAATTATTTTGTTGACTTTTTGTATTCCGATCCCTATTTTATATTTCATTATTTTGTATCAAATAAATTATGTGCACAGAAATTCAGGAAAATAAAGCTTAACACTTAAGTAATTCTTCACACAGAATTTATGTGTATGCAAGTTAAAGCATATCTAAACAAATTCACGTTTGGCCATATGGGTAATAGTTTTGTAGAACAGTGATTGATGTATGAATATTGGTGGTATAATTATACTGACAATCCCAAAAAATTCACATATAGTGCATGTTATGTGGCCAGAGATTATAGAGGGGTCCAAATTAAATGAAAATTTCATATATTGTAGTCATAAAGCTAAGGTGAAACAGTTATATGTGGTCCTAGGCTCCTAGCTAGTGAGTGATGCCTTGGTATCCAAGTAAATCATTTAATTCTAGGGAATGGTAAATGAGTGAAGTGATTTACCTTAAGAAATGTTATAAAATGGAAATTACACTTTTTTATAACGTGTTTGAATTGTATTTGGTTATAATTGGAAGTTAATGTACAATATTAACGAGTTTGATTGAAAATTATTTTTAGTTTCAATGATTATTTTACTTTAACACCTTCAATCTCTTTAATAATTATAACAATACAATAATTATATAAGATACAAATGCCAATTTGTTGGCTAATGTGCACACCCTTTTTATTATTATTAAATTAGATTAGATATTCCAGTGGTTAACTCTAAAAAAGTTAAAACTCCTATTATGTTGTTAAGAAATATAAACTATTAGGTTAAATTATTAGGTAATGATCCTAGAATGGTTGTTACAGCATTTGTGGAATATTTTTTGGTTGGACTTAAGTTGTTGATCCTAAAATGTTGTTGACTCCATCCGACTCGACATTATATTATTGTTCAAGTTTCTACGAAGACAATATTCTTTAGTTGTCTCATGTGCAATGATAATCAACAAAAGTTAAGATCAATCACTCTCACATGTTAGTTTATTCTTAAAGAACTCAATTTTAAAGAGATCATTTATATGTTGTTTGAAAAGTTATTACTTATTATAAAAGTTTTAGAATATTAATGTATGATAAAGACAATAACCAAAACAATTCTACTATTCACATTCTAGGAAGTATAATTTAAAAATTTACAAATTGAAATTTTATTAATTTTATATTTTTATTCAAAATGTATGAGTTTCTGTTAAACATAAATAGTGTGGGGATGTGAGATGTGTTTTACTTGTAACACAATTTAGAGAAGCTATAAAGAAAAAGGATAAAATTATGAGGTAAAAGGAGGGGAGAATTGAGAAGTGCAGAAGAATGAGGCAAAAAGTGCGGAAAAGAAGGAATGGGTGAGGCTTTGGCCTCTGGCGTGCTAAATGCAAATCTAATCCTACAAACATACACCTCCGCGTGATGAATCTTTCAATCTCGCTTTTCGCGCTATACCACATAATCCTACACGTGTCACTCTCTCCCTCCTTCCCGCACCTGCCTTTGAGACTTAATACCAGAGGCTACAAAGGATTCATTCCACGATACGTCAACAATCTATACATTCTTTCTACTCAATACTCATCATCACCTGCCCTGCCAACCCATTTTCCTCTCCCAATACACATCATCTATAACAATATCAATCATCATCATCTTTTTTTTTTTTTTTTTAATAATTATTTACTCATGTAGTCTTCCTTGTTTGGAATACATTCTCTCCAAATCTTGTTATTAATCAACTTTATAACTGAACGTTTTCAAAGGGTATACGTTCCAGAAACAAACAACATTTTTATTTTTTATTTTTTATTTTTCAAACAACAAACTAGATTAATTATTTAAAAAAAAAAAAAAAATACCAGTGCACTAAAGATCCGAACTGATAATTGTATTAATTAGCCCAAAGATGTCTAGACGCCACAATTTGTAAGATCACAGTATCTAGAAAAATAAGCTTCACTCCTAGCATTTTCACATCAAACTAAACTAAATTATTTTTCTCTCCCTAACTCTCTGTTATAAATCCTGGTGATTATACCTCAGCAGGAAGCAAAATCATCTCTTCATTCCTGAATGGAGTATTCCCTCGGGCGGGTCTGGTGGCTATTTGTTATAAAGGAATGCCAGAGAAAATATAAAGAAACCTACCATCTGGCATCATCATAAATCAATTGTTAGGATGTGATGATACTATGAATGCGACTGATATCGGGGGAGTAAAATTGTCCATATTTGGAAAATAAACAAGTTGATCAAGTAGAGGAGGTAGATAGATGGTTACCATGGAAAAGGATGCTCCATAATAGGGAAAAGCAGCTGTTATGAATCGCTCGTACTCGTTGTGTTTGAAGGGTCTGACTGGAATCTGCAAGTCAGAATTTTTTTTAAGATGATATCAATGAACTGAAAAAGCAGGAATTTCTAATGCCAAGGAACAATATACAGAGAGAGGGAGGGAGAACAGACCTGCTTTGATAGACTCAAGCTCGTGTATCCTAATCTTTGATATTCAACCTTAAACTGGAATACTCCATAAACATCTGGGACTTTGAAAGACGTATGATAGACGCCCTGGACAAAGTGAATTAAAAAATTAAAAACCATCTGATGAATCAGTTACAACATAATACCCAACTATGGAGCTCTGAAGCAATATTACAACCTGTTGATTAGTTGACAAAGTTTTCAAAACATAGGGACTCATCATGTAAAACTGTAATTGGACATCATCTGCTACGTATGGTACCCAGCTTGTTCCAGACCACTCATAAATCTCAACAGAGTATTCCTTCCAACCAAAATTCAGCATCAGTTGGTGTTCCTTAACCTATTAGCTTGATACACGTTCTATGCTCATAATCTTTACACAGATATGAATAATGAATTTACCAGGTCATCAGTGATCCTGTACATGTAAGGTTCATCCACCTCCCCAACTTTATGATGCGTAACATTCATAGCCTAGAAATTTTTAAAAAAAAGTATAATTCACATGATTGGTTGATACGTTGCAAATATCCCTATAAATATGTAAATGAGGAACTTAGAATTAAACATCAGACAGAACCTTGAGATGACCTCTTTCATGGAAGACCCATTTGCTAATTTCAGTCAGAAACTGTTCATTCCCAGATTTATCATGCCTATAATAGATATAAAGCAAATGAGAATTCAGAAGCTTAATGCTCACATTGAATTGTCAGTGAGAGAATATAGCATAGAGTTGGACAAACTGCAGTCTTTTGACAAAATATGAGAAACATTTGAACTCAAATACTTACTTAGTTGGGCTTCCAGCTTTCTGCACCCCAGATCTAAAGAATCTGTTCACAGAGAAGAGGTTCTAAAAGTCAATTCACGGTACTGTACAGATACTGTAAACAATTTGACAAGGCATTTACCGAATTACCGGTTGCTAAACATGCTTAAAGAGCCAGCTATTAGAATTCGAGCATTATTCCTAGCCTGCAAGGTCAAACAACTGTAGTTGAAATTTCTCAGTCACTTTTCTAGTTATGTCCATTATCACATATATGGGCCAGAACACATGACTGTAGTTCTCCAATAAATAGAATAACCTATTATTTATTGTAATGAAATTTCTTTCTGACAAACAACTAGAAAGTAAATCATGTCTCCAAAAACACTGTTACTTATGAATACCCACATTATGATGACCTTACACTCCTTTCTTTAATTGTTTACCCTTTTCATGTTTAGTGAGTTCTGGTTTGTGGGGACAGCCATGGAGAAAGAAACTATTACCTACCTGGATAACTGAAACAAGAGAGATTGCAGAACCAGTGAGTGCAGGTGGGTTTGACAACTTGGACTTTGGATTGGCTGAATATGCTGCTGGTGATGCTGATAGAACCTTTAAAGCCTGCATATATGATGAACTTGATGATACTATTTTAGACTAAGGAATAGTTGTTTGAGGTACACGTTCATGGTTCATATGTTTATGCTTTGCATTCTTGAACTCAATAGGAAAAAGCTTACCAAGCTATTTGCAGGATTTAAAGAATGACCAATCCCCTGAAAAAGTATTGGTGCCTGCAGTAGACATAGCAATTCAAAAATATCAAAGATTCAGCAAAAACTCCCAATAACAATAATCATCCATTATTTAGGAAAGGAAGATATGGATAGTACATAGCTCTTACCTCAAATGCCTTGCTTCCTAGGATCACTTCAGATTGAATGAAATCAGTTACCACAATTAATGTATGGTCCCCTTCTGTATCAGAAACTGCATAGCTCATGTGATCAAAAACCAAAGCTGCAGGGTCCTATTATCATCCATTCAATAAATATTGAGATAGAAGGGAACCAGATAGATATGCATCAGCTAAATCATAGATGGAATGTACAACGATCAGAAGTTGAGAGTTTTTCTCCCTTTTCCAAACTCCAGACACCTCAAATAGCACTGTTAATAGTATATCTTGCCAACTATACATATATAATAATAAGCAAATAGAAATGTCTATACATGTGTTCAAGTGTAGTATGCAACTATGCGAGTACCTCATCAAAATCAACTCCACATTCCGTAACGATTTCACGAATAAGATCAGAGGCAGAAGCATCAGCCGCCAGTATCAAATCGTGACCAGAATCAACAAAATCCAGTATTGATGCTGCATCAACAGACCCTCCAAATCCTAACCAAAAATAAAAATTAAACCACAACCTGATAAAACAGAGCAACACTCACTTAAAACAAAATCCATCCGTTTCAAGCAACAGTATCCACGATGATACAATTATTAAGTCCATACGAATTCAAACCACTAAATGTATATATAATGTATACCATTGGTGTGCGGACTTACGATCAATGGAAGGGGAGAAGAGAATCAGAGCGTCATATAAATACTGGCCGTGTCTCTGCAGAGCGATCTTTGGATCATCGGCGAGTCTGAATTCGAGGTTGAATCCTCGATTTTCTAGCGCCTTGAAGTAGAGAGAGTGAGACGATTTGATCGCGAAATCCTGGAGCAAAACCAGAACTCGCCTACTGGTGGGACTCTCCGGCGAGAATCCACTGCACAGAATCGCAATGGAACTCAGGATCAACGTAAATGTTAATCTCCTGAACATATTGAAGGCGAATTAATCAATCTTAGGGTTTAACAGATATCGATTCAGCTTCGTTAGACTGTCACCTCCACCTTGCAGAAACGCTCTATAGTTCTACTGCCGTATTACGTATGGTCATTTCTGATTTTGTTTATAGTCCGAAACAAAAATTTTAAAGTATATTTTAGCCCCTCCCCTTTTTCGAATTTTTTTTTCGCCTAAAACAGAACTTTTGTGTATTTCCTTTCAAGTCCCCTTTTAATATTTCGTACTCTAAACTCTAAAGTCATCAATAATACATGATTCTATCTATAGCCTATAGGTATGTAAAAATTTCATAATTTTATGAACACTTTTAAAATTGGGACAACATAGAAGTTCTCACCTAATAATAGTATTATTATATATATATAAATAAATGTTTGAAAAAAAATTATGAAACAACTTTAGGCAGTTATTTGGTGTTTCATGCATGCATGATGCATGTATAAACTGATTTAAAATTTGTTTGAAATTTCATTATCATTGAACATATCTGATGGGGATATTGGGGTTGGGCTTTGGCCCACTTGCTATTGGGTGGTTTGTGGAGGAGGGAGGCCCAGAAGAGCGGCCACCCCGGTGGCCGGCCGTCGTGGACCGCCAACTAGGGGCATCGGGTGGCGTGACGACTTTTTCCGGAGAATGAGGCGCTCCGGGCCCCCTGGGTGCGCCCCAACATGCCCTGTCGGCATGGCGGGGCGTTCGCGTCCAAGGCGGCGCTCGGGTCCCGGGCATGGCGGAGATGCCACCCGCCGTTGACGCGGTCACAGCAGCTAGTGGCGGGTACCGCTTTCAATATTGTACTATTATTTCTTTATTCAGAATATAAACATTGTCGATCGAGCATCAGGTGAGACAGTAGCTGAAATTAATGTAAATAACTTGTTGATAAATTGTTAGTAGACAAACAAGAGTTTTACTACCAAAACTAAAAGTTTTTGCATCTGAGGCTGTAGGATACAATCCAATCCAATCCTTGAACTGGTAAAATGATGAGCAGGAAAACAAGTAAGCCAAAAACCAGAATAGCTTATACTTTTGCCCTGGCTAAAGAGAGAGCTAGCTAGTGGCAAAGTTTCATGCATTCTAACCCAGGATATCTAGATAGAAACTGGAAACTAAACACTCAATCACCCTTCTCTGAAAGATCCATTTCTAGATGTTCTGAATTTTCGGGGCAGTAAACAGTCTCTGTAGTGGGAGTGCAAGAACAGCGACGATATGGATACTTCTTTGTCCCTGCGGCTGTGGCGCATTGAAATCGAGGACAAGCACCTGAAAGAGCTTCTAAGCCTTCTCTTCTCGCTGTCAAATCCCGGGAAATCTGGACCTTTCTCCACACCAGATGATGCTTTGATGGCTTCTGGGAGAATGCAGTTGCACAGTGATCCTACACATAAAGAGAGGAAAAAAAAAAATGAATTCCCATTATGTGATATTATGTAAGTCGATAGAAAAGAATATGAATGAAGCACCACCTATTTTTGCTAGCCGGTTCACCCATTTTGGAATGCGGTTTCCAGTCATCTTGTAACATATATCCTCACAGAAGTGGTTACAGTTCTTCATAATCAGGTGATACGAATCCCCGCTGTAGTTTGAAGATTGTAGCTCCACGAATTCCCTAACCTGGATGGGATCCAAATACGTTGTCCCGATGAAAACTGACTTTCTGAACTTAAATCCAGGGCACTGCCGAGGTTCAATTTCAAATACGCCACTCGTTGGATATTCATGCGCTCCAAACGCATATTCAACACCATACACTGTAAAAGCACAACAGAATCTTCAGAACACCATTGAGTGTGGAGTTTGGAATCATTCGTTTCGACAATCAAAGAATCATTTACACACTTTTCACCATTACTAACTCAAAGTAGCAACAAAGAAGTATCCACACTTGCTACTTAGACAAACATTGTGCTCTGATCCAATCCTATAGCCATTACTTCTGCTACTCCCTCTCTAGTTTTACATGGTTCCAAATCAATATATGTCTGTTGAAACACAAAAGTTGTGTCTGTAGGAATATGTCTGTTAATTGTGTAGAGTTGTGTTTGTAGGATTGTGTCCTTTAAATCTGTATATATTTGTTTGTTGTCTCTCCATTGAGACATGGAAGTAATATAACAAATCTTCTACATCTTTCTCAACATGGTATCAGAAGCCAAAAATTTGAAATTTGTCAAATGCATTTTCCTCTTTCTCGCCCAAATTTTTTTAAGAAACTGGCATTTAGAAGTTGGTTCGGTTCATGTTTCAGAACGATATTCAAACTAATTGTTAAAATCACACATAAGAGTGTACACTGACCTTCTACTCCAGTATGGAAGACACCAACTCCTGCCCAGTACAAATAGCCATTCATGGATGTCAAATCATATACGTTAAGATAGACGGGTGCACTTCCTGGACTGTATCTTGCTGGCTTCACATTTGAAAACATGCAAAAGCGAGTGGCTGATTCATCTTGCAAATGGGGGATAGGTACTATAGAACGCAATCCATTCTTTAGTTTCAACTTCATGTTAAAGGTGAAACTAGGCGTAACTCAATACCTGGCTGGTCCCAACCTGCTGCAATGCAGAGAGTATGGTGTCAAATGGTCAAATCCTCAACATAAAGAAATTACAGCAAGTTAGAAATCAACATGAATGATATCCAGTTATCCACACACTTGAGGCAAATACAAATTCAATCAAAAGTAATGCAACATCTATCACGTTCTACTCCCGTCTCTTGGCTATATCAACAGCATCATCAATATTAGTATACATATGTAATGTATCAATGTAACTTTTTTTGGGTGTTACCCAGGTATCCATTGTCAGACACAGTGATTAATCCCCTCGCGGAGTTGTAGGCACCTCTAAGGGTGAGACATCTGGCCTGGAGATTTAAGACAGCTCCATACCCAAGACCAAAAGACTTGGTTAAACCTTTTGTGTTCAAAGACTTGGCACTCACACTACATCATAGAAAGGAGGTCAAAAGAGCCTCCCTTGATTACATCTGAAAATATTATGCAGAATGTAAATGCTTGACTCATTTGCAAAACTCTCCAAGAAAAACTTCTGTTCTGAATCTTGATTTCTCAAGTGTTCTGACCCCTATTGTGCTGATAAGAACTGACTTCACAAATATACAGCATAAACTTGATAATTATATACAATAATACATCAGGGAACTCAAGACCCAATCTGAAGAGTCAATGTTTACCTCAGTGAACTAAAAATTGTGGTTGAAAGTTCTCAGAAAAGAGGGAAATAAAAACAAGAAGCTTCAGGTATTAGCAATGAAAGGCTGGGTTGATGTTTGATGACATAATATTGAGGCAAAGAAACAAAATTAGATCTGAAGAACAAAATGGCTTGGGGACATGCCATATGGGTATCCATGAGGACCATGTGGCCTCCTCATTTTCCAAAGAAGCAACCAAAAATCTATAGTTTATAACTTTATATTCCTGAAATCTTTTAGAAAGTAGATCAGAGTTACAAGAAACCTTAAAAGAGAAATACCCAGCAAACCAATCAAACAATGCAGGTCACTACAGGCCACTGATTCATTCACTGAACATAAAGATTGGAGCTTTCAAGCAAACCCATATACAGAAATCTGAGATCAACCCATTTATGGATTTACCTTATTATATTGAGACTTGAGAGGTAGTCAATGGAGCAGGAAGGAGAAGCCCGAAAGGGACACCATTTTGAGTGAAGAGAGTGTGCCTCAGCCAAACAGCAACATTCTTGATTCTTTTAGTCTGATGATGACAAATGTTATCAAAGCTCTGCCAGGCTGACAGTGAAGAAAGAATAGGAAAAGGGTAAAACTGATGCGACATTTTATCATTTTTTTTATTGCTTTAAAAAAAATTGTTTATAAGAAGAGGATCTGATGATTCAAGGGTCCAACATGAGATTTCCCTTTTGCGTGATAATGATAACATTAGTGAAAGGGAAGTTTTTTGTGATAGATCTTCCATATCGTCTTTTACAGAGAATTGAAATCGAAAGAATCTAATAGCGCAACAGACAAAGTTAGTTTCTTTTCTTTTTGCTACAAAAGGAGATGAAAACATGGAAGAATTCAAGTTTACATAAAGAAAATTTTTATATTATTACGGAAAGTGACATTTTATTTGAAATTTTTAAAATGTTTTTCCTTTTTATATTACTTAAAAATTATATCATTTTCAGTCGGCTAAGTCACAAAGTCGGATTTACACAATGCACAATCTTAAATAATGATTGCAAATTTCTCTATCACCAAAAAAAAAAAAAGTTAGTATATAATTTTCTTGTATATCATAAACAAACACACAAAAGTGATGAATACACGAAGGGAAATCGGAATCCCAAACTGAAATGCCGCCATCAGAACCACGAGTATGAGCCAAACAGTTAGCTAACCTATTTATAAAATGGATAAAGCAAGACTCAGTGAAACCGAAGAGTTTTAGACAATCACTCAAAACAAAGCCGAAATATGAGAAATGTATAAAAAAAAATTTAGCTAAAACTTGTATTAGAACTTGACAATCCATATCAATACGAATATCTCGGAGGTCCTTTTCAGTGATCCAATTGAGAGCTATCCTATACGTATGTGCTTTTGCTAGAAGAGGATCATCGTCACAAAACAACGACTTTTTTATTATTATTTTAATATGAAAATGAAAGTTTTGGAGCATAGAAAGAATATAGAAAAGAAAAATATTTGAAGGAGTGTTTGCTAATATTATTCCCGTCATATAAAATTAAATAAAAAAAAATTACAATCTCATTTTCTGTACCAATTAAGTTAGATGTAATAATAAAATAACATAGTGGAGAATAGTCCATTGGTATTGGTGTAAACGATAAGTTAAAAGAATTGAAGGCTTTTTTGTGGACATATTTGCAATCGCCATTCGCCTGCAAGTTAACAAAACAAAACAAGCATCAGCTTCAATTCTCGTAATGCGGAAAAAGTTTTTAAAAGAAATGCGTCAAAGAGGCTCCTCACTCTTCAACACTGGACTTCTAAAGCGTCAACTTCCACTCATGGCTACTTGAATTGGTCCCATTCATCAAACACAATAATTACCCTTCATTAATATGTCCACCATTACCACCCAAATTTAGATTTACTTTCATTCTTTTCGAGTGAAACAAGTCTCTATTAGTGTAATTGAATTCTTTACTAAAAAAAATTATATGTAAATCTCTTAAATTGTCTAAAGAAATGTATTTAAGTTTTTATATAACATGTTCAACAAGTTATTGCTGATTTAGCTAGAATGTGGACTTCTTATGTGGACAACTAGAGGTAAATTTTATTATTATTATTATTATTATTATTATTATTATTATTATTATTATTATTATTATTATTATTTCATATTTCATATATATAGTGCAATTAAACCTCCCATTTTTTAAAAAAAAAAAAAACTTGATTGAGCCACTTAAGAAGGTTATTTAATTTCCTTTTTTTTTTTAATGAAATGAGATGTGGTAGGCAAAATTTTCAAGGGCCAAACTAATTCTCTTAAATAAAATATTATATTGTCCCAAGTCTATAACATTAATCAATCAGTTTTCTCCATATTACCAACAAAATTAAAAAAAAAAAAAACAAAACACTAACGATATTAGGCTATCATCATCCCAGCAAGTGAACCCTTTTAAGATGATGTAAAAGGTAATGTGTTTTCTTTCTTATTTTATTTTGTTAGCTTATATGGCTTGCAAGCTTGCTATAATAGCAAATTTGCAATTGACTTTCATTTCTTTTTATTATTTTTTATTTGCTATTTTATTATTACTTTATTATTACATTTATAATATAAAATGTAAGTGAAACCACTTTTAAAAGTGAATATTTTTAAAGGTGACAGACCATCGCAAGGATAAGGATAGCCTTATTGCATTATTACCATATCTTATGCAATAAAAGAGAATTGTTTTACAGTGGTTATGAAGAAGTACACAGCAACACAGACCCAGTTCGCCGCCAATGGCGGAGTATCCAGTTTGCAAAAGCATTAGCACTCCTAATAATACAATCCAAAATTAAATATTTATATTGATATCTTTATCGTAGTAAAGTAGGGGGAAATTTACAAGGAAACTGTACCTAATTTTGCATGGCAAAATAAACTAGTACAAACACATACGGTTGGGTACAAGTGTAGAACATAGAAGCACAGATCCTCACATTCAAAGGATCTATCCCTGCACTTTGAAGTGAATCATTATTCACCTCAGCTCAGAAAGTCCTAGCTGCACCTATCCATTCAGTTTGCTATACAATTTTTTCAAAAAAACAGAACAAAAACAAAAACAGGAACTAGTTTGATTGAGAACTCTTTACTCAATCATCAATTCATCATCCTCAGAATCTGATTCATCCTCCACATTTGGTCCTTCAATTGCAGCACTAGATTGCCTTTGTTCTGGGCGAGTGTTAACTGAAAAAAATTAAACTGGGCATAAGGTTTCCTGAAACAACTACACTACAGAGTAATGAAATACACTCCAAGGTTTCCTCACCTTCCTTAGACGCCGCTAAAATCTTCATTAGAATTGTCTTCACAAACATCACTTCCTCCTCATGCTGACTCACAAACCTAGACTGAAACCCCAAAAACATCCAAGGTTGCAACTCACCCACTGCTTTAATTTGTTCATAAAAGGATCAAAATGTGTAAACTATTTACCATTTCACCATATACAAATCCAACCATTCGGTCAAGCTTAGCCTGATGGTCCAAGAGGAAAGGCCGAAGATGATTCATATACACTTGCTTCGCACCCTGCCATGCATAAATTTCCTCACCAACTTCTACAAATCTCAAGTGGTTTCATATAGTAACACAAAAAACAAGAGAGAATCGACCTGGCCGGACTTACATCAATAGATGGAAGTTGAAGCCAAACAAGAAATGCTAACTTCGTATGATAGTATAGTGGAAACCTTATTATTATATTGAAAAGAGATGGCAACAGATTAAGGTCAGAAAACTGAAAAAGTAAATACAATAATGGCTTAAGAGACAGGAAAGCAGGAATAATATGTACCAGTTAAGAAGCTTATCCGTGAACAATTCTACCATGCTAAAAGATCCATAAGCTGCAACCAATAGGAATTCATTAGTTCTAAGGATACACACTACAAACTGCCAACATTCATCAAGAATATTCAACAACACCACCAACCTGCCCAGTACATAAGCCATTTTTTTTGCTCATCGTGATCCCTTCGTTCAATTGCCTTAAATGTAGAATAAACAGGTAAAACAACACCAACAGAACAGCTGCAGAAGCCATACCATAGTGAAGCCTCATTAATAAGATCGAGTTGTCTAATCTTCAAATGCATAACAGGAATATTCTAATTCTAGCAATTAGTATTATAAAGGAGTAAATAATTTCATTGCTCTACTATTTTTTATCAGGAGTTTTATTGATCATTGCAGCAAGCAACATTGATCACTTGACTAATATATATGGTTAAGCATATAGAAATGGATCACCCTAAAGAAAATCATCCCTTGTACTGATAAGTAATTGTAAAATAAATATAAAGTAGTCGAGATAATAAATAAATAAGAAATATAAAAGCTCACCTTGCTGTTCGGACAACAATGTTAGAACCAAGTGGGCAAAGAAGTAACCGCAACCCAACCTGAATGAGTTGGATTCACATTACTAAAACTAAGAATTTAGGCATAAAGAAATTGTGTTTAAGCAACTACAAGAATCTCATTTCTTGCAATAGCACCAATAACATTTGAATCACAAAAACCACCCTACTACTAATCCTCATAAATATAAAAATATATTAGTAATTGATATATATACTTGAGGTTATATTGAAAATATAAAAATATATTAGGAATAAATGTAATATTATATATATATATATATATATATATATATATATATATATAAAAGCCAAGCCTGAAAGCTTTGGTAATCATGCTTTAAAATAAAATAGGCTTAAGTCTGACCCCTTTTACTAAATAGGCTAGGACAGACCATAAGCGCTATGAAGGGAGTGACATATTTTCATCCCTAGTCACACCTCAAGAAACAAAAAATTCTTCAAAATCCACTTAAAACCAAAATTTTCAAGTTCAGAAAGTTAACAGCAAATGGAATATGTAAGGTTGCATTCATCATCCAATATCATTGAAACAACAATTTCAAAACAAAATTCAACAATAAAATCCTAAACCCCAAAGCAAACTATAAATTTAGAAAATCTCCATAAATAAAAAATCAGTAAAATCTCATCCCAATTAAAAAAAAAAAAAAAAAAAAAAAAAATGTAAACCAAAAAACTATATTAGCAATAAAATCGAAATTCCGGGACAAAAATATGTGCATTAGAGATTTCTAGAATGGAAATATATTAAAAGTCACCTCCGAATTCATCTTCTGAGGTTCGAGAATGCTTCGATCTAAGAAGAAGATACCGTCTCAATCTGAGACGAAGCAACCGTCTCGATCTGGGACGGCTTCGATCTTTACAGATGTGAGATGAAGAGACCGTCTATATCTGAAACGAAGAAGAAGGCTGAGACGGAAAAACACGAAGCATCGAAGAGCTTCTGATTTGCAAGAAGAACGAAGAATGGAAATAAAAGAAGGATTTGATTTGCAGGGAGGATGGAGAAAGAAAATTATAATATGTTGCCAGCTAGATCTTATTTGCATGGCGATGAAGAGGATAATACGCGAAGTTTACGGAGGATGAAGAAAAACAATACCATATTTGACTTTAGCTAAATTTATCATGTAATATTCTCTAACCTTAAAAAAAATTTACTTTTACCTAATTTACAATTTCTTCACTATTTTTAAAAGTTACCCAACTTTCAAATTATAATCCATTATTATTATTATTATTATTATTATTATTATAATATAACCAAATAATAATATAATATTAAACAAATAAAAACAAAACGAAAAATACTACATGTACTCTCCCATTTCACTATATTTATAGGTGCACACAGAGTCAATAACACTTCCACTGAGGCTCAATCTCATGACCTCCCACATGGAAGAGGTCAATACATACCATGTGCTGTCATCTGAGCACAAGGTGCTTGGCGCCGTGTACTATTTAAAAGGTTTCAAATTGTCAAAACTTTCATTCCATGTAGGATTAAAAACAAAAATTTAAATAAAAATAAAAATACCACCTAAACTTGCAACACAAGACAACTTGTAGGGATAAATTGAGTTCTACTACATATACTTCCAAATCTTACTTTCTCAAATTTACTCTATGATGTGGCAAGTATTGATAATCTTCTCTCAATCTAGGATTCTTTTCTCAATTTCACAAGTAATACTCGTATCTCCATTTTTTTTTCTTCAAAAATTTTGAGGATGGTGCTAAAAACCTCAAAACCACCCTAATACAACCTGATACCAATGAGGAATCAATAAGACAATAACAGAAGACAAGCTCAAACACAGCAATGCATCAGGTCATCAAACAAAATTGCCTAAATCCTTCCAAGATATCAGAATATCTGACGGGCAAACTGCTAGTCTTAAACAATCAATGTTCAAATCATGGAAATAGAGCAATGTAGTGTATTGTTATTATCTAATTTTCACAATAGCAAAACCATTCATTTCTCCTGCTCGGTCTCCTCTTCCTTCTTCTCATATCGACGTTTGAACTTGGCAATTTGACCAATGCTCTCAGCCATCTGACGCCTTGCTCTGAAGTGATAAACCTTGCCAACCTGGTGTATCTTAGTCATCATAACTGGCATCAATCTGCCACTCTGGGTCACATACGATATCCACTGCATTTGAGGATGAACTCCCTTCTTCATTTTTACCCTAACAAACAAAAACACAATTTGTCTGATGAAAACATCATTTCCTCAAGATTTTTATGCTTGTTAAAAGATAAGGTTCAACCAATGCTCTAAATGAACTGAACAAAAGAATACCAAGCCACCTAGGTAAAGGGAAACAATGTAATGAAAGAGATAATCATGTAACTAGGGGTATAACCGAGGCTGAATAGTCAAAGCTTGAAACGCTACTTCATTTTCAATTTTTTACACAAAAAAATTGTAATAATATCCTAATGAAGTACAGCAAGCACAATTAAATGTTCAATTATATACAACTATTACAAATCACGCAATATCAAATAAGTAGAATTTTAGTAAAGGAAAAAGGCCATCATCATTCAACAAACTTGATATAAAACTAGAGATTCCCTCATATATTGATTAATAATAAACTGGCTATCTTGAAAATATAACTCCATGTTCAAAAACTCAAAAACGCAACATGAATTCAGATTTGTTTGTCGTGTAAATTGCATCTACAATTTCTTGTTCTTCACAACCCGTAGCTAAATAGTACAGAATACTCCTTTGCACTTTTAATGATGGAACAAATGACAAAGCTAAAACTTGAAATTGATTAGCATGTGAGAACTGTGGCATCAATAAAGCAGATGGATAACATTATTACAGAGCCAAAGTCCTCTGATTGCAAAATGGCTGAGTTGAAGAAAACAAATTGCTATCACACTTCTACAATTTAAATACTCCAAGTAAATGCAGTCAAGACTTACTCCGTGTTTATCCATATACTTCTATCAGCGCAATATGTTCTCCTAAAAATGGAGATAACCATTTCATATTTCATAATATTAATTGTAGTACCAACTCTATTATACAATTACAACTACAACTTAGATTTAAACTAAAAGTTGTCCTTAAATCTCTTTGAGCTTTCACTCGTTCAACTTAAAGCTGAATGCAATCACAATTTCAATTCTCTCTTGTGTCCTCGTCAGAAGATAATCAAAATGGCCAGATGTTTGAGGCCCCACCTCTAATCTCATACACACAATACTCTGATAATTCATACACACACTTTATACAAAACCACAAATCACAAGTTGAATTTATGTATAGCTAAAGAGAGAAGAGTTAGAGAGAAATTACAAGCTGCACTGAAATAATTTTCGGCAAAATGGATCAAGTGAACCTTCCTGGCACGCTTGCAGACCTTCTTGAAAATGCTCTATACAAACCTAATTAGCAAATCTATGCTTGTAGAATTGAGTCCATAGCATTGTGTCACGAGACCCAGAGATAGGGGTAGGCATTTCGGTTTTTTTTTTTTTTTTTTGGTTGAAAATGAAATCAATCAGATTAGCATTGTAGTTTGCTACAGTTTCGGCTTGAAAATTTTCAATTTTAGCTAAGATTTAATTCGGTTCGGTTTGAGAAGCCAAACATTTCCTTGTTTCCTAGCACACATAATTAATTAATTATTTTACTAACAGTTTAAATTTCAAAATATAAACAAGAAGTCAACAATACATATTTCAAGACAACAAGATGAAGAATCATCCATCTGTTTTGAATTCTACAAGCAAAAAAACATTATGTGAATTCTACAAGAGTACAAGCCATCTTTATGGAAAGAAAAGAATCACATAAATCAAATGCCATTGGTAAGGAGTAAAGAGTAAAGAAGGAAGGGTCACCTCGTCCGGCGTCCGACAGCGTCCAATCTCTTCACCTCGTCCGGCGTCCAACGGCTCACTGACTCACTCTCACTCGCACAGTCGCACTCCGTAGACGTAGAGTTTCGCAGAGAAGAACTGAAGAATATGGAAAATTGGGATTTAGGATCTTAGGGAAATTAGGGATTTAGCTCATTATTATTATTATTATAAACAGAACAGTTTTCAGTAAAAAAACAGAGTTCGGTTTGCGTAGCCGCCGTAGCGTATAACCATTCGGTTTACATTCAATCGTTATACCCTACACCACGGCGCTCATAGCACTGTGCGCCGCGCGTCTCCCAAAACGACGTCGTTTTGGGAGGCGGTAGGAAGTTGCTGGGATTATGTGTATTTGTTCACACGGTTATGTGTATTTGTTCATACAGTTATGTGTATTGGTTCATACAGTTATGTACATTTTTTATACAATTATGTACATTCTTTTTATACAATTATGTACATCCGAATCAGAAAATTTGTATGTATTATGTTAATAGTTGATGTGTATTATGTTAAAAGTTTTATGTTTATTATGTATTATGTTAGATTATATGTATTATCTTTTAAAAAGAGTATGTATATTTTGTTATATAATTATGTACATTCATGTATACAATTATGTGTATTCTAGTATAACATTATGTACATTCTTGAACAGCGATTTTTTTTTTTAAAGAAAAAACTACTGCTATTCACTGGGACGGGAAATTTTTTTTTTAAAAAAATAAATTAAAACGACGTCGTTTTGCATCTGGGCGCATAGTGCAACGCGCGCCATGGTGTAGGATATAAATTGCCGTTTACATTAATAAACTGAATCAAACTAAAATGTTCACCCTTACTTGAGATCATAATTCGGCCTAATCCAATCAATTTAGGCCCTTTTTTTTTTGCTAAGTCCACCAATATTCATGAGCCCAAATGCCAATTCTTGGGCTCTTTTTTTTGCTAGGATTTAAAAAGCAGGATTCTATTTTTTTTTTTTTAAGTTCTTTTTTTTTTGTACTCCCTTTATTTTATAAAAAATACAAAATAAGTTTCAACTATCAAATTATACCATGGACTAGGATCTACCTTACATTGTGGACACTAGTCCAAAATAACATTAAGATTATATGTGCTTACCGTTAACATATTCTATACCTGCAATTAACAATTTATGTCCATGTAAATAAATTGAAGAAAGATAACATGTTAACTACAGACATATAAAATAGTAACTACAAACACATAAACTATTAACGACATGTACATAATATATTAACTGTAGATACGTCTGCAGTTAACATATTTTATACCTACAATTAATAGTTTATGTGTATGTAATAGCTCACAAACCACATAGAGATATAAACGGGCATTAGGAAGATCTTACAGGACAAACCAATTCAAAAAGATCCAATAAACTATTCTAATAGCTCGCAAACCATATAGGAGATGTAAGATCAGATCTTATATATCGGACAGATTAAAAATGTGTTAGTAAGAATGTAACCGGTGACGTTATATAATAGTGGCGGGGCTGGGTGGGATCAAACGTCCCTATTTTATCACAACCAGGTTATACCAGGAGCATGTTGGCATGTTGGTCACTTGAATTGGTCTGTAATTTTCAGAGGTTAACAATACCAAACAACGTATGATTGGAACATCCACGGCATATAACACAATGCTTATCTCTTTGCTAAAAATAGTGCATGTACCGAAAAGCAGACGCCAATTCCTCAATTAAGATTCGATTTTCACAAAGGATGGGATGCAAATTAAATTAAAACATGATAGATGCAACATAGGAATCTGAGTGAGTCCAGAAAGCCATGATTAGGGCGGTCGGTCTGCAAGTTGCAATTATGCATGCATGTCTATAGTGGGAAGATAAGGCCAAAACGATGGAGGCCCGCGGGGCGAATAATTAATAATAATACCCCCGGCCCGTACAGCAAGTGGTGGGACTTTTCCCCGGCCCGCCTCCCTCACACTTGCACATGCGTGCAGTGCCCAACAAATCTTCAACCCCAAGCCGCAACTATATTTGGACATGATGATATGCTTCATACCTCTAACGTGCGTGGTTTAATACTTAATTGCTTTTCAGGACCATTATTCATTCTTTATTAATTACACCTTCAATTGCCTAACCTTTCATGCTCGTCCTTGATATGCAAGTAGTGTATGGTCTAGTTACATCATTTTGTTAAGGGTAGGTTTGAATCTACAACGTTTTGCCTACCTCCTTCAATTCCATAGCATATCAATATATATATATATATATATATATATATATATATATATATAAGTTGAAATGCGGCTGTGCCTTCCGGTGCAGTCAGTGCTTCTGTACCCATAGTTATGCAAATATGCACCAACAATGTTAGAAAATGCACAACAATGAAATGCACAAATACACCAAATAACGCACAACACGCCAAAAAAAATACAACATAAGTGCATAACTCCCGATTCCCTAATTGTGCATTTTCGGACACTGTGTAGTGCTTTTATTCATATCTAATGGTGCATTTTTGGTGATGCATTTTCTAACATTGTTGGTGCATATTTGTATAACTACTGGTGCGACCGCACTGATCGCACGGGAAAACCACCGCACCTGAACTCTACTCTACTTACTAGATATATAGGTCCTCAGTCACTTAAACTTTATTTAACCATGAAAAAAGGGGGGGGGGGGGAATGAGAGACAGAGAATTCACAGTAGTAACACTACAACATCATCCAATTATATATGTGATTGTTACGTTGTTATATATACTGTCTCGCTTTACGTTTTCTTTAGCCATCCACTGCACAATTCACCTAAGCATCCTTCCAGAGAGATTCTTACAATATACTGTATATAAAAACTTTTTGGTTTGATTTTGCAATTCTGAGTAGTGAATATTTAAAGTTGTTGTGTTATGATCTTTAATTTTAACGTGGCAAAGTAAATAAGTATGCACGTCGAGGTGTGAAGTTTACACTTGTAAGTGGCTTATCCAATCCATAACAAAAAAATTTTGGGATTCTGTATGCCTTTTATCTCTTCCTATAAGATAACCTATCTGGCTAAGAATTGAATCATATATATACTGAGACATCATTAGATTCACATAACGTATTACTGATGTCAGCTATCATAAATACATGCACCATAACAAATTTTCTCTCAAAAGGTTTCCAAAATCTGACCATAAGAGCATCTGAAAAGATTTAAATCATAGTGACTCAATAGCTCAACAGATTAAATGATCTGACTACTTGGAACATAATGCTCACACTGTCGTTGTTGAGATTCAAACATTAGTATCTTCTCTCAAATATTACCTATTGAACTAGCAAAGTAAGTCGGTGTGGGCATAAAAAAAAAAACTTTTTTTAACTGGTTATTGTGATCCCCGTATAACATCAAATCAGTTCAGCTGTCATGACAGTTATTTGCCTATTTGGTAGGAAAAAGGCAGAATGGAAGCAATATTAAATGCATGCCTCAATTTTTTTTTATTTTTTATTTTTTATTTTTTATTTAAAAAAAAAAAAAAAAAAAAAAAAAAAAAACCCACCAAATCAACGGTTGAATAACCTCAACAAATCGACGTGGTTTCTTGATTAGAAGTTGAATTCGATTATAATAATTATTACGAAAGAGAACAATATTATACATATTTTTGTCAAAACAAATTTCACCTGACAAAATAACTTCCACTTACAAATAAATTAAGAAAAATACTATTTGTACTTTCAAAATCTACTTTTAACTTTTACTCCTCACAAATATGAGATATAGACAATTTTCATGAATTCACAAAAACGACATTTTTATATTTACCACATTAAAAAATATAATTGATAAAGTAGAATTTAAAAATCTCCATAGTAAAATTCTTAAGTCATAAATTAATTATATAATTAAAACACAACCTATCACGTCATGCGTAATGATAATATATAAATATTAATTAAAAATTCATTAACTTAATTAAAACACTACATGTCACGTCATGTGGGCTTTACAAATCTCCAAAAACATTTTCTGCGAAATATTCCACATGGAGTGATCCCAATAGTCAACGCCCTAAAGTTGAGGGCGTTTTTTGCAGTTGGCTTCAATTATACGATGAAGAGAATCCACAATTATTGTGAGAAGACTGCAAAAGTATTAAGAATTCAAACCCACGTGAAGTGTTGGACTTCTATTTAGAAGATTGTAAGTTTTTTATGTTTCAGTAAGTTGAAAAGTATATAAACAAATACTATATTGTAATAGAGTCAGTAACATTTAAAAAAAAAAAAAAAGTCCAGTGTATGAAACATAATTTTTACATATAAAAGTTGATTATCTGATTCTTATTAATATCTTTTTAGTTGAAATTTTATTTTATAGGATCTTTTTTGTGCGATGTTTATCTAATGTATACCTTCAGTGTAGTTAATGATTATTACATAAGAGACATGTTTATCTAATGTACATCCTCAAATAAAATTATAATTTTCTTAACAAAAATTTAGTATCACTTTCTTCAAATGGTTTTGTTAATAAAATTAAATAAAGAAAAATGACACATTTTCCTCCTAAATTATATATTTACAGCGATTTTTTTTTCTGAATTATTCATGTATCTATATTTGTCTCCTTAGTTATTTTACAAGTGACGATTTTTTCCTATATGTTAAATATGTTTTTAGATTGTTAAAAATAAAGGCAAATAGATATTTCAAGTTATTTTCTTTCTCCAACAAATTATTATTTATATGTGTGAATTAGAAGAAATACGAAAAATAACAAATACTATTTGCAAATATTATAATTATAATATTAAGCTAATGCTAGTTACAAAATTAAGACTTAAACACAAATAATCCATTATTGTTAAATTTGTGTTTAAGTCTTAGTTCTATTACTTGCATTAACTTAAAATTAATATAATTATAGTTTAGCAATAACGAATTATTTGTATTTAAGCCTTCATTTTGTTGGTAGAATTAGCTTATCATTATAATTATAATTTTGTAAATGATGTTTGTTCTTTTTCGCGTTTATCTTTATTTCCACATATAAGTAATAATTTGTTGGAAAAGAAAGTGACTTGAAATACATATTTTGCCATTACTTTTAATAATCCAAAAGCCTATTTAACATAGAGGGAAAAAACAACAACTTTTAAAAGAATTGAAGAGGCGAATGCAGATTCATAAATAATTCAAGGAAAAAAAAGGGCAATAAAAATATAATTCAGAAAAAAAAAAGTGTCATTTTTTAATAAATAAATATTAAATTTATTACTGCCATGGAACATTGGAACCCCACGATATGATTACCACCAGAGACACCATTTTCAATCCTATAACCATCAAATTTGAATTGCGACAGGAACAATAAATAAATAAATAATTGAATACGAATATTATACAAGTCAACAGATTAGATAGCTACTCATTTCAACATTTTAACACTTGGAAGTTCGAAGGTTAGGCAAATTATAAAATCCTTGTAAAATATTATATCATATTAATTAATATCATCGTCTTCGATTAAAATATTTTTAAGGAATCAATCAATGATAAAAATAAGAGAAAAATAGCAGTTTCAGATTTTCAATTATTCCTAATTTACAAATGTAATCTATGTCTTTCAATGGCTATAAATATAGTTGAAATCATATTGACGTAGTCCCTGTATTAAAATTATTATAAATCTAGTCCTTAACATATTTATTTGCAAATATAGAGTGTATTTGGTTCATGAGTTTACACACTAAGAATGAGAATAAAAATCATAGTTAGTGTTTGGTTGACAACTTTTTAAAACACAATTATGGGATTTGATTACTCCTTCAATTAAAAATCGCATTCCATCTTAATGCTAATCTAATTTTTAAGTTTGAATCAGTACTTTAAGATTTTTGTTTTGATTTTTTTTGTTCATATTACTATTTTTTTTTTTATATTAGATCATGAGGTGTTTTGAGAAAATCCTAATTATAGGAATCACCTTTGTAACTCATGAACAACTGAAAAACTAAAAGAGTGATTTTTTCGTGAAGCTAATATTATTTTGTAGCCATATGGGTTAAACCAAGACTAATGATTAAACATAACTAATTAGTTGGTTGAACCATATATAGATAGTTTGAAACTATTTATTGCCACACATCAACCTTTCAATGAAATAACTACCCAATGATAAGTACTTAAACTTAATGGATCGGAAGAGTCCACTCTAAACGACTAGTCAAAAAGGTGGGAACTAAGAATTCATCAAGTTTTAGTATCACTACACGATCTATTACCAATGTCTTAATATCACATCAAAATGAGACTAACTCTATATGAATTTATAAGTTGTCTACATAAATAAATTGCAATATGTTGTATTGCAAGACGGTCCAAAGCCATTTTCCTCACGTATTTGTACAGGAAATTCAAAAATATTTTCATTGTGGAACGTAAAACCTTGGCTGGATGATACCGTCTCCCCTGCCGCCCAAATAAAAGTCATGATTACAAATATTAATTACTTATGTGATTATTAATGATTAGATTCAATTATATTATTAGGATTATGTGGTCTAATGGTACTTAGATTAAATTTTTATTTGGAAGATTATGAGTTCGAGCCTCAGTGGAGGTGTTATTGGTTCTTTGTGTTTACTACAATGTAATAGAGCAAGTAGCTTTCCAAAAAAAGATTCAATTATACTAATTAATGATTATTTTTAATATCATACCTAAATATATTGGGTCATTTACTTCATTTTTCATTTTTTCAGTTTTCTAATTTTCTCTTTCCATTTTGCAAAATTTTCATTTCTCCAATTTTCAGATTTCATTTTATTTTATAAATATAATTTTTAACTAACAAAATTTAATATACTTATGCTAAATGTGTAAACGATAACAAAAGTTAATCAAAACATATTACTAAATAAATTACAACTATTTCAATTACGCGAGTCCGGAATGGAGAGGACTAATGGTGTGTATGTGAAAGAGAAAAAAAGAAAAAAAAAATATATTACTAAATAAATTACAACTGGGAAAATGGCACTTTTTTCCCCTGTGTTATATGCTTATAGCACTTTTTCCCCCTGAGTTATTCATGCATTCACATTTGCCCCCTCAATTATTATAAAAGTGGCGGTTTTTCCCCCTGATAATATTAAATGGACATTTCTACCCTTAAAACAAATATTTTATTTATTTCTCTTCTTCAACAAATTATTGCTTATACGTAGGGATGATCACGGTTCGGTTCGAACTGAACCAAACACTATAGCAATCAAATTAAAAAATTTCGGTTATGATTCATAACATAACCCAATATTTGGGTTTCCGTTTATTAAAATCGTGAACTGGAAAAAAATGGATCCTGAACCGTGAACCGGAGGTTCAAATAGGATTAACTACTAGCAATAGCTTAAATTAGAATCATAATATTTGCAAATAGTGTATGTTTTTTTTCGCATTTATATTGACTCTCACATATAAGTATATATAATCGCGGTTTGAGTTTTATTTTGAACCGTCGGTTCACAATTTTGGATCCAATTTGAACGGTTGGTTCAAACTTTCTTTTAAAATTTTATTTTTTTATTTTTAAAATATTCTAAATTCAACACTTAATGTATTTTATTTTTTCAAATCGTGGTTATAATTTGTTGGAGAAGAAAAATAAATGAAATATTTATTTTAAGGGTAAATATGTCCATTTAATATATCAGGGGGAAAAATTGCCACTTAAATAATTTAGGGGAAAAAAGTGCTATAAGTATATAACAAAGGGGGAAAAAGTGCCATTTTCCCATTACAACTAGTATTTCAATTACACTTTTAATTATTCTCATATATAATTGTATCTTGTTCCATCAAAATTTTAAAACCTTATCTCCTCAAAATTGTAATTAAATTAAATGCACGGTACTTCTTATCCAATAAAATAAGTTAAATAACAAGTAACAAAAATATTTTTTTAAAAAAAATGAAAGAAACTTAATAGGAATAAAATAACATTACAAAGAAAGAAAAGAGAAGGGGAAATAGAAGAATGAAGATAGAATTAAGTTTGAAATTAAAATTTGAATTTAGTAAATAAGTTTTTTATTTTTCATTCTTTCACTTCTATAATTATTTATTTATTTATTTAGAAAATCTTTTAATTTTTCACTTTGGTAAACAACTCCATTGTATTTTAAAATGAAAAAATATATATGTTTGTAGTTTTTCATAAACTAAAGACATAAATGATTGAGAAAAGTATTAAAAAAAAAAAAAAAGGGGAATGTTTTGGATCTTAAGCCCTAATTAGTTGGTGGGGGTCCCTATTTATAATAATGTAGTAGGAATACAATACAAAAATCTTGATGACAACTGACAAGTTTGACATGACAATGTACGGGTGGTTGCTCAAGTCAGTCATGTCACGTGTTAGTTATCTGTGTAATGTTTGGAGCAATGGTGGTAAAGTTGATCTGTTGCTCTATCAAATGAGAGGTCACATATTTGAATCCCAGTGGAGACATTGACTATTTGTGCTTCAATATGTTGAAAAAAATGTATAGACTGATACTACATTGTAAAAGAGTTTTTTTTTTTTTTTTTTTTTTTTTGAAAATCAAAACTTACATTAGGCCATCAAAATAACAAGAAATACAACTAGGAGGGAACACATCCCAGTAACCAAGGACTGAAAAAGAACCAGTCACCCGAGCAAAGCACATTGTAATAGAGTTAGTAGTACTAAAAAAAACGTATTGTATAACCTCATTATAGACAATTGAAATTATAGTATTTATGCCTAATTAATTTGGTAAAAAGTTACATTTTAACATATTCAGTAGTACTAAAAAAATCTTGACAAAAAATCACATCTTGCATTAACTTAAAATTAATATAATTATAGTTTAGCAATAACGAATTATTTGTATTTAAGTCTTCATTTTGTTGGTAGAATTAGCTTATCATTATAATTATAATTTTGTAAATGATGTTTGTTCTTATTCGCGTTTATCCTTATTTTCACATATAAGTAATAATTTGTTGGAAAAGAAAGTGACTTGAAATACATATTTTGCCATTACTTTTAATAATTCAAAAGCCTATTTAACATAGAGAAGAAAAATAACAACTTTTAAAATAATTGAAAAGATAAATACGGATTCATAAATAATTCCATAAAATAAAAGTGTAATAAGAATATAGTTCAGAGAAAAAAAAAGTGTCATTTTTAAATAAATAAATATTAAATTTATTATTGCCATGGAACATTGGAACCCCACGATGTGATTACCACCAGAGACACCATTTTCAATCCTATAACCATCAAATTTGAATTGTGACAGGAACAATAAATAAATAAATAAATAAATAAATAAATAAATAAATAAATAATTGAATACGAATATTATACAAGTCAACAGATTAGATAGCTACTCATTTCAACATTTTAACACTTGGAAGTTCGAAGGTTAGGCAAATTATAAAATCCTTGTAAAATATTATATCATATTAATTAATATCATCGTCTTCGATTAAAATATTTTTAAGGAATCAATCAATGATAAAAATAAGAGAAAAATAGCAGTTTCAGATTTTCAATTATTCCTAATTTGCAAATGTAATTTATGTCTTTCAATGACCATAAATATAGTTTAATCGTTGATGTAGTCCCTATATTAAAATTATTATAAATCTAGTCCTTCAATTGTTAACATATTTATTTGCAAATATAGGGTGTGATTGGTTCATTACACTTTACACACTAGAAATGAAAATAAAAATCATAGTTAGTGCTTAGTTGACAACTTTTTAAAACACAATTATGCGATTTGATTACTCCTTCAATTAAAAATCACATCCCATCTTAATGCTAATCTAATTTTTAAGTTTGAATCAGTACTTTAAGTAAGATTTTTGTTTTGATTTTTTTTTGTTCATATTGATGTTTTTTATTATTATTTATTAGATCATGAGGTGTCTTGAGAAAACCCTAATTGTAGGAGTCACCTTTGTAACTCATAAACAATTGAAAAAAAAAAAAGTGATTTTTTTTCGTGAAGTTAATATTATTTTGTAGCCATATAGGTTAAACCAAGACTAATGGTTAAACCTAACTAATTAGTTGGTTGAACCATATATAGCTAGCTTGAAACTATTTCCGCCACACATCAACCTTTCAATGAAATACCCAAATGATAAATACTCAAACTTAACGGAGGAGTCAACTCCAAATGACTAGTCAAAAAGGTGCATGGGAACTGAGAATTCATCAAGTTTTAGTATCAGTACACGATTTATTACCAATGTCTTAAGATCGCATCAAAATGTTAAAATTCAAAAAATTATTCAAATCAGCTTTTTTGATAAATTTTTTGAAAAAGTCATTTTGCATATATCACCACTAGCTCATTTAGCTAACAGCTAACAGCTATTTACCAAACACCCCATAAATAACTAACAAATTGTACATTATGATACAATTAATTAGCAACAATCTGCATCAAATATTCTCCAATCCATACAGTCTAATCAAGATTACTCTAGCTGAGAATCAACCCCTTCCTAATTAAATTTTTATTTTACACTTCCTAATATTATCGTTAAATCATTACTAGCTTAATTTGGACTATTTTCTCAATTTTTTCTATGTATTGTGAGCATGTATTATCGTTGCACAAAGACCATGCTAATCTTCTTCCATATTGTTCTTAACGATCGATGTCTGCCCAGAGACAAGTTAATTCAGGTTGTTGAAGTAACAAAATTTTAAACCAAATTTGATATATATGTTGTTAGAATATTAGGCACATCATAGTTGGACAATTTGGGCACGTAAAGAGCAGTCAGATATGTGTAGTACGACCTGCAACAACGACGTACAACAACCATTCTTATTTCCTACTCAAAATAAATAGTAAATTCCAGAACAGTAAGTTCAAATTAAAGATTCTAACAAAGAATAGTATGGGAGAAAGAAAAAGGGTTTTTTGAGACGGCAGAAATAAGCTAAGGTCGAAAGCACATGCCAAATCAATTTTCACCTTTTTATTTTTCCTTACAAAAATTCCTTACGTGTTGGTATGTTATTCATTTTATTGAAAAGTATAAACAGGTAATACTTATTATGCTCCACTTCTACATATTTTCATGGTTTCATTATTCTCTTATGCACTATAAATGAGATCGACTTATAAGTGAAGCTACAGCGTTGGGAGAAGAATAATGTCACTTTAATTTTTTATTTTTATTTTTAGATTACGTGTTGCAAATGTTATTTTCTTTTTACAAATTATTCAGAATATTTTTTTTTTTAAAGAAAAGATTCAAAGTAACCATCTAGACACACGCATTATATTATATACAACCAATTCAATGAATATTAAAAGACACATATAATATTATATTTTATATGAATTTATAAGTTGTCTACATACATAAATTGCAATATGTTGTATTGCATGACGGTCCAAAGCCATTTTCCTCACGTATTTGTACAGAAAATTCAAAAATATTTTCAATGTGGAACGTAAAACCTTGGCTGGATGATACCGTCTCCCCTGTCCCCCAAATAAAAGTCATGATTACAAATATTAATTACTTATGTGATTATTAATGATTAGATTCAATTATACTAATTACAAGTTAATAATTAATGATTATTTTTTTTAATATCATACCTAAATATATTGGGTCATTTACTTCATTTTTCATTTTTTCAGTTTTCTAATTTTCTCTTTCCATTTTGCAAAATTTTCATTTCTCCAATTTTCTGATTTCATTTTATAAATATAATTTTTAAATAACAAAGTTCAATATACTTATGCTAAATGTGTAAACGATAACAAAAGTTAATCAAAACATATTACTAAATAAATTATAACTATTTCAATTACGCGAGTCCGGAATGGAGGGGACTAATAGTGTGTATGTGAAAGAGAAAAAAAAAAGAAAAGAAAAACATATTACTAAATAAATTACAACTACTATTTCAATTACACTTTTAATTATTCTCATATATAAATGTACCTCGTTCCATCAAAATTTTAAAACCTCATCTTCTCGAAGTTGTATTTAAATTAAATGCACGGTACTTCTTATCCAATAAAATAAGTTAAATAACACGTAACAAAAATATTTTAAAAAATGAAAGAAACTTAATAGGAACAAAATAACATTACAAAGAAAGAAAAGAGAAGGGAAAATAGAAGAATGAAGATAGAATTAAGTTTGAAATTAAAATTTGAATTTAGTAAATAAGTTTTTTATTTTTCATTCTTTCACTTTTCTAATTTTTTTTATATTTATTTAGAAAATCTTTTAATTTTTCACTTTGGTAAACAACTCCATTGTAATTTTAAAATGCAAAAAATATGTTTGTAGTTTTTCATAAACTAAAGACGTAAATGATTGAGAAAAGTATTTTTTTTTTTTTTAAAGGGAAAGTTTTGGATCTTAGGCCCTTATTAGTTGGTGGGGGTCCCTATTTATAATAATGTAGTAGGAATACATTACCAAAATCTTGATTACAAGTTTGACATGACAATGTAATGGTCGTTGCTCAAGTCAGTTATGCCACGTGTTAGCTATTTATGTAATGTTTAGAGTAGTGGCGGTAGAATTGATCAGTCGCTCTACGAAATGAGAGGTCACAGATTTGAATCCCAGTGGAGACATTGACCATTTGTGCTTCAATATATATGTTGAAAAAACATATATAGACATATATTACATTGTAATAGAGTTAGCTCAATTGGTCATAAAGGTGAAACTTTGGAAGAATGATTAGGGATTGAGTCTCACCAGCAGCAATGTGGGAGCGACCTCTCAAAGTGAGGCCGGTTCCTTGTGCGATATGAGCACAGGTCTAGTCTCTGTGGTTCATGTTCAGTTGAGTTCCATTTGTGCTATTTATCCCTAATTAATTTGGAAAAAAGTTACATTTTAACAGATAACCTTGACAAAAAATCACATCTTCGTTATCGATAATTTAAAGCACATGGAAGTAATTCACAATTTTGAAATGGAGCTAAAGGAATAATAACTTGATGGGGTAAATAACTGAATATATATATATATATATATATATATATATATATATATATATATATATATATATATATATATATATATATATATGTATGTTTAAGTTCCAGTGCGGGTGAATGCTTCCCGTGCGGGTGATTAATGTGCGTGAGGTTTGTGCTTAATGTGCGTGAGTGTGTAATGCTTAATGTGCGTGAGTTTTGTATTTAAGGTGCGTGAGTTTTGTACTTAAGGTGCATGAGTCTTGTGCCTAAGGTGCGTGAGTTGTGTGCTTAATGTGCGTACGTGAGTGTGTACTTTATTGCGAGTTGTTGTTGAAACTTTAAAGTGCATGAGTTTTGTGCTTAATGTGCTTGAGTTTTGTGCTTAAGGTGTGTGAGTCTAGTGCTTAAGGTGCGTGAGTTTTGTATTTAATGTGCGTGAGCGTGTACTTAATGTGAGTTGTTGTTAAAACTTAAGGTTCGTGTGTTTTTGTGCTTAAGGTGCGTGAGTTTGTATTCTGAATGTATTTTGTTTGTGTGTTTAAATGCGTTTGTTGTGTATTTAAAGTGCGTCAGTGTAATATTTAATGTGAGTCTACCCGCACAATCGCACGGGAAGCACCACCCGCACCTGATCCCCTCCCTATATATATATATATATATATATATATATATATATATATATATATATATATAAAGAGAATCAGTTAGCTGGAGAGTTTTTTTTTTTTTTTTTTTTTTTTTTTTTTTTTTTGGGATTTTGGCACTTTATACAGATATGCAATACTTGTCTTGATCCCAAAATATAATACAATTAAGTCTAACAAATATCTGTGTGGTCCAATTGTAACCATATATTTATGACTACTTGTCTATATCCGATCCACAAGAGCTTATGGGGTTTCTACAGCAAATTTATGAGAATTAATATAAAGTCAAGATCAGATAACATAGTCAGAAATTGTTGGCCAAATACAAAGAGCTCAATTAATAATATAATAATAATAGCTTAGTATAGTCTACTAGTTGACTTTTCTATGTTATAAGATGCTACATTGGATGACTAAAACATATATAATAGTACAAAGAGATCAATTAACAATGGCTTGCTTGACTGTACTAGGTTTTTCTATGTTGTAAGATAATGTTACATTGGTTGACTACAAAGATAAATAAGATGACAATGCAACACTACCTTAGCTTTCAATGTCAAATTTGGTGTACAAGGTGGTAGTGTTAGATGGGATTATGGAAAAAGAAAACGATATAGGGAGCATTATTTGTATTTATCATTAAAAGACTAAAAGATAGTAAATTGTATTAACTAATATTTAATAGAAGATTGTGTTTTATTATTATTATTATTATTATTAAGCATTCAGTCAGTAATTTTAATGTGATTTTTTAATCACCTTTAACATGAAGTTTAATTTATTTGCAATAACAAGTCGAATTAGATTAATTGTACTTACCAGGACTATGTGGTCTAATGGTATCCGGGTTGGACTTCCATTTGGAAGATTATGAGTTCGAGCCTATTGGTTCTTTGTGTTTCAGTAGGTTGAGAAAGTATATGAACAGATACTACAATGTAATAGAGCCAGTAACTTTCAAAAAAAAAATTAATTGTACTTTTTTTTTTTAAATTCAAATGTTTAATTGGATTTTTTTTTTTTTAGCTCAAACACCTAATTGTACTTTGTTGAATAGTTTGATGACTTATTTGACAATTATTATTTTTTATTTATTAATATCTTAATATTAGATATGAATTTTCATGCATTGTGTATACAAAATGTTAGTATAGTGTCATAAAGTATTGGTCTAGTGGAAGAGAAACTCCAGTTCAGACTTGCTTTTAGTGGCTAGGTGAGAATTTGGTTACGTTCATGTCACGAACATTGAGGGTTTGGGTTTGAGTCATGTTTTTTTTTTTTTTTTCCACAGAAATGTAAAGGTGTTGAATCACAAAACTAAATTGACTCGATTTACCTTTTCATGGTCCTAGGATAGATTTATGAGGGTCAACTACAAATAGCTCAATTAATATAGGGAATTGTTACGTTTCTAACTCCTACAAAAAATCACACAATTTTGGCCACTTGTTGATGTAGAGTTTTTGTTTGTGTGTGGGGGGGAGGGGGGAGGGGGGAGGGGGGGTTATTTTTTCCTTTAACTTTTTTAAAATTCAAATTCCAATTCCACTCACTACAAAATACTACATCAAAAAGTGAGCTTGTGAGTATGATAAATGTAAGGGGGTGCAGCAAGGATCATTAATATAATACGGAGTAACAGCTTAGTATAGTCTACTAGACTACTACTTTAATTTACTTTTCTATGTTATAAGATGTTACATTGGATGACTAAAAGCATAGTACAAATTACAAAGAGATCAATTAATTAACAATAGCTTGCTTGTGTATGTACTTGAGTTTTCTATGTTGGAAGATAATGTTACATTGGATGACTACAAGCATAAAATAAGATGACAACTCAAGTTTGATGGTCAATTTTATTTTATTTTATATTTTTTTTGGGTGTTAAATGGGAGAGAGGGGAGATGAAGAGGAAAACAACAAGAAAAAAAAATAAATGCACCCAATTGACATGTGTAACGCACGCTCCCAATTGGCACGCTCCCAATTGGCATTGTTGGTGCGGGAGAAACATACCAACTTGTCCCTCTCTTTAAAAAATCGTGGGGCTTACAAATAAGCCAATCTCATGTAACATATCATATCTCCTCTTTCTTTAACCTCCTCAAAATGTGGGAAAAAAAATCTCAACGAAAATCATTGTTAGAGTTACTTATTTGACCCTTATTTTTTTATTTATTAATATTTTAATATTAATTAGACATGAATTTTCAGACGTAAAAAATGCTAATAGTAAGTTAAAATATAAGTCAATAACGTATCACATATATAGACCCACAGTATTAATTACTCTATACAGCTCTATCGACATGTCTCTTTGGCAGTTGCCATGCATTGGCATAGGTACAATAACACGTACATCTAGCTAGCTGTACCATGAAGACACAGTTGCATTTATTATTCTACTCCGATCCTACCCGACGGAAAATATAAGAAAAATATTACATATACTCCTATTTTTTACTCTCAACTTTTACTCCACATACAAAATCTTGATGTAGACACTTGTATTGAGACCCACATGAAAAAAGTAGTCTATCAGTGTCCACCACATCAGAGAGTAAAATTTAGAAAGTATGATTTGAGAGTCTATGTTTTTTTTTTTTTTGAAAGTGATTTGAGAGTCTATGTAGTAGAACTCAAAAATATAAAAAGGAAAAGTAACCAACGAAATGTCTTCCGTCGTCGACAGGTCAGAAGTCAGAAATACTACAAGTCTCCATATAATCCAAACACTCATTATGTATAAGAAAATGATATATGTACTTTCACAGGGAATAAAACTCTCATAAGGTGTTTTGATTTTATAAAGAGATAGAGAGGTTAAAGTGAAAATCAAATTTTCTGATAGAAATGTGGAATAATCTCGTTTGTCTATATGTAATTATGAAATATATAATGACTGAAAATAAATAAATAAATATATATATATATATATATATATATATATATATATATATATATATATATGGTGATAATTTTGTACATATTATAAATTTTAGATACATATTAGTAAAGTTTGAGATCGAGTGCATCAATGATTCCTAACCACACACTCAAGATCGATAAAATTGTACTCAACTTTATTGCACTGTAACATATATAGTGCAATAAACTTGAGTGCACTCTTACCGATCTTCAGTGCACGATTAGTTATCACCAAAAAAGTATTAAGTTTAATTTGGTTCAGTGCACATTCAAAATTTGTAATAAATACTTTACAAAAATTTTATCATATTTTCTCTTTCTCTCTATTTTCCCGTCATAATCAAACTAGATAGACTAATAAAATTATTATAACATTTCTTTTTACAAGAAGCCTTGTTCTCTCCCTCCTCTCACTCACATGCGAGCACTCACATATATTTATATATAGTTTATCTTGATATTTTTTTTTTTGTGTATTTTGTTCAATATCGTAAATTTTTCTTTTTTTGTAATTATAATAATCAGATATTATTTTTATATTATACTGGAGACCCATTACAAAAAGAAATTTTAAAAAAATAGCCAATTAAACATTATAAGAAAAAAAAATTATGACACGACATTTTGATAAATATATGGCATAAATTGACTAATAAATACATTTTAAAAAACAAGCACTTATTAAATTTATAAAATAATATTTTAAAAAATTTGAAGTATCGACCAAACAAAACTCTTGTTAGAATATTAAAATCGAACGAAGACAAGTGCCGGATGTATTATAAGTCAAATCCAACAGTTTTAATGTTCCAATTAACAAGTGTGATGTCCCATTCCGTTTTTCCATGATTGTCACTAATGAGACAATAAGCATGAGGAAGAAAAACAAGTGGGCATCCTTTTAATTACTCCACACAACTCCTACTCCACTTCTTTAAATTGGTTTCATACGCAATGTTTTTGGGGTACAGTCTTACAATTTATAAACTTTTAATGTTTCGATAAAAATGAAAATAATTATAGGATTACAATTTACATGGGGTATGCAATCTCTAACGTAACGGATAAGGATACAATTATTAATTTGATTTACGAACAAGTCCACCGTCACTATTCAAAGGTAAATTATTGTGTAGACTATGATTCACAGAGTTTTACGTGGACCATAATAAATGTATGTGGAGTTAGTCCTTTCATAGCTTTCAATGATTGTAAATATGATCATCGGGAGAAATATTAGAGAAAAATTTTGGATGAAAAAATAGCAGTTTTTTTTTTTTTTTAAATGTGTATTTGTTGAGTGTGAGAGTATTTTTGTAATTACAATAATCAGATATATATTGGAGACCAAATACATAAAAACTAATTAATTTTTTAGTCAATTAAACATTATATGAAAAAAAAAAATTATGGCACTATTTTGATAAATATATGGCATAAATTGACTAATAAGTACATTTTTAAAATAAGGGTTTATTAAGTCTCTTTGTGTGCATACATGCATGTACAGTTTGGTGTTGATTCTCAAAATTAGATTGATTCAATTTACTTTTTTTTTTTTTTTTTTTTTTTTTTTTGTTTGGGAGACATGCATGTTCATAAGTTCAAAATATAGTCCGGTAAAATTGAAAAACCTGAGTTATAAAATAAAATATTAATATCCAACAACTTGGCCTTTTGAGATAAGTGTCGGATGTATAATAAGTCAAATCCAACAGTTTAATTTGCTAATTAACAAGTGTGATGTCCCAATCCCATGATTGTCACTAATGATACAACAAACATGGGGAAGAAAAACAAGTGGGCATCCTTTTAATTACTCGACACAACTCCTACTCCACTTCTTTAATGAATTGGTTTCATACGCAACGTTTTTGGGATACAGTCTTACAATAATTAATACACTTCAATGTTTCGATAAAATGAAAAAAATTATACGATTACAAGGCATGAAATCTCTAATGGATAAGGATATATACAATAATTAATCTCCACATTTCTATACAAAAAAAATTTGCACCAAAAAAAAAAAAAAAAAAAAAAAAAAAACTATAATCTCATAAATCCTTTTTTTTTCGGGGGGAGGGGGGGGGGGTGGAGGAGTATACTGTAGTAAAGAAAAATAAAGAACGACAACAAAAAATCTCAACATTCAAATACCTATGGTAAAATCAATAAGCTAAGTACAAGAGTTGAATTTCAATCGGGGCTAATTAAGCTGTTAGCATTTAGCTGATTCAGTTAATTAGAAGGTATAACTAGTTGATAACATTAACTGATTGTAAGAATGTGTTTGGTAAATTAGCTGTTAGCTGATAGTTTTTTGGAATAATTTCTTTTCATAAAAAGTTAATTGAAAAAGTTGATTTGTGTAACCTTTTGATTTAAGCATTTTAGAATTACAAAAAGCTAATTAACCAAACACTTAAATGAATTTTTTAATCAAATCAAATAATTAATAGTTGTCAAATAAGCTAAAATTGACTAATAGACTAACTATTTTACCAAACAGGACCATAAAACATCAATTTTGTTTAACACATATACTAAATATCTTATAGATGTGTCTTGTGATACATGTCCAAAATCTCTTTTCTAACATCTAATTAATGGTATTCAATATACAAATTCCTTAGTTTTGTCATTTCTCATAATATTTGTGAGAGTTAATACCCAATTTAGTCATCGACTATAGTGATTTTTATGATATAGTTCTAAATAATTTTTTGTGCTTAATTAAGTCCTGGGCGTGGATGGTTTTCTCAATTGAGTCATATGTTAAAATAACTTGGTAATTTCACCTATATTAATACCTAGTTTAGTCTTCAACTATAGTAAGTTTACCCAAGTTAGTCTTCGACTATTGTGATTCTACCAAATTTAGTCATCGACTATATTGAATTTTCTCAATTATTTAATCTTGAATTCTAACAACTGAATACTCAATTGGGTAAAACCATCAAAGTCGATAACCTAATTAAATACCAAAAATCATTTAAAATTAAAACACGAAAAACTAATATAATCGATGATTAAATTAAATATTAACTCATATTTTAGATGACAAACCAATTACTCTTCAGTTTTAACGACCATAGTAATTATTTAACACATTGATAGGTGTTCCCAAAGGTAACATTTTGTAAGTTGGAATCTTTGTTACATGATTAGATGTGTACATCAAGCCATTAAATTGTCATTGTCATAAACTTGAACACACCTGTTTCACTGTCACCTTCCTTTTTACATTGGACCAATTATATCCATAAAAGTTAATACCGCTATTGCAATAGCTCCCATAGCCAGGGACAATGCTACACGAGTATGTACATGCATGCATTATTATTATTATTAAATTAAGGAGCGTTTGGTTTACCGGATATGATATTATTTTACGTAATAAAATTATAACTTTCAAATGTAATTTGGATTTTAGAAATGTAAGATGTGTTTATTTCATGTGATTAGATAGAAGGAACGACAATGAAAGTTATACATGTATAAGATTTGATTACTCATATAATTACAAAATCCATTACATAATTTAAATAGTTATCCTTTCATTAATTCAGCCTAAACCCTTCTCATTTCCCTCACTTCATAAACTTCTTCACTGCATTGCCTACTCACTCCATCGCCACTCTTAAGTTCAATTGCCTTAGAATTTTTATTTTTATATTTTTTTAAAACATTTATTCCGATTATATGATCATATATATATATATATATATATATATATATATATATATATATATATATATATATATATATATATATATATATATATATATATAACCAAACATCAATATTGGTTATTATTTCAATTCCATCCTACTACCAAACATGCAAAATACATTCACAAAAACCTATTCCAATTATCAAGTATTTCATCCCATTATATTCCCGGCCATTCCCATTCCATGTTCAAACCAAACACACTCATAATATTACATCAATTATATGTTTGGTTTAGATTGTCAGAATATAATTTTACCTTTGTTTGATTAAGAATTATATTTTAGATTATATGAATCAATTTATTATAATGTCTTCAATAAATAAATAAACACACATATATAAATCATGTGTATATATATATTTATTTATTTATATGTATATAAATGTGTGTATAATTATATATAAATCTATGTATACTATGTCAATGTGTGTGTGTGTGTGTGTATGTATATACACACACACGTATTTATGTTTTATTATATAAACATATATTTTAAAAGTTTTTATTGCATCTCCCTCTAACTACATAATTTGCTTTATTACCTACGATAGTGACTTTGTCTTGCCTATTCTATCTCAATTCATGAGGTATTTTCTTTGCCTTTGACGTACTATGTCTATATGTCAAGAGGGGGAGAAAATCTAAGTGAGAAATGCTATATTCAGGGTGGTACTTTGTGCTATATTCAGGGTGGGGGTGGGGTTGATCAACATATGCAAAAGGGGATTGTTAGTATATGAAAATTCAAAAAAAAAAAAAAAAATTATTTGTAGTAGTTTTCATCACTGGCATTTATTAGTCCAAAAATAGTCTTTTCAAATTAAGAGTGGGCTCTGTTTGACATGACTAGCTGAAAAGCTAATTGAATGTCGAAAGCTAAAAAATTACAGTACGTAATAGTTAATAAGCTAACTAATTGAAATTAAAGTGTTTGATAAAATTAATTGTTGAATTAGTTCATAATTGTAAAAAGATATAAAAGAATAAATTAAGATATTAGGATTTTGATTAAGGAAGGTTAGATGGTGTCATTTTTGTAAATTAATAAGAATAAAAAAATTAAAAAGTCAAGAGCTTATTTTGTAATGCTACTTGAAATAACGTTTCAAAACAAATTATTATTTTTAAGTTCTATATCTTTTACCAAACAAAACTTATAACTTATTTGTATATAAAAATAATTATAAGCTCTACTAAACAAAACCTAAATTTTGTTATAATTTCTATTTATAAGGAAACGTAACCAAGAATAATCATAGAAAAAAGTAAACTGTTATTCCTATTTTCTCTCAACAAAGGTGTGGTTGTGATATGATTTATCTCATCACAAAGGGATGCGTGAACCTGTGGAAAATGGAGCCACAAATCAAAGTATCTAAATAGCTATATATAAAGGGGTTGGGTGAGATCATTACAAGAAGTTTCCAAGGAATTAATAGGTTATTATATCGTGTCAAAACAAATCCAATCATGCATACTGAAACTTCATGGGTCAGAAAGGAGTGTTGAGCATATAATATATATAAACATAAATGTACAATGCAACCCGCATGGATAGTTCAACTGGTCATAAAGATAAAAATTTGAAAAAATGATCAGGGATTGAGTCTCACCAGCATTATCAGTTAGGATAAAACATAGGTTATCTTTAGTAAAAAAAGTTTTGGGCATAGTCTTGTAGATTAGTACGTGTTCTCTAATTGTACTATAAATTTCTTATGCGTGTTTTATTTGTTACGATTTAAATTGAAATACTATAAAGAATAACTACTCGAGTTGATACGCCAAAAAGATAAATTCAATAATTTTAGAGTTTTTTTTAGTACTACTAATTCTATCACAATGTAGTACTTGCTCCCATTAGAATTTAAACATGTGACCTCACAGATGTACCATTGAGCTATAAGTTACTTTAAAGTTGGAACATATAAGTATATAATTGTAACAAGCTAGGAGTTGGGTATAAACAAATCATGTGACGGGTTTGGTGTGGTAGATGCTATTGTTCCTAAGCCAACCATTCTTTAATTAACATCATTGTTGTTTTGAGGTGGACTGCTAATGAATCAACATATCATGTTTCGGCAGCATTTGTGGAATTGTGGTAGTCCATTCAAGCAAGGAGACACAGATCAGATTTTGACGTATGCAATTCTACAACATAATACCATCCAATTATTGATTGGATTAGAAGCTCAGCCATATATATTTGAACCAATGGTCATGATTCATCTCCCAACAACAATCATCTCTATATATATTCATAATTTCAAGAAAAAGAATGGTGAAATAGATCACACAATTATTTAATTAAGTTCAATAGACAGTGGACTATTGAATTCAAAAACTTTTTATAGTTAGGTTGATATTCAGTTATCTTTCGGTATTTGCTGATACAAAAGTTTTTAGCTAATGTAGTATTGATTTGGACATACTTGATTTTTTTTTCTTCCTCTTCGCTATCATTCTCTATCATAAACAAGAAATTTTTGATGATTTTTTAAAAATATAATTTATCATTTTTTAAAATATTTTTAATAAGTTAGAGGACAAGAACGAAAAGTCATTTTCCATTGCAATAGAGATGAGGTCCTTCATCATAGTCCTCCCATGGTTGTGGATGATGAGGATGAGAGGTCCTCATCTTAGATCTAGGCGAGGAGGTGCTCATCCATATACGGGATGAAGACTTTTGTCCTTGTCCTCTCGTGGTTGTGGAGAGACCATCAATGTTTATTTATTTATTTATTTTTAAAATAAAATAAAATAAAAAAAGGCACTTCATTCTATAATATAATGTTATTGATAATTTCTAGTTAAAAAAGTGCTACAAAGTTTAATTAGTAGTATATAAGTATATTTGAAACTTTTTTTTAAATTTAATATAATGATGCAATTCAATTTATATTTTTTTTAATGAGAAACACCGCTTCAGCCCATAAGTCAAAGTGTTATCTAATCATGCGAGAGTAGCTACATCAGTCTTGATTAAATCATATCTCTTCAAGGATAGTCATGCCTCAATTTCTAACTTGTCCCATGTTGATTAGCCAGTCAGCACAACAGTTTCCTTCCCTAAAACACATGTTGGAACACAATGTCTTGAAAGCTCCTAGAAACGAAAGTGTAATTCATGATCAAGTTGAATCTCAACTACCTTCTATTATTTTTATCATTCATAATTTTGATCACAGCTTCCCCATCAAACTCCTCAACTCTCTCGATCATAGCCTAAATAATGATGCAATTCAATGTTTCTAAATAACTTAAGAGTTTATTTTACCATTTCCTTAATTTCAATATTACATTAAAACTTTGCTAAAATTTACATTATACATGTTATGTAACATTATGAAATTTTTACAGTATCAAATTGCATTTGATACAATAATACATGAATGCTTAGTTATAAAAGATACTTTTGACACCAATATTGATAATACATAATAAAATCTAACATATCTACATAATTTTATGAGGTGCAACTTAACACTCCAGGGAAAGAAAAAAAAAAAAAAAAAAAAAAAAAAAAAAAAAAAAAAAACAACTACAACAACATTATATATTTATGGATAATGCTATTTTACCCTACAAAAGTCACCCTATGCATTTTTTTAATTTCCCACTCCATGAGTCCCTGATACAGCAATTGGTGATAAATTGAAATTAAAAAAAATAAAAATAAAATAAACTAACTAGACGAAAATAGTCATATCAAGGAGTAACAAAAATTATACTCCATATGATTTTTGTAGGGGTAGACAATATTTCCCCTATTATGTATGTAGTAACGAATACATTGGTCCACGGTTAAGCTGAAATGACCCGAACAAATAATTTGCATGAATTTAGGCTAAGTAATTCCAATAGCATCCGCCAAAAAGAATAAGAATGAATTACTCAGGCGTTTGGTAGTCATGAAATTATTAAACTTTAATTTTTTGGGAATTTAAAAGGTGGAAAAGTTATATTCATGTTTGGCTGGTGTAATCTTTTTTTTTTTTTTTTTTTTTTTTGAACAATGCTACTGACTCTATTACATTGTACTAATGAGGTGTATAAAGTCAACAACGCCTCCACTGAGACTCGATCTCATGACCTTCCACATGGGAGAAGTCACTACATGTCATTTAAGCACAAGGTGTTTGGTCATGTTTGGTGTAATTTATGACTCAAGAAAGTTCGGGCCAATAGGAATCTAAAATTTTATGACATCAAGAAAAGTAAATCCTTCTTCACGGAAGTAGGATTATTTTTCACAATTATTGAATTATGAATTTATCTTTAATAATGGTACCAAATTAAAAGTCTCTTATAAATGGAGTTAATATCCAAAATGATCCTTGACAATGATTATTTTTCTTGATTTCGTCTTAAAAAAATTTTGTGACCTAATTTAGTCTCAAAGTTGTGTGTTTTTACAAAATATAATCCTCCATTTGCATTTCCGTCTATGTGCAGTTAAATTCAAGGGCATTTGGTAATTGCAAGAATATATCATTTTTCACCCACTCTGTTTACTACCTGCGAAGACAAAGAATCTCTTTGGTTGCCTCATCCGATCCCATTGTTGCTTCCTTCATATGTTACAAGTCTTAGGGTTCAATGGTTTCTATTAATATGCGAAAATGATAGAAAAAATTGGATTCACATGCAGTAAAAAGGGTGGGTGAAAGAGGAGATATTCTTGCAATTACCAAATTACCCTTGAATTTAACAACACATAGATAGAGATGCAAACGGAGGACAATATTGAGCAAAAATGTACGAATTTGGGACTAAATTAGGTCACAAAAATTCTTTAGGATAAAATCGAGAAAAATCATCATAGTCAAGGATCATTTTGAATATTAACTCCTTATAAATATAAGAAATTCGTCTCCTTCAACACATTTTTACATACGTAATGCTTTGTATTTTGAATATCATTATTATATAATGAAATTTTTTGGCATATGATTTATTAATAATGTTTTTAAATGTTTGTAAATAGAAAGGATATATTATATATTTTAAAAATATATATATTGGAAAGCTTAAATCATCGGAAGGATAAAAAATGTGCAAAATATAATAGCCTAGGGAGTTAAATGACAAAAATGATAGTCTAAGACTAAATATGAATTTATCACCAAAAAAAAACAAAACAAAACAAAAAAAAAAAAAAAAAAACAAGGGACCCCTGTTACAATTGACTGAATTTTATTTAGGAATAAGGTTCAAATTGGCCACTGAACGTAACCTGAAAGTGCAATTAGGCCACTGAACGAAAAAAAGTGCAATTAGGCCACTGAACACTCCAAAAATGTGCAATTTCACCTGATAGCAGGTTACCCTCAATTTTAGCAGGTTATCTGCTTACGTGGCAGCTGAGTTGGCATTTTTAATAAATTTTAATTAATTTTTAATAAATTTTAATAATAAATTTGTATTAATTTATTTTTGAAAAATAAAAACGACTTTATTTTATTTTTTATTTTATTTTTTCCAATTTTTTATAAAATTGATTATTAAAATTAATTATTAAAAATTATTTAAAAATTATTAAAAATGCCAACTAAGCTGCCACGTAAGCAGGTAACCTGCTAAAATTGATGGTAACCTGTTATCCGGTAAAATTGCATACGTTTGGAGAGTTCAGTGGCCTAATTGCACATTTTTTGAGTGTTCAATGGCCTAATTACACTTTTTTTTCGTTTAGTGACCTAATTGCATTTTCAGGTTACGTTCAGTGGCCAATTTGAACCTTATTCCTTTTATTTATTCACATTCAAGCTAGTGTTAAATAAGTAATAATTATTTTATCCAATCCATAATACAACCAATAATTGTTGTATACTCAAATTTAGCCAAAAAGACAATAGTTGTTCCAAAATAAGTAAACACTAAAAATAATAATAATAATAATAACCTTTAAACCTGTAATGGTAAAAATGGATAACGGATAACAAAACATTATTTTCTACTACTTCTAAAATTTTGAATTTATATTCATATAACTATTAATTATTTAATCAAAAGTGACATATAAATACCATCAACCCATCAAAATAGATTTTAGAAATCTCCTTTTACCATAAATATATTAGACTTGTGGATAAATGATGTATGGTGTTAAATTACAAGCAAGGTACAAGGTACCAACATTTTCGTTCATCCTTTTCGTCAAACCTTTCCTCAGCATAGTAGCTTTCAGTCGTGGGTCGTGATGAATATCAACAAATATATGATAAGATGGAAAATGCTTAGTGTACTCACATATACGATATTATTCTTGTTATTGGAAATTGGAATTTAGATTTTATTTAGTTGAATAAAACAGTGTAGGAGATTTTCATACATCAAAATAGTTAATATTTTTGACAGTTAATATATCTGAATTCAAGAACAGTTCTATTTAAATAGTAGAGGCCAACGAATTATAATCGATATGATCTAATAAGTGTTGGTCACTCATTATTGTATGATAAAGATTAAATTAATATTAGATAATCATAAATAGTTGAGAACTGCAAAAGTTCCCATTGACTTTTCATTTCCCAACATACTTGTATTACTAAACAATTTAATTACGTATTTCCTTTTATGATAATAGTGCAAATAATTGATAAGTCAAATATTTTTTGCGACATAACCACATGACACGGAATAATATATAATTGGTTGGTGTTAGCCTGTTAGGTGTATTACATACATTACTCTAAGTCAACAACGTGAGATAGAATTTTTCACCCATTTTATTGTATACCAAAAAATTTCATGCTGTCTTTATGATTATAAAATAAGCTCATTATAGTTACACATCAAACATGTGAAATTTATGAGCTACAAAAGGTCTTTATAAACGGGAGTTCTTAATGTGTGGGTATTGTGTCGTAATCTTTTTTTTTTTTTTTTTTCTTTTTATGATAAGGAAAATCATATATCACATTGAGAAGATCTTATGTTACAAGTTTAACGAAAAAAAAAAGAGTTTTCGGTACATTAAAAATAATTTTTTTGTATATTATGAACCTTGCTCCATAGTATAACTTGGCATTTAAAATACCGAGTAATAACTAATATGGTGTCTTATGATTCTTAAATTGTATACTCAACATTTTTTTTGTTGACAAACTTAATATCATTTTTAAATCTTTTGAGTATTTTGAATTTATCGCTATCAGTATTATATTTATATATAAAAAAAATTGTCCGATTTCAGTCATTTTAATTTTAATTTTTTGTCACTTTTAATAAGCCTCTAGTCAAAGGACAATCTCGTCATTTCAAAATTTGATCATCCATTCATAGGAACGGTTGTTATTGCTTTCCACTTATATTGTATATACATGTATTATATCCGTCTCATTTTAGGTATCTAATTTGATTAAAAAGAATTAATTGAAGTTATTTAAGATTTAATTTTTCATAATACTCCGTATTAAGTTTAGTCTTAATAAATAAATTTATATATTTTAATATTACACTAAAAGCTAGTATTGTTAAACATAAAAAAAAAAAAAAATAATAACACATAAAATAAGCAAACAAAAAAAGAATTTATTTGACAACTAAATAGTAAGAATGAGAACATATTTGTCACTAAATTATACACAAATATGCAAGTGAGCATCAAATCCGATAATAAGGTACGCAAATCACCAACCAACCGTTAATAAGTTATTAGTTAGTATCGCAATTCTATTTAGTAGAAAAAGATAAGTGGATATGTGTGAATTTGGATAACTCAAAACATGTGTAAGGAAAAATCATTAATATTGTCATACAAGATACTTTTCCCATTAATTTTGGAGTTAAAGTATCCCTTTTAAGGAAAAAAATCATTACTTTTAATTTGGGTGTCAAAAAATTGTATCGTATAAATTATTTTTATTTCTAGATTAGTTCAATTTATCTTATTTTGGGTGTAGCGTAAAGACAAGTTACTGAGGTTCAGGATATACTTTGGTAAAATTAAAAATTTTGGACGACGACAACAACGACAACAACAAAATTATATTTGTTACTAAATTATACACAAACATATGAACTAAAACTGTCATTTTACTAATACTCGTAGGACCAAAATTGGTATTCGCTAAAAAAAAATGTTATAGCCAACGGATCGGATGGAAGTGCAATATAAGTAATAAATTTTCATTGGTTTTTTCCTAAGTTAATACCTTTTAAGGCTTTATCCTGACAAAACTTAATTTATTCTTTCCATTTACGTGATAATAATATAAATAAATTTTTTTTAATATAGAGTGGGGCCACCAATTCAAATGAAATTATCCATATTTTATATGTTTGATTCGATTAATGAGTAATGATTACAATTATTTATAATTTAATATTTAATAATATTGATTTTAGTATTAATAAATAAAATTCATTTATGTCAAAAACTAATTTAAAGAACTATTAAATATAAAATTTTAAATATACAATTTTGTTAATATCCAAATTGGTCCACGATTATAGTGTTTTTTTTTTTTTTTTTCAATTTCGTTCTAAACGACTTTGGTGATCTAATTATGTAATCTCAGACTTTTGCATTTTTGTTAAATTTAGTTCTTCGTTTGTTATTTCGTCAAATTAGTGTTAAATATAGTGACATCAGTAATCTCAATATTGGTCTATCTTTACTCCCAGCCTTGCGCAGTGCGAAATTGCTATTTATTTTACGATTTACTCCTAGAATTACAGCCAGGCCTGTGAATTAAATTTTATATTCACATGTTTGGGAGTAATTTATAAAAGAATGAGGGATTTCGCACTTCACATGTCTATGAGTAAAGATATGTCAATATTAAAATTACTGAATTAACTCTCAATTTAATACCAAATGGACAGAATAACAAACAGAGGACTAAATTGAGCAAAAACACAAAAGTCTGGACTACATTAGATTACCAAAGTAATTTAAGACGGATTAAGAAAAATCACTATAATCGAGAACCATTTTGGATATTAACTTTATAAAAATTATTAAGAAAACTACGGAAGAAAAAATTATTGTAACCAATAATTAGTAAAGAATATAAGTAAAATGGAATATAATGAATAAATGAATAATAAATTTTTTTATTGTGAATATATAAATATATTATATATAAACTATGATTGGTTTACGTATGGAGAAGATTTTCAAGCGCGTAGGCTATCAGGGTGTGTCCAACGTCTATATAAGGACTAAAACACTGGTTGGGTTATCCAACACAACACTCGGAAATATATATTGTATTCTCGTCCGTTGTAATATTGTTATACTACTCTTAACATAGTAATTCTCTCTCTCTCACCCTCTCTCTCTCTCTCTGTCGTCGTCTCTCATCATGGGAGACACTAGACCAGTAAGAAATGCCGGCTCCGGCCATATTCCGGCGTTTGATCCTCCGAAGAAGGTGAAGAGAAACAAATATGCCATAGCTGCCGCCTTTTTAGCTTCACTGGCATCAATCTTGCTCGGTTACGGTGAGTGTTTCATCGGATAAACGATAAGCGACAGCTTAGATTTTGGGCTCCGGCCGGCATCGTATCGTCTGAGATGAAAGAAATAAATGATTTTTTGTTTTTGGAATTTGTTGTCGCAGATATTGGGGTGATGAGTGGAGCGGCCATCTATATCCAGAAGGACCTAAAAATCAACGACACACAAGTGGAGATTCTCCTGGGAATCCTGAACCTATACTCCCTTATCGGCTCCTGCATGGCCGGCCGGACCTCCGACTGGATTGGCCGCCGGTACACCATGGTGGTCGCCTCCGTTGTGTTCTTCGTGGGAGCCATTTTAATGGGTTTCTCCACCAACTACACTTTCCTCATGGTGGGCCGTTTCGTCGCCGGGATCGGAGTCGGCTACGCCCTCATGATTGCTCCGGTCTACACCGCCGAGGTCGCCCCCGCCTCCGTCCGCGGCTTCCTCACCTCCTTCCCTGAAGTCTTCATTAATTTTGGTACGTTAACCATATTATTATTATTATTATTATTGGGAACAGTTATTATTATTTATTTTCTTGATTTATTTGTCGTTTCCTATTTGCATGTGGAAATTTCAAAACGTCACGAGCAACAACTCACTGTAATAAGTTAGAAAAACACCTAATAAGTCCAAAACCCCTCGCAACAATATACATATATATGTATATGAATCTGATTAATCATTGCCCTGAATCTTCTTGCCCCAGAAAATTTTTACTTTACACCAAACCAAATTTTGAGATTTCTTCATATGTAATTTTGAAATATATAATTTTTGTCATCGATGCCTACTAAATTGATATGATTTTGTAACCGACTATGTATTATAAAATTAATTAATTAACTACTATGTTGACTATTGGTTACCTGATGAGCTAGGTTGTTTAGACGGTTTTAATATTATATGTATATTTTTTGGGCGTGATTAATTATGATTATTATCGCTAAATTTTGTTAATATATAGGGATTTTGGTGGGTTACGTGTCCAATTTTGCATTTAAGAATATGTCAGTTCACTTGAGCTGGCGATTCATGCTCGGAGTGGGATCGATTCCGTCGGTGTTGCTCGGCGTTAGTGTATTGGCCATGCCGGAGTCGCCGCGGTGGCTGGTGATGCAGGGTCGCCTGGGAGACGCGCGGCGCGTGCTTCTCAAGACTTCGGATTCCCCGGAGGAAGCTCACATGAGGCTCGCCGACATCAAGGAAGCCGCCGGCATACCGGAGCACTGCGACGACGAAGTGGTGACGGTGACGAAGAAGCGAGGCGACGAGGACAGCGTGTGGAGGGAGCTTTTCATCTCCCCGACGCCGGCCGTCCTTCACATCCTCATCACCGGCGTCGGCATTCATCTCTTCCAGCAAGCCAGCGGCATAGACGCCGTGGTTCTATACGGGCCTAGAATCTTCGAGAAGGCCGGGATTAAATCCGACACCGACAAGCTCCTCTGCACAATCGCCATCGGTTTCACCAAAACCGTGTTCATACTGGTCGCCACATTCACGCTAGACAAATTCGGCCGCCGGCCGTTGCTCCTAACCAGCGTCGGCGGGATGGTGACCACGCTGGCACTCCTGGGAATGTCGTTGACCGTGATTGACCACTCCCATGAAAAGGTACCCTGGGCGGTGGCCATGGCCATCGCAATGACGCTAGCCTACGTGGCCGCCTTTTCCATCGGAGCGGGGCCCATTACGTGGGTATACAGTTCGGAGATATTCCCGTTAAAGCTCCGGGCAACGGGGTGCAGTCTAGGAACGGGAATTAACCGCGTAACAAGCGGAGTAGTGTCAATGACGTTTATATCCCTATACAAAGCCATCTCCATAGGTGGGTCCTTCTTCCTGTACGCGGCTATCGCCGCCGTGGGGTGGGTGTTCTTCTTCACGCTAATGCCGGAGACGCAGGGGAAAACGCTGGAGGAGACGGAGGCGCTGTTTGGGACATTCTTTAGGTGGCGGTCAAGGCAGAGGGAGGTGGATGCGAAGAAGGCTAACAACAATTCCCAGCTTCAAATGGGAACGCTTCAGGCTGCTAATAAGTAGACGTACTTTTATTTAGTAGTATAAGCTGCGTGGGTAATGTTAGTAGAGATTAATGTTACTTTACGTACTGCCTACCTTAATCTCTCGCTGGTGTATCATGTTATAATATTCCTAGTATTTTAATTTACTTCAGTATTTAGTATCATATCATACATCTTATCACATAAGATGATTGGGGCCATTTACTTTGAAAGTCCCTTTAATTAGATGTTTGGGTCATTAATTGGATGCTCAACAACAGAATTTCAGGATGTAAGTAAATTATAATAAGAGTATTCTGTTTCATAAGACTACTTTCAATTTGACTATAAAGCGTTCATTCACTATTAATTTTGTTCAGACTTTGATTATTCAATTCTATATCCATCCTTATACCATTAAGGGTAATAATGTAAAAGTTATCTTCTTCACACTATTACTAATGATGAACCTAATGTATTAAGTTTGTGAACCCAATTTGTCCATCTCAATAACAAGCTAATTTTAATTTTACACCATATGTTTATTAAATGAATATTTAACTAGATGACCAAACATGATTTACATCATTCCAGATGCTCGGTCGGGCCGGGGTGTGAGGAGCCGTTAGAGTTGGAGACTCAGTCTTTTGAGAAGAATGAAATAAAAATAATAATCAAGAGATCATTTATAGTCAAATTGAAAGTCGATGATGAAAATTTAATAAATGTCAATAGTCAATAAATTATTTATGATCTAATTAAAAGTCGATATAAAAATTAATAAAAATCAATAATTAATGTAGTATTCATATAATTAACTCTCATTTTGTATATCATCCAAAGAATTTGACACGATTCCTATTGTTGAAATTTGTATTTTTATTATATTTCTTAATGAATTTTACAGTCCAATAAAGAGAAGAATTCCAAAGTTATAGGCGTTGTGGTGACTGGTGAGGGTGACTGAAAAAGATTAAACAAATCTCAACCGCTCATGTTATAGTCATAGTAGGGTAAAGGTCAAAACATTATACTACTACTTTCACGCATCTCCGGCCAAAATAATTTTAAAACGTATTTAGTTTCACTAAAATTCATTATTCAAATTCAAATTCAAGAATAAAAAAATAGTTTAGAATTTATCAAACTAATTTGGATATTATTATTAGAGTTAATTATATTTTTTATCCTAAATTTATACGTGGCAGTCTAGCTACTTTAAGTATTTTTTTTATATATATTATCAAATATCCATTTTTGGACCTAATATTAGTGTGACGGGACCATTTTTGGTCTTTTATTAACAAAACAATTTAAATATCTTAAAATAAAAAGATATTCGGTCTTCAATTATGATTTTTTTTTAAAAAAATAAACATAAAAAAATAGAGCGGTTCAACCTACTTTCTATTTTTAAAAAAATTGAAATGTCTTTGTATAAAAAATTAATGAAGATATTTTGTTCGTTTAAACTTTCTTATGAAAATTTTTAAAATCTCTAATATATCATTGCTATATGCAACCACTAAAAAGAATTGAAAAAAAAAAAACATAAAGAATAACTGAGAGTTTAATAAATCACTTATAAATTAATAAATTATTTGTCAAAAAATTATTGTATGCAATAAGAATATTAAAAAAAAAAACAAAATTTAAAAAGTACTTATATAAAAAAGTATTGAAAAAACAATTTTTTCAATAAATCATGTTGTTATCTTTTGTAATGGTGAGAGAGATAAATTTATTATTATATCTATAAGAGACTTTTAACCTGAGCGAAAAAAGATAAATACATAACTGAGTATATTTGGTAAAAAGAATCATTTCTCCCATATGTGATATTTACTTTTATTTTCTTTGGTGATATTATTGAATTATATAACAATTGACCCAAACTTTCCAACCTAAGTCAAAATTACATTGTGAGAATAATCTTCATACCTTTTAAATTTCTACAAAGGTCCAAACTTTCCAACAAAAAAATTATTACTACGGCTCTGTTTGGCAAACCTAGCTGAAAAGCTATAAGCTAGGAGCTGAAAGCTGAAAAGGAACTGAAAGCTTAAAAGTAGCTCAAAGTTGAAAAGCTATAAGCTCGGAGCTGAAAACTGAAGGGATGTTAAGCTAGCTGTTATGATTGAAAGTGTTTAGTAAAATTAGCTTTTTGACAATCTGATAAATGTAAAAAGACTAAAAATGACATATTCATAAAATTTAAATTAGTTTATTTACATATTAAAATTTAACATTTTGTCCTTAAAAAAATTAAAATTTTGTCTTTAAAAAAAAATTAAAATTTTTAAATAAAACTATTAGCATAATCATGATCTAGCATCTTATAATGGAGTAGCAATATTGTTGCAAATCTCATAATAATAATAATAATAATAATAATAATAATAATAATAATAATAATAATAATAATAATAATAATAATAATAATAATAATAATAATAATAATAATAATAATAATAATAATAATAATATTTGTGGTGAAAGTTGCTGATAAAGGAGATGAGAAAAGGGTTTTAATTGGGAAGGGTAAATTATGTCATTTCTTTAAAATCTAAAAACATAATAAGTGTCAATACAAGTTATGTCCTTGATTTTTGTCCCTTTTTTATATGCTTATAAATATATACATTTTGCTTTAATTGTTGTACATTCATTTGCATTGGACAAAATCACCCTTACACCGTTATAACACCGTTAGTTTTTAATATATCTACCAATCTTACCATACACCTACATCTATCATATCTTTTTCCTATTTTAATTATCATTTTATTAAAATTACCATATAACATTTAATTTAATTATAAATTATATTTTAATTAAATATTTATATGAATGTTAAATTATATATATATATATATATATAATATGTATGTATATTATTTGTGTATCCATATCAATATATCATATATGTGGGTGCATGTTAGCTTAGTATTATTTGTAAATTATTATTATATAAAAATATAATTTTTTTTTTTTTTGTTTTGATCACTATATTATTCAAATATATTGGGCAAAACATAATTTTAACTAATTTTTTAAATTTTGTTACTTACAAATATTTTAATATTGGGCATAAATTTTCGCGCACGCGTACAAAATGCTAGTAATAAGGATAAAGATGGAAAAAAAGTTAGGAAGCTAGGAGCCTACCTAAGGTAGCGTTTCAAAATAAGCTCTTATTTTAAGCTAGAAGCTTATTTTGGGAACATTACCAAACAGAGCTTATAGCTTATTAGTAACTTAAAATAAACTATAAGCTCCTAAATAAGCTCTGCCAAACAGAGCCTATAATGAAAAGATTAACCTATATTGAAATAATATATTCTTTTATGGAAACTACTAAACTAGTGTTTTCGGGTGAAATAAATAAACTTTTTAAGAACCAACAATTGTTTATGAAAATTCATGCCCTTAAAGTCAAATCGAATTTTGTATTTTTTTTTTTTTTTTTGGATCAAGTTACAAAATTGAGTTTGAATTGCACAAATGTTTCAAACTTTGAGGATCTTAAATTACTTAAAAAATTTTGGTTATAATTCTTATACCAGACACAAAAATTTTATCTATTTCACCAATAACTAATACGGAGTATTTAATATGGAATGCAAATTTAAAAATGTTTAATTTATAATTTCAAAAATTAAATTCAATCGCAGTTGAAAAATCGTGCAATTCTAACCACTTTTTATGTATGGCCAAAAATTCTAATCACTTTTAACAAGTGGTCAGAAAAATTTGAACGCTACACAAAAACTTAATTTTAGGGGGAGTTTTTTTTGCACTTTTGGTCCTACGACTATTGTGGCATTATTAGTATTGATCCGCGACTTTTAAATCTTGCAATTTTAGTCCATGAATATTATTTTTGTTGCAAAAATTGTCCTTCAGGCAAATTTTTCGTCAAAATCTCACCGGAGAAAAAAAAATTCTCATTTCAAATCAGGGATAAAATAGACATTTACAATGACCTTGCAATCTCGGACCGCTGTTGACCTCTTATTCTGACCAAAGTGCGAAAAAAAAAACCCAATTACCAGAGACGAGCCCTAATATACTCTCATCTCATCAACTCATCTGCGAACAAGAGGAAAACATCGATTGCATCTTCAACGCGCCATCCATTGCCGACCTTCATCTTCTTTATTGTGAAGGAAAACATAATGGCTACATCGATTGTCATTTTCACACTCAATTTTTCGTCTTTGGCAATTGTTTTTTTTTTTTGGTTTGATTTTTTCGCACTTTGGTCAGAATAAGAAGTCAACAGTGGTTCGAGATTGCAAGATCAATACAAATGTCTATTTTATCCCTGTTTGAAATGGAGAATTTTTTATCCGGTGAAATTTTGACAGAAAATTGGTCGGAATGACCATTTTTACAACAAAAACAATAGTCGTGGACTGAAATTGCAAGGTTTGAAAGTCGCGAATCAATCCTGATAGTGGTACTATAGTCATGGGACCAAAAGTGCAAAAAACTCACTTTAGTGGTTAGTTGGAACTTAAGATGGATTTTTCTAGTGATTGGGAAAATTTTAGTGCATATATATTATAATTTTTGATTTTTTTTTTACTTCTTTTATATATAGAAAGAAAGAGGAGAAAGTACTTAAAAAAAAAAAAAAAGAGGAGAAAATAAGGAAAAAAAAGGGCAACAAAAGAAGAAGTAGCTAAGATCTTGTGATCTAATGGCACCAATGTTGAATTTTCATATGGGAGGTTGTGAGTTCGAACTTCAGTGGTTTTAATTCTTTGTGGTTCAGTAGGGGCTTTAAAAGTGACTCTAAAATAATAACTTGAAGTATATGTTTTGTCTCAAAACTCTAAGTTGATATTTAAACTACACGACATTTATATTTTTGTATTATATACTCAACACATATACCGTGAATTAAGAATCAAACTAGGCATGTTACAATACAATTTTCAATATCTCTACATATAGCCCATGAATTATATCATCTCATCAAGCATGGTACAAAATTTCTTGAGCTATCTACTCTATAAATTCTTTCCACCAACAACCTAGGGTTGTAGCACATTCCAACCACTAGTGAATGAAAAATTGTGAACATACCAAACGATCTAATCGACCCAAGTTTTATTTCCAGCGTTATTTATTTGTACTCAATGTTATGACCATTTTCGATGAGTGGTCAATAATCGTGACAAAGAATTTTTCAGATCTCTAAAATTCGTTAGGAAGTTGGTCAAAAAATCATATTCAACTAAAAACTTAAAATTTTCCATCATATCATTTTTTGTCAGTTGGAAATTGCAAACTCTTCAACCATATATAAAAATATTAATTAGGACCTATATTTTAGTTAAATTAACATCACAATAATATACGGGGGAAACAATTTAAAAACACAAAAGGGATATGCAAATGCCAAGTGTGAAGATCAGAGTTTGTTTGGAATGAATGATTGGAATGAGAAAGGAAAAAAATGTGCCCAGAATATGTAACCAGTAAATTGTACTATCTTCAATTCATTATTGTGCAGGAATGATTGTATATATGAAAAAAAATTGGGAAACCAAAGATTGGTTTTCTGACTCAAAACTGTATTGCACGAAAAAGAAAGAATGGAACAGTAAAGTAGTCCTCTAGCCACTGGACAGCTAGTCATTTTGGACCATAATCAGACATGGGACTTTATGAAATGATTTGTATATTTCAAATATGATAAATATGTTGTATTCCACACTCGCCTAACGCCACTACCAAATGTAAACTCAATGTGGGAAACAAGAAGATTAAAGTAGAATAATATATATTATTCCTAAAGTTTGGGATACAGTGGGTGCACTTATTCTAAGCTCAAGAGAAAAAAAAATAAATATTGGAAAAGTTGTTTTATTTAATTGTTAAAATGAATAGGAATGGAAGTGTTAAATGTATGGTAGGTGTAACTATGGCTGGTGGTGTATTAAGGGACTATTCTAGATTGTAGCGTGTTAAGGGACCATTTTAGATTTGTATTTTTGTTTTCTTTGTTTGTGGAGGGTGGGGATATCAACTTTGGGCAAAACTTTAATTAGGTAGGAGTTTTGTTAAATTGGCGAAGATATTTTGTTCATGTAAAACTTGAAAGTGATTCGCATGTGGTCAGTTTTAAGATTAAGAATTCATCTAATTCAAGAAATTAAAATCAACTTCAATTCGTAATTAGAAATTAGAGAATTCACTCAAAGACAATGGACATAATTAGACATGTTCACACACATGAAGATTTAACTGTACTAGGAAATCTCTTATGTTGACCATCTGGTATAAAAATTACGTTCCACCCGGTCACATGAGCCTGCACCACTTTTGGTTCAATTAGACAATTAGTAGCAAGGGTTTGGTTGGATTGAATAATTGGTGCGTGACAAATTAAAATTGTTGTTGAGGACAAAGAAAAATATAATGCCCTGAATTTGTGCACATACAATAATTTCTACATTGTAATTATTATATATAAATGATTGAATTAAAAAGAAAAAAAAAAAACAAAATTAAAGCAAGGAATTGAATGGGATTTTGACTTTGAGGAAGAATATATAAATATGGAGAAGTCGATCAGACAAGTACGTCCTCTACTTACTGGACAAGTGTAAGATGGCAGCACGCCATGTTTGATCAAAGTTTTTATGTACCACTGCTTTTTGAACTGTAAACCCAACTCAATTATTTTTAATTTATACATTATTCAAAATATACGATTCCAAGTTTCCAACTCACGTTAAGTAAAAGGATAAAATGATAAGTAGGATGACGTTGAATATATCATTTGTTTAATCATGAATATTTCTGAAGAAGATTAGGAAATTCTTCTTCTTCTTTTTCTAAATTATTAATCAATGGTTAAATGATTTTTTTCCCATGATTGGTAAGAGTCAAAACTGTTCTTAAATATTTCCCTTGTGTGCACCTTCATTTGGCCCAGTTTGCTAAGCCATTAAGTTACCGTGATTTACATTATCTCAAATACTCTGTCGAGCCGGGGTGAGGGAAACCATTGCAGTTGCGGATTTAACCTTTTGGGAGAAAAATAGTGACATTTTTTTTTGAGTGACGAGACAAATTCATAATCACTACTATTCTAAGGTGTACACTTGATAAAACCTATCTTGTAACCCTAGACGATAAAGGACCAACTTAAATTGTTCATAGCTGACTAGCAGACAAGTCAAAATATAAATTCCCATACATATTTTGGTACACATAGTATCATTACAATTATTATTGTTCCTCAAAATCAAAGATGGTCCATATGCAGCCACTTCTTTAGAATAATTTGGGACCATATTAGCTTTAATTGCCAATTGAAGGACTGATATGAATTATGATGCATGGTTAAAAGTCAAATATATTATTTAAAAAAACATTATTCACTTTAAATAAGATTAATTGTATCCGTGACACATTCACTCAAGGGAATGTATAGTAGATTATTATTATTATTATTATTATTATTATTATTATTATTATTATTATTATTATTATTATTATTATTTTTGAATGCTACTGACTCTATTAAATTGTTGTATCTGTTCAAACATACTTTTTCAATCTAATGAAGCACACAGAGTCAACAACACCTCCACAGAGGCTCGATCTCATGACCTCCCACATGGGAGGGTCACTACTTGCCATCTGAAAAAAGTTGTATAGTTAGAATGAAGAGTTAAAACCCAATTCAACCACAAAAGGCATAATATATACAAGAGTGGAGTGGTCCTTGGGAAGCACTTCTGGTCCAGTGAGGTACATATGCATGTGCATGCAATGAAAGGGTTAAATGTGTCCTAATATATATATATATATATATATATATATATATATATATATATATATATATGCTTCATATATAGCTTTCTTATTTCACACGCTCTGATCTGTATCTTTCCATGGCCTACATTTATAGCAAGGATCATATCGGAGTTGTTATCATTCTTCATATGGCCATATGGGTGGCATATTGGCAGCCCACACTTCTCTTCCATTTTGTCATCGTATAAGATACTCGTAAAAATTCTTTTCTCACATCCCTTTTGTACAACATTTTTTCCCAGCACTAAAAAAGTATAACCTCTTTTTCGTTCAAAATGCGTTTTTTTTTTTTCATGTGTACGTGATGATTCGGGTACCAGAATTGATGTATATATTTTTGTTTGATGTGTAAATCTATAATGACCAATAGCTAATAACTTACTCAGTCACGATTATATTCTCAATAAGTATCGACACTTGAGTAAAAGAAGTTTAAAATTTTACTATTTTTGGAGAATCAATATCATTTGTATGGGTTAATAAATTAAACCTAAAGGAATTTCACCTTAACCTCCCAAGGAATCCAACTATTCTTTTTTCAAGATAAACAAAATTATAGAATACCAAACCCACACAAAATATATTAATCACAATATAATGTGGGAGGTGTCGGCCATTAGAGAAGATCAGTGATATATATGCAATCATATAACGAAACATGGTATGCATCAACGTGTGTTATGCCATGTGGTGAAGCTAGCTAGTGTAATCAAAGGAGAAGAGAAGTCTAACATAACAAAATTAAAGCATATATGCAGGTCGATTTTTAGATTTTTGTGGCATGTTCGGGTAAATAAATGAGACCCTATCAAAATCAAAATCTGTAAAACTAATACCGTAATTTTTTTCTAATCTATACTATTCTAATCGGATATCAACCAAGGAAAAGCATATTCGGGGAGACCATTAATTTCTCTCTAATGTAGAAACGGTCCCCATGTCCGTTTCTGCTCATACAAAAAATTTCAGTAGTGTTCTGTATTGATACGTATTCACATGTATTTGAATGAATATTTAACAAATTTTGAAAGGATTAAAGAAACAGTAACAATTTTATTACTAAATATATAATAAAAAATTTTATTCGTGCATTGCACGCGCACTGCACGGATAATTGGGCAATTATTTGCTCGAATTCAAGCAAGGATAACATCAAAAAACATAATCGGTACAACTCATTTCATCAATTGCACTATATAATATTCGTTGTTATAATTTATATTTGTATATTCATCAAAATATTCTTAAAGATTATAACAAATCAAAATACTAGTAATAATAATAATAAAGTGATAGCTGTGTGCAAAGAAAAATCCAAAAGACATATTATAGAAATAATAATAGTGTGCACAAGTATTGAACCTTAGTCCTCCAAGTTCAAATACAATAAACACATATTCCTATCATTTCTTCATAGAGCATTTTAAATTTAATTGAAAACTTTTAGTTTTTATTTCTAAACTAACTAGGTAAAAATGAAATATTAGGCTCGAACTCACATTTGGTAGGTCATGAGATCGAGCTTCAGTGGAGGTGTGGATGTGTTGTTGACTCTTTGTGCTTCATTAGGTTGAGAAAGTATGTTTGAACATATACTACAATGTAATAGAGTCAAAAGCATTAAAAAAATCAATTCATACAAGTATTCATAGAAATAGTATGAAACATATAGTAAAATTTGATGGTGATAGATGGAAATTTCCTTTGTTGAGGTATTTAGAGCGAAAAAGTTTGTAGGAAAAGTTTAGAAATTTGGGGTGTGAAGAATTGAGTTCAACTAGTTATATTATAGAAGAAAAAGTCTACAAAAGTCATAGTTTAACAAATTTTGTAAAAACCAAGACTATGTGGTCTAATGGTACTTGGGTGGACTTTTATTTGGAAGATTGTGAGTTCGAGCCTCAGTGGAAGCATTATTGGTTCTTTATGTTTCAGTAGGTTGAGAAAGTATATGAACAGATACTACATTGTAATAGAGTCAAAAAAAAAAAAAAAAACAAATTTTGTAAAAAAGAATAATTTTTTGAATATCAATAGGCTTTTAATTTAAAGACTTTCTTACCCCAAATATGGATCGCATACCTACAAAATTATAAATACTTTGTTAAAAGTTTGAATTGAATATCAATACTCTATAAAAGTCTAGATCGAATATAATAGACTTTTAAAGTATTTAAAAGATTTTGAATACTCATACAAATCTAGATAGAATACAGTCTCCTTCGTTAAGTTTGATCAATTCATCTATACAAATATAGATTGAATACACCATCTGCAGTTAAGTGTTACCAACTCATCAATTGTGTTTACTAATATCGCATTAAGAATACTGAATTTATTTTAACATGAAAAAGATAAGGACATGGTTTTTATTTTCAATTATAACTATCTACAACAATACTCATCTTTACTACTACTTATTATTTTTTATCACAAGTCTAAAATATTAATTTTTGATTATATTGAAAATAATGATTTTTATTTTATAATAATTAATTTTCATATATTTAAAAATTATATTAATTCTTTACTTATTTTAATTTTCATATTCAACATTAATTTAGTCGGACAATGTGCATGTTAATTAATAAATATAATAGTAAATTAAACCTGTCACTTTACACATAATTAAAAGAGAAAAACTGGATAGAGTAATAATTTATAAACTGAGTAAGAATATAATTAATTGACTAAAATCTTTGATATGACTATTGGAAACAATTTCTCTGAAAATATAATATAGATAGCGACATAGCGTAGTCCATCCTCCTCAGCATGACGCGGGAGCTGTGGTCGTGATTCACAATGTGTAGCTATAACTTCATTATTACTAGTGTTCTAAACTCGATCTAATTAATTAACCATCCAAACTGCAAAAACATTTATGATATAGGGAGCTTAATTATTTTTCTACACCTTGCTGCAAATACTGAATCAAATCATATCCAGCAGTGGTCCACTTGTTGTAGGCATCTTGGCATGTACGGATCATGAAGTTGGCTGCCTCGCGTTCACTCATTTCTGGGTGACATCTCTTCCGGAGGTTACCTATGGGGTCACCCCTGCTAAAACAAGGCAACCCACTATCCAACATCATCAATACCGTGTTACAAATTCCATCCGTGTAAGAACGAGCAGCCAGGTACCCTTTCACACACAAGCTGCATACAAAACACCTACTTCATTTACCATTATATTTCATCACACCTTAGCTTGTCTCACAAACAAACAACAAATTAAACCTCACCTCACAAATTGGTACCAGGTCTCACTTTTCATCACTCCAGATGGGTCCACTAGTTGAGTCATTTCATGACTCAACTTGAAGTGAGCGCTTTCAAATCGCATATTATTGCCGGGAGAAGTCTCCAGAATAAAACCAAAATCAATGTGAACAAGCCTACCAACACTGCATTTACCATTTTAATTTCACTCAAATATCATCATACACACTTCACTTTAATTTGCATGAAATTTAATTATAAGTTGGTCCATACCTGTCAAATAGAAGGTTTCCGTTATGTCTATCCTTTGGTTGAAGCAACAGGCTAGCAACTGCATAGCCAGCACTACTAATGATGAAGTTCTCACGAGCAGTTTCAAAGCCGGGAGACCCAACAGGCCCAAAGTCCTGTTGGAAAATTTCATATAAACCACCATCATTTGTCTCACCCATTTGACTTCTGCTCCTCGAGTTGGGTACAACCTGCACAAATATGCACAAACAAATCAAATATAATACCCAACAAGTCTGCAATTCTGCATTTTGAAGTTACTATCATTTAGGTTCTGATCTGGACCACACAAGTATCAGTACTAGCAGATACTGATGAGTAAAGACTTGAGAGATTTTTAATCCCACTTTATCAGTGAATTGAAACTGGAGCCAGCCACATTTGACTTTTTATTCAAAATTTCCAGTTTTTTTCAGGAATATATAGTGATGCTTTTGGATTTTCAGAATCAGAAATGTTAGCTTTTGTATTAATATTACTTGTTGAACTTGAAAACATTTTTGTTCAATTCCAATGACAACAAGTTAGATGTGTCAATCTCCAGTGAAATGGAGGGAATATTGAATAAATGCTTAGCCAAAATGTATACATCCTGCATCTATGAATAATGCAGGCAATACAAGTTGTAGAAACACTCAAGACTATTAAACTGCAGAAAATTTAAATGTAAGATCATTGGACAGTATAATAAAATTATCCTCAATTCTAACATTTGAAAAATTATCTTTTTTGATTGCCATTTGAGTTTTGTCTTACCTTTACTTTCCTAATCTTCTTCATCATTTCACACTATTAACTATTGACAGATCATAGATGCGGTTCTATTTTTCAGATTTCATCATTTCAAATTAATATATTTTACATTTAAAAAGCACATGCATCTTTACACTTGAACGGATAAAACAAATATTCACCTCAATTATTCCTCTTTCTGGACCAGTTGGGAGAACTCCGTATGGATACAAATAAAGTTTTAGCCCAACAGCAGCAAAGATATCCTTGAGAAGTGAAATGACTTGTAAAGCAAGAACATCTTGCCGACAGTCATCTCCAACCTACACAAGATGAAAGAAGAATTGAAGGATGTGTGAGAGTACACATTTAATATTTTGTATATAGTTTTAACCTCGACAAGAAGTAGCACAACCAAAAAAAAACAAAAAAAAACAAAAAAAAACCTTTGTCTAGTTGAACATAAAAGTTAAATTGACAGCTTACAAAACAAACTACTTAGTTGTTTTTTTTCCTTTTGTCATATCAACTTATAGTTCTCATTTAGAAATGGATTTGCTACCTTGAATATGCATGCCTGTGGCTTTATTTCATTATGATCCCCGTCTTTATCCACAACATTAAATGTTATCATGATAGGAACCTTTGCTGCTGATTGTAAGGGAATTCCACTATCAACTTGAATACCCCGGACAAGTTTAAAGGGATCAGTAGGTAGATAAAGGTCGTCTCCGTCCATCTCAATTTTCTCCAACTCCCTAATTTGAAAATCTATGGTTTAGTCTTCTTTCCAAGACAAACATATGAGATTCAAATAGGAAATAGTTGATCAGTATGTCTATTCCCTTTACCTACGAATTCCAGCTCGTCGCTCCTCCTTTGGAATTGGAAAGAGAACACCAGATATAGATGTGACCTTGTCAAAGAAATTAAATTCTCTTGTAAACACTTCTCGAGCGCTGTCATTGAAACCATCAATTATATGCTGCCTAACCTCAGGCAACAGTTCCAGAAATGCAGCATTCTGAAGAACAACAAAAAACATTCAGGTGATTAGAGCTCTTCTTCTTCTTCTTCTTATACATGCACACAATGTGCATAAATAAATATATGTATGTATGTATTACGTATACATAGAGAGAGAAAGAAAGAAAATGCACGATGGCACTTATGGGATCCCCTCCCTCATTATTATTATTTTTTTTTTTTGGAAAGAGTTGTGGCTCCTAAAACTCCAGGAAAGGGAGAAGTTCCCAGAAAAGGAAATAACTGGCGTTGTATGAACTAACATCCACACAAGGCATTTGTCTTTCTCTGTTGTAGCGTCAGAGATGTTAAGGAACATACAAAATTCAAGGTATTCAGTAGACATTCCAATAATCAAATAATAGGGAACTACAATTATCATGCTATAAGGGTAGTAGGGTACATACTTGAAGTTCAATAAGATATGTTTACGTTTCACAGCATGTGAATTTTAGTTAAACATAGCCAGCCCTAAAAGAGCAATAAGACCAGTTTCTCCCTGGAGTGTTAAAATAATCAGTTGAAAAACAAATTACACAGGCATACCTTTGCAGCAGCCTCTGGGCTTAATTCGACTCCGGCCTCTGGTTCACAGGTCTCTCCCTGATTATTATTATTATTTTAAAGAAGTCAATAGTTTTCAAAGGTGTATTAAAGCATGCTTATCTGAAGCAAGAGATACTTATATTGATTGGTTCTCCATTAAAGTGACATGAAGAAAAGAAGCCAGGGATGATCCATAAGGGCAGTAACATTCAAAGAAATCAATAAACAAAGCAAAGTTTCTTGCACCTGTAAATGCCATATCAGAATATGAGCAAATACATCACTCCGTGTGGTGGCTCTGAGTAGGTATCCTTGCACTAACCTCTGCACAACAATTACCCATCATGCAGAAAATGCATCAGAAGTCAGAACTATTTTCTACTTAAATTCTAGCAAGATATTCTCTACTATGGCACATCCAAATGGCTAAACACAAGGATGATAACGCACCTCATCATCATATCTTAAAGCCTGCACCAATTGAGGCATGAAGAAGGTCACCGAATCAGGAGGATACGATTCCAGCACCCTTAGAACGTAAGCCATCACACGAGGATGACCCTTATATGGGGGTGTAAGGAAATCCAAAACCATTGTGATTGAACAAGCAGCCCAGTGTGGCAATTGTTGCAAAAGTGAAGAATTTTCATCAATGGCTTTAGGGGTGACAAAGTATGGCAAAGCTTCAGGTATGTTACGAATCTCCAACAGGTGTGACTGGAATAGGAATAAAAGAAACCCAAGTCACATCAATAGGAGCAAACAAGTAACTGGAGATCAATTTTACCTAAATGAACAGCTCCAAGTATAATATAAACTTTGCAATAAAAGGATGAGATTGAAAAAAAAAAAAAAAAAAAAAAGTAATAAAAATAACAAAAGTCTGAAAGGCAGAATTGTCAATGATGAACTGGTTCAAATTTTCCCCTAAGTTGATACTTCATAATTTAACGAAAAAGAACATTTGCATTTACCAATTACCAGATCTAATCGTAAAATGGAAATACTCATTTTTAAGCCAAAAAAGTGTTGGTAGTGTATACCTGAACCAACTGGGTCACTTCACCTTTCAGAGCATTATTTGTGGGATACCTTGAAGCAAGTCCTAAAGCTATCCGAGGATCAACAGAGAAAGCAGTCTTAGCATAGTCAACCATTTTCTCTGAGCTAATTTTAGGCCGCAAAGCACTTTCCCTAACATGTAACAAATATTTAAAGGTAATTAGCTGCCTTTCAGAAACAAAGTCTGAAAATAAACATAGCAATTGACCACAGTTTACTTGGCAACAGGATGTGCCCAGACATCAAGCCTATCAGCTTCATTCTGGGATAGCATCAAAAGCAACTGCTTCCGCTTTTCTTTTCCAGCCGCATAATTCTCAATCTTACCCCAAACTGGGTGATACTGATCTTTCTGCATGCAAATTATGAACAATTTGAAATATGCACAACCATCTGAATAGTTGCTTGCAAGGGTGATACTGATCTTTCTGCATGCAAATTATGAACAATTTGAAATATGCACAACCATCCGAATAGTTGCTTGCAATACCTTTGTATATATATATATAATACAGAGTAATAATAAACAAACAAATATCATTTCCTGATAAAAATGGTGCTATGTTTGGCAGAAACTTTCTCTGTTCTTATAGCAGTTACAAAATCACAGATTCAAGAATGAATGTCTGATATTACCTTTCAGGTAAAATCTATGCTACAAGAATGGTCTTACCGCATCATTCGAAGAGCTTCCATTTTCAGCACCCTGTCCCTTTGTATCAACCTGAGTATCCAGTGGCTCATTTAAAAGATGATGGACGAACACAGAAACAGATTGAGCCTCACTCAATGCAAAATTGTTATTACTCATGTCAAACCAATCAGGTTTATGAGAAAACCAGCCCAATGCGGACCTACAAATGAGCAAGAGAAATAACTAAAATATGCTAAATGTCACCAAAATGCAAAAATTGTCAATCTCAATAAAGCCTTATTGACAGAAAATCTCAGCGCACCTATGTACAAACAATTTATATGGTTAAGTGCTAAAAATAGTCACAGATCCGCTATAGAACTTAAACAGTGAAAAGTGAATAAGTCAAAGGATCAAAATAAGGATAGACATAGATACAGATGTTGTAAATTCAAGACTCATTTCCTTCCATTATCACAAGCTTCCCTCATGTCACAGAACAAACAGTGACCAATGCCAATTGAACTTTCAAAAAATAAAAACTTAGAAAGACCACAAGTGAATTTATGTTTGGAAACAAATTTCTTGCTCAGATATTGGACAACAAATAGAAATCCGATAATAGATCAAAAAGATTATGTCCAAACCTGCCAATTTGACAAGCTAGAGAGAGGCTACAGGCTGCTTTATGTAATTATATATTTGAACCTAGGCTACAGACTATAACTATGCACAAGTAAATTGTAGAAAGAGAAAATGGCATGAGAGAGTGCTGTGAGGTGTGGAAATGCTATTCTGAATACATACAGAATACAATCTACCTGTAAATCCTGTCTTCCAGTAGCAGAAGCCCAGACCTGAAGTTCTGTGCACTACCGTGGGATCTACAAGAGCAAAACTTTAGCCCTAAAAGCATGAGAGTGAAAAACGTCCCAGTTGCACATGGATGACGAGTGAAGTTCCAGGGGAGCTTTGTGGTTCCTTGTAACAATCGACCTAGTAGTAAAAGCTGCTCAACACTATCATGGCGAACCACCTGAACACATATTCAAGGAAAAAAAAAAGTCAAGGTTAAAAATCCATATGGATTTTGAGTGACCAGATCAATAAAAGTAAGTTCGAACAGATTCTTAGCATGAATTGATATAAAGCTAGGGTGATTTACAAAAAATAAACAGGTGTTGAGATATGTGAAATCGTCTAGTTTATGCTGAAATATCTCAAATTAAGGTAAGAGTATCACTGCTTCAATGAAACATAGTGTCTTGAGGAATGAAAATAAACAGGATTATAGAAAGTCATTAATGTTAGTGGATTCTAAAATAGAAAATAGATCACTTGAAGAGCAGACCTTCACTACAAAAATAAGTGATTGGGATAAAAATCTAAACATATAACCTCATAGCGGTCAATAAAAAATCCAATCCATAGTCTGTGGGCCATTATTTGATCAACATGGCCCTTTTCAGGCAGTAATTCTGGCTCCCCAGGTTGCAAATGAGGCCTTAATTTAGCAGCAGGACCAGAACACCGTGCTTCAGATGCAAAAAGACCTCGTCTAGTGTCAACCGTCCACAACCATGCATCAACCAATTCAGCAAGGATAAGAGGACCAAACTGAGGAGCTGCTGAAACCAACCATGTCCAAATAAATATACCAGTCTCCATGGCATCAGGTGTTAAGATATAAGCTGGGCACCAGCAAAGAAGACGTAAAAGCTGTGAAAAGCTCTCAATATTTGATTTTGTATCTGATCCCTGAAAATACAATATTCCATCAAGTTCAACAGTAGTAATGAGGGACAAAAGCTTTAAAATATTATTAAAAAAAAAATTGAACAAGATATCAAGATTAAAATTACCAGATCTGAAAGAAGCAAAGCGGTAGCTTGAGAACATGTTTCTCGAAATGATGATTTATCTACCTCATCACCTTTCTCTGCTGTGTTAACAAATTTCTGGAGTAGACGCACAAATCTTGTAAGCAGTACTTCACAAAAAGAACCATTTCTGGACTGTGGATTCTGAGTGAGAGTTCCAGATCCATAGCCTGGTAGATCAAGACTCTGTCCATTTCCAAATGTAGACATAGGATCAACCCCACCAATTGATTCATATAAACGTCTCATGCCTGCAATTTCTCCAGCATGGTTACACTTTACATTTGCACTAACAAGACCAGTACTTAGGACCTCCAAATTGAATGCCTCAGTCAATTTTAAATTGGCTCCAGATGCTGCAGCTGCTGCAGCTATCACAGCAGGAATATTTGCAGTTTTTGTGCCAGACCAATTATCATTTTTACCCGTACCAATCTTGATCTCAGATAAAAGAGAAACGACATCTGTAGTAGGTTGTGCTTTTTGCAAGCTGTTTGCTACGCTGAGCCTCTCCTGAAGAAGGCCCTGACTAGTGCATGGAGCATAGGATAGAGAAACAATTATCCATTCACGAACAGTCTTTTGGCACAAAGAACGAACAGTTGCAACCCAAGCAGGATCATTGACAAGAGCTGAAGAAGGATCATTATGAACAGAGAGCAGCAGTGAATCCAGACAAGAAGAGTTCCACAAAATCTGCACAAATATAAAACATTTGTGTGGAAATACTGAGCACCTGAAGGAAATACAAAGTACAAAACATAACCTAAAATGGTAGTGATGGGACTGAACCTGAGGGAACCGGTCTCTAAGTTGATTCAACAAATTAACTGAGATATCTCGTACATGCTCATCCCTCTGAGTCAAGTTTTTTATGAGAAAGCAGGCATGGATAGACAGAGTAGTTTCTCGAGTTTCAGAAGCCCGGCCAGTGTCAGATGTTTTATCTTCCTACAACATGATGCAAGAATCAATCACATTTGCATATAAGTAAATAAGTTAAATAAAAACTCAAATTAATAAAATAACAACTGAGTGGAATTTGAGGTACACTTAATTGCCAAACATGAAGGACACTGGTTCTTAATGATCTGCAATATTTTTAAACATTAAAAGAAACAGCATAGAATTTACATTTGTTTCCCCAATCAATGTGTGAAATTAATAACTTTCAATTGAAATGGTCTACAAAAACATAATGGAGTTTTAAACATTAAAAGAAACAGCATAGAGTTTACATCTGTTTCCCCAATCACTGTGTAAAATTAATAACTTTCAATTCAAATGGTCTACAAAAACATAATGCAGTAGGAAATGAAAAAGCTTTGCAATAACTCTTCCTTTCATTATCAATTTTGAGTGTCAATATGTATCTCTTCTCATTAAAAGTATTTATTTACTTATCTATTCAATTATTTATAATAAATGATGATTCCTAATCTATATATAATAATCTTAAGATACATCTCACTAGAAGCTGAAATTCCATAGAACATGAAATGTGGCTACAACCTGCAAGGTGTGACACTGGGAAAAGAGTTTGGTTACAAACATAAAGTTCTTGAATGGTTAAAAAAATTCTGGGGCATACTCAGAGTATCAAGGCTATGCTTCAGTCTCTAGTTTTCTTGAAAGGCATAGGGTAGATGACTGGAAAGCAAAAGTCCAAAAAAATTAATACTCGTGTTAACATTTTTTTTGACAAACATGTATCACGAGTTAGACCGTAAATATAATCTAAAAATTTACTTGATCAGTCAGCTTGTTGCAAAATGAATTCCTGTCCTCACATACTTATCATATGAAAGGTGCAAGCATGAAAGTTCCAGGTCATTGTACAATCTTATATAGACAAAGCAAGTTTTTCAGAAGCACAAAGCATTACAGAAGCTTAGAACTAATAAATACCAGCCAGCTTAATGCAGTTTCAAAAGCTCTGTGCACAATTGCTGTCAAGCACTGGGAAACAGCTGGCACAAGATTAGGACTTTTCAAATATTCAAAAACACAGCTGAAAGAACTTCGAGAAGCAGTTGAACTAGGGTGCACATTGAGGATTCCACCATTGCTACTAAATCTTATTATCTCTAAGAATGCTACTGCAAGAAGATAAGTCGCCTTCACACCTAAATAAGCAACAAAAGAATGATATAGCTTCTTAACTTGTAAAACAATGAACTTTAAAACAACACATAGTAGGCTAGAATAACTATGAGAAAAGTATGTGTTGGCGTTATGCTGCACAGATGAGCCCAACCACCCCGCAGGCCAATGCCATTGACCCACTTAACAAGTAGCCAAGACTAGGCCATGGGTGCATGCGCCAAAATCCAGCGTGAAAAAGAGACAAAGACAGCAGTAGGGGCACCTGTCATTAGGGCATGCGGCAGAGCACACAAAGGTAGTGGGAGTAGAGGGGGCGGGGGGGGGGGGTGTGGGGTGTCAAGTGCACAAAGGCCATATTTGGCTGTATTGTCCACCTTCCCGCCTCTTATTGATCTGAGAAAGGTGACAAAATTCCCTTTTATGTATAAATAGTGATCTTTCTTGTATTCTAGATTTCTAGGCAAGCAATCAACATTGAAAATAGTGAGACTAGCCAAAATACTATTTTCTCCATAATTGTAACATCCTTCTAGCCTTTACGCTGCCAAGATAATACAACTACAGTGGCTTTCATCATCTTCGTTTCATTATTTCTTGATTGTTATTGTTATTGGATCTTCAGGCCCGCATTTACACCCTTCAATTGGATACCCCTGGTCTAGGATTGAACAGTATGGAACATTCACATTTTTAAAATAAAATAATAATAATAATAATAATAATCAACAAAACCTGCAATTGTGCTCATTGCTGAAACCTCTACACGTCCTCCTAATGCGGCAGAAAGAGCAGTCCGCTGACTAAGAGCAGCTTTCTCATTTCCACTTCCTTTTTTGCTACTTGGGTTATGAAGAGCATTGAGTTCCAACTCATCTTCAAGCCATTTCACGGAGCTCACAACCTGATGAAAAGTGTGTTAGTATTAACGAATCAATATAATTTTTAATTAAAGCTTCTACTTTTCTACACAATATTTACATTTTTACACTATGATTACACAACCTGCAATTACACTATGATTATACTAAGGAAATGCATGTCATATATGTTTCATACAGATAAATAGTTAGAACAGAAACCTTTGGAATCTCTTGCAAATTAGTAACTTACAAGAGGGGGAGTCCCGTGTGAAATGCACTGGACAGCAACAGACCACTGAGCATTCTCATTTGTCCCGCCCACTTCTTGAGGTGCAGTTGCTCCTGTATTGCCAACATTGTTTTGAGCAGTGGATGCAGACTTTGTTGTACCCTGATTTTTTGTTATTGGAGGAGCTAACCCAAAGAGTGCAATGTAGAACCACAAGTTTCTAAACAACTTCAGCAATGAGGGTTCAATATCTGAAGTGGGATCAAAGTCAGAACATATCTCAGCTACAGCAGGAAGTAAAGGGCCAAGAAAACCTGCTCCACTCCTATTAAAAAAAAAAAAAAAAAAAAAAACCAAGTTTCCTTAGCTTCTTGAATACAAAATACAAAGAAGACATTCTTCACCAACACTAACAGAGGCTTACCCTCCACTTTTTGACTCAGCAGCCAAGCCCACATCTGAGCACAATGATAGCAAACGGTGACGATAATCTAAGCGCAATTTGGGGTTGGTGAGCCCACTGGCAATCTGAAGAAATCCTGCAGGAAGTGTCTAGAATGTGATTGCACAAGTAAGCACCCCGTAGACCAAAAAACCTCCTAAATTAATTAAATGATAAATGATTAATAATATGAAATTTTGAAGGCAACGTACTTCAACACGCTCTCTAGTGGCTTCTTCAGGCAAGTCTTTACTTTCAGCAGAATCAATAGAAGCAAGTTTACTCATATAGCTGCGTGTCATTAAAACAATAGCTTCGCGGTAGGATTTTTCAAAACCTAAACTTGCCATGAGAGAAACAGCATCAAGAAGCTGCAGTAATTCAAGAAACAAATGTTAGGAGACTGAAAAAGATTCAAGGCAGTTGCTAGTCAATGATGGGCTTGAAAGTTAGAATGGAATTAACAAGAAAAAAAGGTTCAAGTGTACTAAATTACACCAGAAAAGATAGATTTGTACTCTGAGCCTTAGTAAGCCTGGCGTTGAAGCGTCGCCCTCCTCTAAACTTTCAACGAACATTGGCAAAATCATGTCTACCACTTCAGGCTTGTTAACTGAGACATTCAGATCAGCTAGCAACTGTATAACATTGAGCTGAACAGGAGGAGCTGCCTGCTTCTCCTTCTCTTGCTGAAAATATAGTCATACAAAAGGCATAGCAATCATAATAAGCAAAAATCACAATTGAAAACAGAACAAACAATCAGGAAATATGCTTCCAATTCAAGTCCATTATGTAATCAATCAAGCCTTTATAGGGAGAGAGAAGACAGGAAAACTGACAAAAGAAAGTGCAGACAACTCAATAATCCTGCAAAATGAGCAGCTCTCTGCATTAAACCAATTTCTCTCTCCTGTTCTACACACTCAAAAGAATACTTTTTGCCTCAGAGGGAATCCTACATAGAAGTATATAACACTGGAAAGGGAGAAGATGGATATGCTATATGAACTTTTTTGAGAGATCTGTTGCCAAATTTATGTAAGTATAGGTAATTTAATCAGCTAACTAGCTTTAAAAAATACAGAACATGTGTTTATTTATGGGTAAGGTGATGAGTACACAGATATACAAATAGACAAATAATTCATTTGGCTTGTAGATATTTGTCTATATTATATGTATATGGATGACATATAAGTGTATATACCTTTCTTAGTACACCTATTGTTTTATTGACTATAGTCTCGACAAACCATGTCAGCACTCATCTGACTTGGGTTTTCTAAGTCTAGCAAGATTTGACAGTTACTTGGTAGACCCACACATAAGTGTATGCATTCTCAATTTGAAATAAATGCATATTTTGTTTCCTTCAAAAATGTCATTGTCAAACATTACATTACCTCTTCCCCATAATCGTTCCTTTCCCGTATACTCGTAGCTAGACCCATTATGAATGTTTCAATAGGAGACCGATCCTTTTGCCATCCAAGTTCAACTATCTCACAGCTTGTCTTCAGTACACTCTCAAACATGGCCCCCTGGTTACTGCTCCAAGTGTCAGCCTGTGGGTAAAGATGACACAGCAAGAAAATTTTACTATGGTGTGCAATCAGCATTGGAGGTAATTCAGGCAACAAGAAGCAAATACCAGCATACCCGAGCACATGTAGCAAGCACAAGAGGTTTAAACCGAATTAACAACACACGGAGTAGCTGACCACTTCGAGCAGCAGCAGCTTGGGAGATTCCGAAAAGCAAGGAGCTGAACAGCTCTTCACAAGCTCTCAACTTTCGCCACATTGACAACAAACAAGCTTCAGCAGCCTCAATCAATAGTGCAAGTGCTCCATGCAAAAACCTCTTTGATGACTTTGCATCAGAATCAAGAGATGAAAGTGTCTTAATCTGTAACCATGCAACTGCTTGGTAAACTGAAAGCTTTGTATTGATCCTAACTTTCAGATGTTGTCCTTGATCTGACCAGTCACTTTTCCGTATCTGCAAGAAACCAAGCATTGAACAAGTTCTTTCAAAAAAAAACTAGCCTCTTTCCTTCACAGAGATATCAAATGCAAAGAAAACAATAGATAATTCACAGCTTTTCATTTTACCTTTAGAAATGACACCATTGAATGAAGTTGCTCCCTGGCAATACCTCTCACTTGTTCCAAAAGTGTGGCATCAATTGTTACTTTATCCATTATGTGTCCTATTAATTGGAAAGCAATTTCTCGCTTCTCAAGGCTCTCTACAGCCTCCTCCTCAAAAGCGGTAATGGCTTGCCTTTGGGCTCCGGCTACATCATCATTGTAACCCATATTTGCAGCCAGTAAATCCATATTGCTCTTCCAAACACCACTGCTCCCATTACTACTAGCTCCATCTCTTGGAGAGGTTGGAACAGGGATGTCAAACTTCTCAATCAGAACGGAAATTAACTTATTTGCATCAGAGGGTTGTATAGGAGGAAAGTTACGAGCCATGGCATTCATGAAAACCCTGGATATCTTCACATCTCCTTTCCTGGATATAGCAGACGTGAGCACAAGCCCTGTGTATCCCTCAACATCTGTCGCGAAATCCGAAGACATTTCCGACGCTTTGGAGAGATATCCCAAGAAATCATTATAGAAGGAAACGATTGCATCGGGTGGAAACGATGGTGGCCAAAAAGACTGAGTAAAAGAAGAAGGAATGGAGCGAAAAAAGGCTACGACCAGCGATTTCGGCCTTTCGTCTGTGCAATTGGAGCACCTAGACAGGAATCGAGTCAGAGCGAGAACGGCGTTTAGCTGATACCTTGAAACGCTGGGGGATCCCCCGAGGAGTGCCTCGGCCGATGGACACCGCCCACATATCCAAACTAATTTCTTTTCGAATTGAACAGGGTATTCAGAAATCAAATCACATAGCTCGATCAACGACTCCATTCCCAACAACAATCCTCACGTCAAAGCTAAGGAACAAAACTATCTAGCAACCAATTCTAAAAAAAAAAATTATATACATCCAAGTGAAAGTTTCACAACACGATCAACACTCCAACGCCATTTTCCGTATAGCCTCTGCATCAATGCAGATCAACTGTATGTATAAAATTTACAGAGAAATTGGAGTAGCAAGTCAAAAGAAATGGGGTAGAAACGCGAGTGTAAGGAAAATGAAAGGATTGTGAGTAGAGACGGAGGGTGGGTGGTGGAGAATGAAGATGGTGGTGGGACGGCCGTGATTGCTTCGTGGCTGTTCGCCGGTTTACGGGCTGATAGCACATCGCGCGCCTTTCTCAATTCTTTTTGGTTCCAAATTTCCAACTTCTAACCGTTTTCTTCCCCTTTTTTTTAGTGTCGTCTTTTCTTTTCCTTTTTTAGTTAAGGCCTTCGGATTTTTCGCCATCTTTTTTCTTTCTTTTTCGCCCTTTAACTATGCTTAATTTAGACAACGTGCCCTAACCTTAGGTCTAATTCAATTTTGTCCCCGATTATCACATTCACCATGCTTCTTCCAAGCGCAACATTTTGTCAATCATTATTCATTATATAATGGATTATGGTTCATTTTACCAAATAGACAATTCACATCAGATTCATTATTAGTATATAATAAAAGTTCAATAATTTAAATATGAACATTCAGTATATTAAAAATAAATATTTGTCTATGATCCATATTGCAATGTGAATCATGGTCTATAGTATAATTTGTCACATTTTTGTATACATTATTTTTTTTAAAAATGTATGACTGAATTATAAGAGCTTTTAATGTTAATTAAAACCCATCAACTTACCCACATTATGTATTCTAAAAAAATAAAAAAATTAAAGCATTATAGTTAACAAGACCATTTAGATAATGTATTCAATTACAAACGTACAAAGCTTAACATTATGGTTTATGATTATAAAATACAAATTCTAAATAAGCAATAACTTATTACAAATTACTAATGAGTTGTTGGTCAAAATAAACTAAGAAAGTGTTGTCCATAATATATTTGTTAAACCCATATAAGGGAAGTTTATATATAATAATCTAAATAGGTGACAAAAAATTAAATTTATCAGATGACATTAAGTAGCCAAATAAATCCACATTGGCCTTGAGATTAATGAAAATATAATAATACAAATAAATAAGATATTCCACTTTCATTGAGTTGAATAATTTTGGTACAAAAGGAGGTCCTAAAGGTAAAACGTGAAGGACAAAATAGCTGCTGGCTAGGTGTATTTAGGTTAAGCTCCTTTACAAAGTCTGGGCACAGCAACAGATGATCTTCATCAGAACATCATATCTTCCATCTAATATTCAGTTTCCAGTATCCCATCAATAAGCCCAAAGTCCATAGCCTGCAATGCAGTGGTCAAGAGAGCAAAAGGAAAATGTTAGCACTACTATGATAAGGTGTGAGATTTGCTTAAATGACATTCAAGGATAAGAAAAAGGGGAAATTGCACTTTTAGTCCTTCACCCATACCCGTGGTACAAACTTAGTCCCTGAATTATATGCATGACCATCTTTAACACATGAGTTATGCACAAAGTGGCGATTTTGGTCCCCTGGAGACTATTTCTACCACCAATTTGTCCCTTAATGAAGTGGTTGATTTGGTCCTTCAATGACTAAAATCGCCACTTCATACATAATTTAGGGGTTAAAGATGGTCACACACATAACTCAGGAACTAAGTCTGTACCACGGGTATAGCTAGAGGACCAAAAATGTATTTTTCCCTAGGAAAAATTTTCTTAGACATTTTTTTCCTTGAAGCATACATTTGGAGATCTTGAAGCTAGAATCAAGGAAAACTGCAAATAGTCTGCAATACAAGGAAAACTATATAATAGTTAATGTTTACCTCAGCAGCAGACATAAAATAATCCCGTTCGGTGAAGTCTTGAACTTTCTCAAGTGGTTGGCCGGTAAAGGCAGCAAACATTTTGTCAATTTTCTGTGAAATAAAAGAAAAGGTTTAAAGTTAAAAGAAATCGAGTAGAAGCCTTGGCTATATGCCTATAACTAAGTAGTATTAACTCCCCGCTTAAGGCCCTAGCACATGATCAAAGTAGTAAAATGTCATCAATCCCTGTTTGGATCAATATGGAACCAGATTTTATGATGTTAGCTTAAAAGATTAAAGATCTAACAGAAAGGGATTCCACTTCTAAATTAGGCTGATTAACTATGTGCAAATATCAGAGGTCGGAGCCAAGAGTCAATTGGTAATGGGATAGTGATTAAACATTCATCCCACCCCCCACAGAGCCATCCAACAGACTTAAACAGAGAGATGCTCAATTTCAAATTCGAAACTTGAGAAAACAGCAAAACAGTGTCAAATTCAAAAGAAATACTACAGAGATCAAATGAACTGACATGGCGAGATTGAACCGCTTCATTCACTTGGCGCCTCACATCCTCCACATGACCCTGCAGCAGTAAAGAGCAGAATCAGGCATCTACTTTAAAGTTGAATGTTTGAAGCCTAATTTTTATATCTTATAATATTAAATTTACAAATGCAGTTTGTTTGATCCTGCAGGAGGACATAACAATATTCTTTTAGTTAAGTAATACATACCCCGCATCCACTTTGTGGTTGATGTACCATAATACGTGCATTTGGCATTGCATACCGCATACCCTTTTCCCCACCTGCAAGAAGAAGTGTCCCTTGACTTGCAGCAACTCCAAAACATACTGTACCGACCCTAGGCTTTATCTGAATGAAATGATAGCTATAGACATAATTATCAGGGGAATATAACTTCCAGGAAGACAAGTATAGTTCATAATCTGAGATGCCAATAATGATTCATACAAGTTACCTATGACTGTAGGTGCTCAAGTGTTAACTAATGGAATAAATTAGTTGCAGTCTTACCCAGGACATGCAGTCATATATTGCCATCACAGAATACGTGCTTCCGCCTGGGCAGTTAATATACATCTGCAATTGGGAAGAGCATAGCAATACTTATAAGATGTGATGCCGCTTTAGAGATAACAAACATATGAAAAAGGCCATACCAAAATATCAGCATTTTCATCAATTGTTGCTAGTGTTACGAGTTGTGATATGACTCTTTGAGCAACTTGTCCGTTGACTGGTTGTCCAACGAAGACAATGCGATTTCTAAACAATACCATTGATAGATCCAATACGCCACCTGGTGTCAGCACAGCAGGCATTACAGGTGGATTTCCCCTTCTAGCTTCAATAGTGCCATAACTGCTCAAAAAAAACTGACTACATCAGGGAATTAATATCTTTTTATGATATGTTAGAGAATTAATATCCCTAGCTCTAACTGAAAACTACATCTAAAAAAACAAAGCATAATCCAACAAAAATACTTTTTGGTGAAATTAAGTTATTTCTTGACAAACAGATTACAAAAACGTAATTAAGCACTACACTATGGCTAATTTGTTTTCCACACTATTGCATATTGCTAGAGTCTATAAAGTGCTAAAAAGGATATTAACCCTAATGGAAAATGTATGATTCACAGCAACCAAAATTCCAAAAACACAACCACATATATACAGATATGTACAGAACATCTTTCCAACTATCATGATCCTCTAACAGGCTAAGAGAAACAAACCGTCGATTATTATCAGCCTTTGGGTTGTTCTGACCAAGTTTTAAGCGCAATCCCTGCACCTTACTGGATAGTCCTGAAGATTTCACAAAAATAATAACTTTTGTCAAATATTCAAGTTCAAACCAATAATTTAAACTCCAGATTTCAGCAAATACTGAGAATACCGATTTTTGAGGAATCAAAACTGTGGCTAGGAAGCGCAGACGCTATTTGTTTCCCTAAGCTTCTACAAAAAAACAAAGAAAAAAAAAATTCTTAATCAGTATATACTCCGTAGCATTCAAACAGAAAACGTAAATTAGAAGCTAAAAATAATAAAATTACCTGCGGGAGAACAGAGGCGGCGAAGAGCGAAGCGACGTTGGTCGGTGAAGTGAGGCGATTGAAGCTTTAGAAGGCGCTGTAATGGTTGATGCTGCCATTTCCGGCACTGCAGCGAAAGGGTCGAGCACTCGAGCGTATGCGATAGAGCAAAATCAAGCTGCTTCTCAGACTTCTGGTAAAACCCGGATAAGAATTTCGGATCCCCACTTTTATTGGGCTTTGGTGCGTTTTTGTATTAATTCCTCGGCAGCGCAACTTGGAAACGAAAATTTTGGACCTTTATTTTTTAGTAGGTCCAATTAGTAACCAGTCGTTTTATCATAGACCACCGCGGTCAAAAACAGCGTCGTTTCTTTAAGTAAAGAGACGGTCCGCCGTTATAGTTAACAGAGTCCGCTTGTTTGGTGTATTAAACACCAACTGATATTACAGTATATCTAAATCGACACTGCAATTATATCAAAATGATACTGTAGTTATAGTGAAATGAAACTGCAGTGTATATAAAATGAAACTGAATAACATTTCACATATTTGAGTGTATATTGTACAATGAAATTGTAATTATATCAAAATGATCATGTAGTTGTGTTTTAATGAAACTATAGTGTATATAAAATAAAATTAAATAACATTTTCACATATTTGAGTGTATAATTATCGAATGAAACTATAGTTATATCGAAATGAAACTTTAGTTGTGTTGAACTAAAATTGTAATGTATACAAAATGAACTGAATAACAGAGTTACTTTTTGCGGAACAACGCAAAACGGATGCCGTTTCTTTTCATTAAACAAAACGACGTCGTTTTGAAGCGATACATTATTTATAGAGAAAATTACACTTTTGGTCCTATGACTATAGTGGAGGTGGTAATTTCAGTTCGTGACTTTTAAAACTAACAGATTTAGTCCTTTTAGTAAACTTTTTTTTATACATTAAGTCCTTCCGGCCAAATCACCGGTGAATTTTGGCCGGAAAAACACAATCCCTTAATTTATTACATATTTGGGGGGTAAAATGGTCAATTCAGATTCTTCTTTCTTCTTCCTTCTTCTCCCTTCTCCTTCCTACTTCTTCGTTCTTCTTCTTCCTTCTTGTATTTGGGGGGTAAAATGCACTGATGTTTCAAGTATTTTTCTTCTTAAACACATTTAAATATTTCAAGTATTTTTCTTCTTATCTATACATCCCATAATCCATCCTTGGGGGCGTATACTGAATTGCAGCTTCTGTTGCATTTATTCTCTGTTTCTCCACATATGCATGCCATCCTTGATAAACAAATCAACTAAATTAGGAAAAGGAAAAACACTATTTTTAATCTCTTAATAGTTGTTAATTATATGATATGTGATATATGACGCATAACAGGTAACAATTAAGAATTTAAATGTTTGATTTTTCCATAGCAGAATCCAACAATCATCACACACACACACACACACACACACACACACACACACACACACACACACACACACACACACATATATATATATATATATATATATATATATATATATATATATATATATATATATTTACCTAAGCCAACGTCAAATCCCATGCGATCAAGCTGACGATACTGCTGGCAGAGCGACAATTTCATGCAGAAGAAATGTAAGAGGAAATCCATGAAGATGCTGCCATTCAATGCATACTTGTTCCTCATTTTAGTTCGATAATAGCATGATAGAGGATCCTTGGGACAACGTTAGAACGTGACAAAACGCAAACATCAGTGCATTTTACCCCCCAAATACAAGAAGGAAGAAGAAGAACGAAGAAGTAGGAAGGAGAAGGAAGAAGAAGGAAGAAGAAAGAAGAATCTGAATTGACCATTTTACCCCCCAAATATTTAATAAATTAAGGGATTGTGTTTTTTCGGCCAAAATTCACCGGTTATTTGGCCGGAAGGACTTAATGTGTAAAAAAAAGCTTACTAAAAGGACTAAATCTGTTAGTTTTAAAAGTCACGAACTGAAATTACCACCTCCACTATAGTCATAGGACCAAAAGTGTAATTTTCTCTTTTATATATATATATATATATATATATGAAAGACAAGACACTACTACGACATTGTTTTTGGACCAATATTCTCATAAATAAAAATCAATAATAATATAATTAATATTTTAAATAGTTTTTTTTCATGAAATTTAAATTCAAATCATTATAATTCTTTTCAACCAGAAAAGATAGTAAAAGATTATTAGAAAGTAATCAATGTATCACTAATCACTTTATTACAACTTACAACTCAACTAACGTTCTAAAGTGATAGACATTGACATATACATAAACTAAAATTAGTCAAAACATATCAAATTTGATAAGAAAATTCTAGTGTATGTAAAATTATTCATAGAATTAAGCTCTATTCAATACCAAATACAAATATGTAAATACAAATCCAGTAATAATACTGATGCCCGATTACTAGTACCGTGGTGCACTAGAAATCGTGAGAATCTGAGGAAACCCAAACTAGATTGTCAGGTGGGAAGAAATGGCAAACCGGGGAGCTTCCCGGCCGGATTCCCAGCACGCGAAACGAGACGTGATCGCGGTTCCACCGCGAGGTATCCATATGGCAGACGGCGACGGCTTCCGCTCTTTCCTCTCCATTCTCGCTCACCAACGAAGCCTTGAAAACTCTGGTGGTGTCGCCCTCTTGGCTGTGGCAGTAGAACACCGCGTAAGGGTACGGCAAGCTGTGACATCCCACCATCTTCCGGGCCGGAATCTCCCTCGGAGCTCCCACAATAGTGTAATTCCGCACCGCCGCCGCCGCGGCGGAGCGGTTGGTGACGAATTCCGTGGTCACGACTCTGATCCGAGACCCCGATCCGAGAATTCCGCGAACCGAATCCAGCAGCGATTCCAGAGACGTGGCGCAGAACTTCGTTTCGCCCTTCATCGCCGGGAACTCGCAGTGCCCTAGCGTCTCTTCCATCGCTCTCGCCTGCGGCGAGGCTGGGGAGAAGGAGAAGAGGTCTAGGAGATGCGGAAGCTCGGCCGATGAAAATGGAATGGAATCGGCGTCCGCCCTGGAGAGGAGACGAGGAGACGACGCCGAGGCGTCTCCGACGGCGGCGAAGAAGATCTGCAGTGTTTTGCCCGTCTTGAGATCATCGGGAGTGAAGAAGATATTGACTTCGGGATCCATTCGATCATCACCCATATGCGATGCTGAATCTGAATGTTTATGTGTATTCATTTCCAGGATCTTTCTACTCCCACTGCCTTGGCTTACAAGCTGGAAGAAAAGTATTGCATAGACGAAAATGGAATATCTGAATCCCCAATCCATCTCTTGTTTTCCTCTTGATGCAATTACTAGAGGAGCTAAGAGAGCTTAAATTGGTCAAAAGTAGTAACACCATTAATGAAACTCCATCTTTATACACCAAGAAATTTAGCTTATGTCCTAGAAGGGTCAACCAGCCCGTGAATAGTGGTTTTTTTAAATACTTAGGTTATTCCAACTTCTTCTGATTAATTTTTAGATTTTTTTTTTAATTCACCATTCAGATCCTAATTTTCGAGATTTTAACTCGTTGTCAGTTGTCACCTTCAATAGAAACATTAAGTCACAATAAGTCAGGTAACTAACTACTACGCTAAATTTCGGGGATGAAGAGGCTAAGTTAGTCGTGATTAGTGACTTCAATCGTAACATTAAGTCACAATAAATCAGATGACGAACCACTATGTTAAGCTCCGGGGATGATGATGTTAAGTTAGTCATGATTAGTGACTTTATTTGGATGATTACAAGCGTAGCATAGAGTCTACGAAACTTAACTAGTGGTAAATCACAGTGACTCAGCCCCCATTAGATAAAAGGATCAATACTTGGTGCCATAGAGCTGGTGTGACTCCTACATTGCGATTGCTGAGACTCAATCTTACGTTCTTGCCCACAATTTGACACCAATAAATCAACTGAACTACTTGTGAGACACTCAACTACCAACTCTTCATTAACTAAAATTCAATATGATTATTCTATACCAAATTCAAACTAAAAATAGCAAAAAAACTTTAGTGATTCCCTCTATTGGGTACACCTATTGATGATAGTAGGGATAAACACAAATGAACAACCTTTAATTATATGCTTGGTTTTGGTCAATTATGCATCACACGATTAATGCAGAATGACTATGTTAACATAGTGTTAAATTGGGAGATGATCGGTCATCCGGAGGAGGCATAGGGAGGGCAATGCGCAACCACAGAGTTGTACAGTATGCATAAAGTGGGTGTCCCACATGATAAAAAGTCAACTGCAACAGCTCAGATGTACAGCCCAATAGCCTTCCACACACCACTATATCCACAACCGGCCTCATGCTCATTCACACCATCTCCTACGTTAGTCAACTCGAATCTATTGATAATTTGATATTTATCCTCAACCCTTGGTTGTGAATTTTTGTAATAAAAAGTGCAATGAATGTCTCTTATATAGAGAGAGGGGACACATGTTAGTCATTCGGCATGTCCTCCACGTGTCATATATTTTTTATCAAGTGTTTTTATAGGTTTGACCACATAATGGGATGTTTGGCGATTATTATTTGACTATGGACAAGACGGTTATATAGTAATAAAATATTTTTAAAAATAATGCACAAAAGGCTATCATATGCAAACTTGATACTTTAGCAAATTTTGCAAGCCACATAGCTTACAAAATAAAACTAATTTTTTTTTTTTAAATCACATCAGATTGAAAGAGGCATCCTTTCAGGGTTAAATTAAAGACGACCTAACAAATATAGTTAAACCAAAATAATCTTCCAAAAAAAAATTGTGTTGAAGCATAGATTCTATTGATATGTTATTTTAAAAAAAAAAATTATTGATATGTTATATTTTGTATTTACTTCATTGTACCTCTTACATTTATTTTCTAAATTTACCCTTTTATCTTTTGAAAATTACTCAATTCTCTTAACTTATGTTACAAAAGTTAAAAAATGTTGTAAATTTAATGCAATATTTTTTTCCCTTTTATGTTAATGTCTCCTAATGAAAAAAGAAAAGTTTCTCCATAATTGCATTTATAATAATATATTTACATTCTAAAGAATCTAAAAAATAATATTGATTGAAATTTTTAGTAAATATGACATATCTATATTTCAACTTGTAGGATATGAAAATATTGATACATTGATTTTTTTTTTTAAATGTAATACTAAAGTTTGGTAAATTAAGATGAATTATGCGTGATATAAATTATTTGTACTTTTTACCTAATGATATAATTGTGTGAGAAAAAATGCATAATATAATTCATTTGTACCTTACGTTACAATGAGTAAAAAGAACTTTATTTTAAAACAAAGTCTATATCAAAATACTATAAACTAACTAAATATAATGTCAACACTCAACGGACAACTATACAAGAAGAAGCTAATAAATTAGCCAACTTGGCGTCTTAATTCTTCTCAAGATTTTTTTTTTTAATTGAAGTTTGTTACGTACAAAAATCCCTTTGAAAAGTTTTATCAGTCAATCTACTTCTCCATCTTTCTAGAATCTAGACTTAGAAAAGGTGAAAAAAGGTATTTTTAGTTATTTTTTACTAGTTATTTTAGTCTTTAAATTTTCACCATTGCAATATTTTTTTTGAAAGGAGCCTGCGCGGCATTTATTGGAAATACGTTGAAATAGAGTCTGGCGGATCAGAGTCCGAATACATAGCTGCTGAATAATTAACGGCCGAAGTGGCTAAAACATGTGCTAAATAATTATCTGATCTAGGAACAAAACTGACTGAAACATAATCAAAGGAAACCATTCGGTTTCTGCAAGTGTCAATGGCATAGCCGAGGTACGAACGAGGTGATTCCTTGGCAAGTGTTAAATATTGTTGTAATGTCAGACAATCCGTCAGGATGCCTACCGATCTCTCTCCACGATCCCATAACCAAGATAGCACTTCCTTACATGCAATCGTTTCTGCCATAAGCGGGGATAAACAGTCTATCAACGGTGCTTGAAAAGCTGAGATATACGATCCGTGTTCGTCTAGGAGTATTGCCCCAACAACGGCCTTATTTGTGGTATGGAAATACGCCGCATCAAAAAAACATTTATTCCGTATAGTTCCATGAGTTATCCGTGGGAAGGTGGCCATGTGTGCTGCGGCAGTCACGGCAGCAGACTGCCTTTCCGGCCCTTGGCGCTGTATGGGTGTTACCGTGGCCGGTCCATGCGGAGTTGGCTGGGGCCGTATGCGGTCCGGGTGTGCAACTTGCCATGCCCAGGTCGCTGCGATTACAGCTGCAATTATCTTCCGTGGTCTGGGCAAGCATGCATCCCACACAGCTCCATTTCTCGCCCGCCATATATAATATAACAGGCCCACTGCAAAAATAGTTCCATCATCATCTAGAATATTTAATATCTCATTAAACCAAACATGGAAAATATCTGTGATAGTACTGGGAATTGGAAGGTGAGATTGTGCCCAAATGCTCCTTGTATAATCACATCTAACCAAAGAATGCATAACATCCTCATGCATAACCCCACACATAGCACATGTTGGGCTAATCTCCACTCTCTTTATAATGAGGTTCCTTGTTGTGGGTAGTATATCATTCAAGGCTCTCCATAAGAATGCTTTCCATCTCGGGGGTACTTTGAGCTTCCACAATTTGGGCCATTTATCAAACATCCCTGTCGTTTGAACATAATTCCCCACTATTTGTCTATATCCACTTTTAACCGAGTACTCTCCCGTTATATCACCATACCAATACCACATATCCTCATAATCCGGTGCCACAGGTATTTTCAATATTCGTGCCACATCCTCCGGATCGAAAATATCTGTTAAAATATCATGATCCCATGTCGTCGTTTCCTGATCTATTAACCCCATAACAGTTGCCTGAGCCAAGTATGGTGGTTTCTCAGTCATTACTTTCGCGTTAGTTTCATCCTGTAGCCATGGATGATCCCATACAAGAGTTGTTTTCCCATCCCCAATCCTGCGCCTAACTCCTCCACGAATTAACTCCTGGGCAGCCATAATACTACGCCAGCAGAAACTTGGGTTATTCCCTATACAAGCATCAAAGAATGTCCCCTTAGGATAGTATCTGGCCTTAAATATTCTGGAAACCAACGATTCAGGTTTGGTGAGCAATCGCCAGGCCTGTTTTCCAACATAGCTAAATTAAAGGCATGCAACTCCTTAAAGCCCAATCCCCCATACTTCTTAATGATACATAATTTATCCCATGCCTTCCAATGGATGCCCTGGTCATCTTTAGATCTCCACCAGTATCGATTCATAGATCTCTCAACAGCTGTGCAAATATTCATAGGTAGTAAAAAGACACTCATAGAAAAGGTGGGCATAGATTGTGCCACACTTTTCAACAAGACTTCCTTACCCGCCTGTGAAAGTAACTTCTTATTCCATGACCCAATACGCTGCCTAATCTTATCATCAATATATGAGAAAACTGCTCTCCTATTCCTGCCCACAAACGATGGAAGTCCCAAATACTTTCCAAAATTCGGAGCCTGCACCACTCCCAAGATACCGGCAATCTCCTCTCTGTGTTCATCCCGCGTGTTCTTACTATAGCAAATACTTGACTTATAGTAATTCACTGCTTGCCCGGACATTTCCTCATACAGCGACAAACATTGTTTAACCACCCAGGCCTCCTGCGCAGTTGCTCTAAAAAAGAGTAAACTGTCATCTGCAAAAAATAAATGGGATATAGGGGGGCTCCCCTAGCTACTCTGCACCCATGTAGATCTCCCCTCAACTGTGCCTGTTGTAGTAGCAATGAAAGACCCTCAGCACAAATAATAAAGAGATAAGGTGACAGTGGATCACCCTGCCTCAATCCACGAGTCGGCGTGATCTGCTCACTTCGCGTCCCACCAACCTGTATACTATACGAAACTGAGGTTACACATAGCATTATCAGTTCCACCCACCTCTCATCAAAGCCCAAAGCTATCATCATACTACGCAAGAAGGGCCACTCCACCCGATCATAGGCTTTCGCCATATCCAGTTTCAAAGCCCCCCATCCTGTGATTCCACATTGCTTTCTGTTCAGATAATGCCTAACTTCAGCAGCAATCAAAATATTATCTGTTATTAACCTGTCAGATATAAAAGCACTCTGGGTGTCTGATATAATTTCCCCCATAAGTGGTTTCATCCTGGCAGCTATAACCTTGGCCATAATCCTGTATACCACATTACTCAGTGCTATTGGTCTATAATCCGAGACCAACTCAGGGGATTTCTTCTTGGGGATTAATATTATATTCGTATCATTCAGACGAGCAGGAAACGAGTGGGTATTAAGACAATTCACAATATGGTCCGATACATCACCACCCACTACATCCCAAAAATGCTGGTAGAACCCCGGATTCATTCCATCCGGTCCTGGTGCCTTGTCAGGAAACATAGAAAACAGTGCACTCCTAACCTCACTAACATCAAAAGGCCGCAGGAGCGACAGATTCTGCACGTGCGTTACACGAGAGGCTATACTTCCAAAGAATTCCCCATTACCACTTGGAGAGCCGGAGGTAAAGATAGTCTTATAATAGTTGTAGACAACATTCCTCATGGCCTCACCCTCCACCCAATCCCCACTATCATTCATAATTTTCAAAATAGTATTCTTTTTCTTGCGATGAGATGCATACCTGTGGTAATACTTCGTGTTTGCGTCCGCGTTCTTAAGCCAATGCTGTTTGGCCCTCTGCCTCCAGTATGCATCCTCCTGGACTTCAATACGACACAGGCACTCCTCCAACCGTTGGAACTCAGCTAATGAGGCCGGGTCATTACACCCCCTCAGACGAAGTTGCTCCTTCCGTAGGTTCCTAAACCGCTCACCAAACTTATGAAACCGTTCACCTCCCCAACGCATCAAACGATTTCCACAAAGAGAGATACACTCCTGCAACCCCCTTCCTGCACCTTCACTCCATGCCCTCTCCACCACACCTCTACATCCTTCATCGTGGAGCCATGCCATCTCAAAGCGAAACCCTCTCCTCAAACCACCCGTTCTTTCCCGAAGATTCAGAATCCCAAGGAAAAGAGCAGAATGATCGGACTTTCGGGTTAGAATATTTTGCACACTAGCATCCGGCACGTTCTCACGCCAACTCTGGCTAGCCAAAACTTTGTCTAATCTTTCCTCTATCCAATTTGGTGTGCATTTTCCTTTTTCCCAAGTAAACGGATATCCCATCATATGCATCTGCGCTAGGCCACACTCCTCTATAGTCTCATCGAAACCATGCAACAGTCTCTCAGGGTGAGGGTTTCCACCTCGCTTCTCAGATTGAAATAGTAAATCATTAAAGTCTCCAATCATCACCCACGGTAGATCTGACCTGCCAGCTAAAGATCGAATAAGGTCCCACGAGTCTCTCCTTTGACCCCTCTGTGAAAAGCCATAAAATCTAGTCATTCTCCACTTTTCAAACCCCGGTATAGTCACTTCAACATCCACATAGTTTGTGGAGTAACTTATCAATCTCGCTGTATTATTTGCCCTCCACAACAGAGCCAATCCACCACTCAAACCAGAACTATCAATACAAAAGAGTCCATCAAAACCAAGCTTAACCCGAAGCCGCTCCGCATGATCCCGGTCAACCTTGGTTTCTATGAGAAATACAAAATCGGGTTTCTTAGAGGACACCATGTCCTCAATCTCGCGAACTGTCTGTGGATTACCTAAGCCACGACAGTTCCAACTTAAGGTACTCATTGGGACCGGCGGACCTGATCCACAGGTCCCGCCATAAATAAAGAATCAGAATCCACAACCATATTCCCATTCAAAGCACTCACCTCTCCACCCTCCATCCTCCGTCTTTTCGGATCCACCCTCACTCCCTCTCCCTCACCACCAACACTCTCACCGCCCATTCCATCCACACTCTTACTTCCCGAAACCACCCCACCCGTAACCATGCCCACCTCCACCCGAGACTGCCCTTCCCCTCTAACTTCAACACCCACTGCCAATCTCCCACCCTCACCCCCATAGCCAATCTCCCGTCTCCTTTCTTGACCCAGCCGAAACCATTTTTCTCCCAACTCCTTCACCGGGCTCGAACCCCCCGCCCTCATCGATACACCAAACGGATACTGCTCCGGCTTCAACAACGACCGGCGAGCTTGCAAGCAAAACTTATCCGTGTGACCCATCCTACCACAGAAGAAGCAAAACATGTGGAGGCGTTCATATTTAAAATTAATCCATGTCGACGATCCATCCCTCAGAATCATCTTCATCCTCCGTTTTAAGGGTTTTGAAACATCATGGGTGATTCTAACTCTATAGAAGGAAGTCCATTGCCGCTCAAAGTTTCGTTCATCATAACGCAAGAAAACCCCAACATAGTCCCCAATTCTCTCCAAAACTTTCACCGTGCGGTATCCCTGGGGGATGTCCGAAACTTGTACCCATAAATCCACGGAATTCAGACTAACCTGTAGCGGATCATCACCATCGTTCAAGACTTGGCATAGCAGCGTCGCATTCTCAAACGCCCAAGGTCCCTCCTCCATAACACGCCTCATGTCCGGCTCATCAAAGAAGGTGAACAAAAACAAATTAGGCTGCACATCCGTTATCTCAATACCCATGAGAGGCTTCCAAGCCGAAGCCATAACACGCTTCATCACCTCGGTCTTGAGAATTCTATCCGTTAAAAATCGGCCAACAACGGACCATGTCTGCCTCGACGCCGGCAGGGTTTGGACGCCGAGCTCCTCATCCTCAAAACGGACGCCTTGCTCTTCTTTATCCAGCGAGATGTCGGCAGTATGTGTTATTATTTCCTGGACGTCCATCGAAGCTAGACCAACAACTCCAATGGCAGAAACGTCACATGCACGTACGGGGAAACCCTAGAACGCAGGGAGAGACGAAGAAAACCCTAGGTCACAGGGAGAGAAAAAAAATTCTGTTCCACCATTGCAATATACTCTTTTAACTTTTCTAAAAAAAAAAAAAAGTCACAATTTGAATTCATAGAACAACAAAACTATTACATTCTATTAAAATTACTGCGAATAGTGCCGCCCACATTGTTGCTAGGGAGACCTTTTCTGTGTCTGGTTGCGGGGAGTGGTTTGACAACCCACCCCTTTTTTTGTAAACACTATTGCTCGTGATTTAATGCACTAAGTCTTGATCTTCAAAAGAACAACAAAACTATTACATTCTATTAAAATTTACTTAGCACATGTATATTTTAGTACTTTTTAATATTTTTTCTTAGTTATAATCTTCTTTTGTATGTCTCAATATTTCATTGGTAAAATAAAATTAGAAAAACTTGATTTTAATATATTTGTATAGAAAAATTAGGGACGATGAATCGCAAAAATAGAAAAGTTAGGAAAGAAGATGGTCAATTGATCCATATTTTACAAATGAAATATCAAATCTATAAATTAAAAGTTATAAAGAATAAATTTAATAAAATTTTAAAATACCTTTGTACTAAGTAAATTTTTAATCGAGTTTAATAATTTTGTTGCTCGAAAAGTTAAAATTGCAACTTTTTTTTTAAGAATTAAGGAAACTTTGTATATAATTAATTTTGTGAATACTGTAATTCAATAAAGTGCACACACCTAGGGTGTGTTTGGTTCGCACATAGAAATCGGAGTCGGAATGGGTATCAAATACTTGGTAATGATAATGGGTTTTGGTGAAAGTATTTAACATGTTTGGTAGTAGGGTGGAATGAGAATGGTTACTAATAGTAGTGCTTGAAAACGAATAAGGGAATGAAACCCTTATTGTATTTGGGTATGCGTTTTTCAATTGATGAGGTATTCGAAACCCATAGTAGTGTTCTAAAAACCTATCAACCAAACAACAACAATCACTTTCATACCCATTCCTACGGGCAAAACACACCAACCAAACACACCCCTAGATTAATTTTGTGAATATTGTGTGGCTGAAGTTTTTGGAAATAATTTTCAAATAAAATTCCCTACTAGTTACAACCTACAATCTATACCAACTCGATCTGCATATAATAAAATCGCAAATTATTTTGTGAATCTGGGTCCAAATATTCACCATTTACCTTTTAAAAATTTACAATTTGTATACTACTAACAAACAACGTTAACATATATGTAATTATAATTAGGAATAAGGTTCAAATTGGCCACTGAACGTAACCTGAAAATGCAATTAGGCCACTGAACGAAAAAAAGTGCAATTAGGCCATTGAACACTCCAAAAATGTGCAATTTCACCTGATAGCAGGTTACCCTCAATTTTAGCAGGTTATCTGCTTACGTGACAGCTGAGTTGGCATTTTTAATAAATTTTAATTAATTTTTAATAAATTTTAATAATAACTTTTTATTAAATTTTTTTTTTAAAAATAAAAACGACTTTATTTTATTTTTTATTTAATTTTTTCCAATTTTTTATAAAATTTATTATTAAAATTAATTATTAACAATTATTTAAAAATTATTAAAAATGCCAACTAAGCTGCCACGTAAGCAGGTAACCTGCTAAAATTGATGGTAACCTGCTATTCGGTAAAATTGCATACGTTTGGAGAGTTCAGTGGCCTAATTGCACATTTTTTTAGTGTTCAATGGCCTAATTGCTTTCGTTCAGTGGCCTAATTGCATTTTCAGGTTACGTTCAGTGGCCAATTTGAACCTTATTCCTTATAATTACCTTGTTTTGTATTCACAAGTTTCTTTTGAATACTGCAATTACACAATATTAACATATTAGAATTTGATGACCATGCTTGTATTCACAAATCCCCTTATGCAGTTGTAATGTGTATTAACTTAGAAACATAATTTATATTCTAAAAATTTACAATTTTATTGTTAAAAATTACACAATTTATACGTCGTTTAGGATTAAAGTGCACTTTGCAAGTTGGACCGGCAAATTATGCTGTGCATCCGTATGCACCATGCATGGTGCATACGGATGCAAAAACGACGTCGTTTTAATAAAACGCGCGTCTCCCCTTAAAAAAAAAAAAAATCAGGTTCGATTCCCAGCAACAACATATGAACTAAAATTCCATAATCGATGAACTATAATTCCATAATCGATGAACTATAATTCCATAATCGATGAACTATAATTCCATAATCTAATCTATGAACTAAAAATTTCAGAATGAATGAACTAAAATTCCATAATCTATAAACTAAAATTTCAGAATCGATGAACTACAATTCCATAATCGATGAACTATAATTCCATGATCAATGAACTATAATTCCATAATCTATGAACTAAAATTCTAGAATGAATGAACAATATAATGTTGTTGCTGGGAATCAAATCTGAATTTTTTTTAAAAGGAAGACGCGCGTTTTTTAATAAAACGACATCGTTTTGGCATCACCATGCATGGTGCATACGGATGCACAGCATAACGACTGGTACATGGTATAACGACTCAATAAATATATACCAAATCTGTATCTAGTATTCTAGCTAGTGTAATACCAGACGTTATGCCATGGAACCGTGTTCACCATTCATGGTGAACACGGTTCTAACGGTGTTAGTACACCGTTATCTTTCTTTTTTTTTTTTTTTAATTAATTGCGTGACTTTTCTTCTTTATTTTCACATTTTGCGGTTTCACTTTAATTTGAGGTGAACAAAAATTTCGGACATTCATAAATTATGAATTCATGCCTGCACATTCACTTTGGAACCATGCCTACACATTCCCGTCCGAAATCACGGACATTCATAAATTATGAATCCATGGCTGCACATTCACTTTGGAACCATGCCTACACATTCACTTTGGAATCATGAGATTATGAATTTTCTGTTATAAGATTATGAATTTTCTGTTATGAGATTATGAATTTTCAGTTATGAGATTATGAATTTTCTGTTATGAGATTATGAATTTTCATTACATTCATAATTTCGGACATTCATAAATTATGAATTCATGCCTGCACATTCACTTTGGAACCATGCCTACATATTCCCCTCCGAAATCACGGACATTCATAAATTATGAATCCATGCCTGCACATTTTACTTTGGAACCATGCCTACACATTCACTTTGGAACCATGAGATTATGAATTTTCTGTTATAAGATTATGAATTTTCTGTTATGAGATTATGAATTTTCAGTTGTGAGATTATGAATTTTCTGTTATGCGATTATGAATTTTCTGTTATGAGATTATGAACTTTCATAAAATTCATAATCTCATAACAGAAAATTCATAATTTGATCAAACGCGCGCCGTTAACTCCACATCCGCGAATTTTTTTTTTTTTTGCCTAAAAACGATGTCGTTTTGCCTTGTGTTCACCATTCTAGGTGAACACGATTCCATGGCATAATTTGCGGTGTAATACTTACCCAGGCCGGCTAGGATGAGGCCGGCCAAGAAAAAGCCTCTAAGTTGCAATGTTTGACTAATTTCTAGTCTAGACACCGACCAAGAAAACCCAATTTGAGAGTTTTTAGTATGTCATATAGACTATATAAGTATATAATATCCATATTGTCGTCTAAAAATTATACTTAAATTAGTAGTTAACTTTTGTTTTGTCAGAAAAGGCAAAAAAAGAAAAAGAAGGACAAATTAATTAATTAATGTACATATATATGCTTATAACTTGAACGTCTTGGCCATTGGATCGGAGATATATAATTTAGTCATGATTTAATTCTGAATTTTTTAAAAGTAAAAATTAGTAAATTTTAAAATCAGAAATCTTAACAACAAATTTAAATTTTACTAAGTGAGGTTTATATATTAGTCACTTTTATTATGGACTTATGGTTGTTGATTCTCTCTTCTTTGAGGTATACTGTATTATTGTATTTAGTCTTTGTAGGGACCATAATTCATTAATTGTATTTAAAATATTTATTAAATAATTGAGACTGTAATTACAATTGATAAAGTATATATTCATCATTTTAATGAAATAAATAAATACAATCCGTAACAATCGTGTTCATGAATCATATAAAATTAATTAATATATTATTAGTAATCATGATGATAAGTAATTATTTAATAATAACAACAACAACAACAATTATTATTATTATTATTATTATTATTATTATTATTATTATTATTATTATTATTATTATTATTATTATTATTATTGTGTGATGAATGTAGCAGACAACTAGAAAAATAATAAGTGTACTTTTAGAGATAAAATTCATATCATATGTCGTAATTTTATAATACAAATGACTTTTTTTTTTTTAAATGTGACTTATTATTATTATTATTATTATTATTATTATTATTATTATTATTATTATTATTATTATTATTATTTCAAATATGTCATATTAGTAGAAAATAAAAAATGATATAAAATGTGAAGGTAAATATAAATATTAGGCCAATGACGTTGGGCTTGGGCAAATATGACTCTCTAAGTCATATACTAAGGGTGTGTATAGTTCAATGGGTTAGTTTACACATTCATAATGATAATCAAAATCATAGTTAGTGTTTAGTAGTGATTTAAGGTAAATTATATCGTGTACTAGGGTGCACAATGCATTGTGTGTCCTGACTTAAAATGACGTCGTTAAGTTGAGAAAGTTGACGCAACGGACACCGTTCCGTTCGTCTAATCCCGTTATAGTTTTATTTTTTGTGTTTATATATGTGTATTATGTTAAGAGACACCGTTCCGTCCGTCTAATCCCGTTATAGTTTTATTTTTTGTGTTTATATATGTGTATTATGTTAAGAGTTTATGTGTATTATGTTAAGAGTTTATGTATATTATATATATAAGAGTTTATATATATTATGTTAAGAGTGTGTGTGCATTATGTTAAGAGTTTATATGTATTAAATAACGCTTAAATACATAGAGTCTTAATGGAGCTATGCTCCAAATTAATATATAATGCTTCTATAAGAAAATAACATTTGATTATTAATTTTATTCTTATTATTTTTTTGGGTCAAAGAGAGGGGAACTACCCAGAAGATCACTCCTCTGCATTGACAAAGATCCAACGGCTTTGTGTCTCAGACTCACAATCTCCCAAATGAGAGAGCAATCTAGTGTCACTAGACTATAAGGTCATTAGCTCTAATCACGATTTTTAATTTAATTGGAATGGTAAATACGATTTTGATTAAAGCTGAATTTGTATGGTGCATGTTTAATTTGATTTCAGTTGATGCCTAACTATAAACTATTGAAAAAGTAGTTGACAATGTTGATGTGTCATAGACCAGGGCACCAGGCCATCTATAAATAAGGAGTGAGAGCTGAGGAGGTTAGTTGCATATATAATTCATGAAATCTAGCATGAAGCCATTCATAGCCTTCTACTTTCTCTTCACCCTCCTTCTGGTAAGTATTTCAATCTATTTTATTATGTACTCAAAAAATAAAAAATCTATTTTATTATTATTATTTATTAATTACAATTTTTTTTTTCTGGTGTTCTGATCTGCAGCTTAATTATTGTTTTTCCACGGATGCAAGAATGTTCCCTGCAGAAGAATATTGGAAGAGAAAGATGAATGGAGAACCAATGCCAAAAGTAATCTCAGACTTAACGAGAAATCAAGAAGATTCATCCTTTAAGGTCACGTTTGTTGGAAACTTTAACGCTAAACCAAACATGATTATATATCATTCTAATGCTCAAGATGATGTCAGTCCCAAAAAACACGAGAGATCAAACCCGTGATCTGATTAATTAGCAGATGAAAATGGATTATATTGATGTAGAATGAGAGAACATTATAAATAATATTCATGTTAAGTTGAGCTTTTATGGAAGAAGCTAAGCTAGCATGGATGCTGCAACATTATACTGTAATAATTAATTACTCCGGTATTATTTTCAAGTTATGTATAACCATGTTTGGTTTGAATTGTCAATATATTTCTGAGATTATTTGAACTACCACACATGACAACCACAATCTTCTTCTTTATATATTGTAAAAAAAAAAAAAAAAACAAACAAACAAAAAACAAAACAGAACAAAGTGGAACGTAATAATAAAATTGCAGAAAAAAATAGTTAAAAAGTGATATTTAAGCGGTCATTTTGAAGCAATAATTTGAGTGGAGTCTAGTCTCGATTTGGTTAGATCAAAGTGAATTTGGTTATCCTAAGTAAGAGTTTAATTTGATATATTATATACTCAATACGGATAATGAGTGAATTAAAAATTGAGTCTCAAAATATATCCATTAAGTTGGAAAAAATTGAACTTTGAAAAACTTTAAAATAACTCATCCTACATTGAAAAAGTATATATATAGTCATGTAGATTTGTACTAGTATAAATGTAATTTTACTTTTTTAAAAGTTTGATTTGTGTAGCATTGGAGTTTTCTTTCCTATGCACTCTCGAACATATTGTTGTTGCGAATCAATTTGAAAAGTGTGAATGTCACATGCCTATAATTAACTTAGAAGTTATTGAAATGATTTTTTAAAGAATTGTTAATTTTGAATTATTGTGAAAAAAAAAAAAAAGTACTACATTTTTTTTTTTTGAATGCTACTAGCTCTATTACATTGTAGTATCTGTTCATATACTTTCTCAACCTACTGAAACACAACGAGCTAATAACGCCTCCATTGAGGCTCAAACTTACAACCTTCCAAATGGAAGTCCAACCCGGGTACCATTAAACCACATAGTCCTGGTAAAAAAAAAAAAAAAAAAAAAAAAAAAGTACTACATAAATTATAATTAATTTATTAATATCATGGAATCGTTGAAGGTAAATACTAGAGTTGTTGTTGTTGTTTCAAAAGGTTGAATCGCCAACCCAAGGACCTCCCACATCTCGGTCGAACAGAGTATGTGGGATAATGTAATAACTCAATTGAACACAGAGGCTACGTACACCTTTGCTTACTGAGCATAATGAGTCCCCTCACTTTGAGAGATTGTTCCCACACTATCGCTGGTTAGACTCGATCACAGGTCATTGTTTTCAAATTTCACCCCTATAACCAACTGAGTTATTCATGCGGACAAGGTAAATGCTAGAGTGGTTGACTGGGTGCATGGTATAGATTCAAATTTTATAATGTCATTATCATTTATAACAGTGGAAAATTCTAGAAATACTTTAATTTGTGCAAGACCAGCCATATTCAAGGTGACACTAGGTATATAATTAGCCAATTGTTTAAATAGAAAGATTGCGAATTGAATTATAAAATGTCACCTCATATAAAATATAATTTACCTCACGAGTTTAACTCAACTAGCATCTAAGAGCATGCACATCAGTACATTTTTACACGATTTTTAAGGCTTTTGTAATGATGTAGCGGAGTGAGAAGGTGAAAAGATAAAAAAAGAAAAAACACCCCTACTACAAGTTCAAGGTTTTTGCAGATCAAGTGGGTCCCAGGGTTTAAGAGAAAAGGGAAAACAACATAGCATTTCAGTGCGTAAAGCGCGCACATGCAGCACGCCCAGTAGGCGCGTGCTACGTACTAACTATGAGATGAAATGATACTCGTTTTTAATTAGGGAATGGAGTTTTTAATTGAATAGCTAATCAAAATTCATAATTGTGTTTTAAAAAATTGTCAATCAAACACTAAGGCTCTGTTTGGCAAACCTAGCTGAAAAGCTATAAGCTAGGAGCTGAAAGCTGAAAAGCTATAAGCTCGGAGCTGAAAACTGAAGAGCTGTTAAACTAGCTGTTATGATTAAAAGTGTTTGGTAAAATTAGCTTTTTGATAAGCTGATAAATGTAAAAAGACTAAAAAGGACATCTTAATACAATTTAAATTAGTTTGTTTACATATTAAAATTTAACAATTTGTCTTTAAAAAAATTAATATTTTGAAATAAAACTATTAGCATAATCATGATCTAGGATCTCATAATGAAGTAGCAATATTCTTGCAAATCTAATAATAGTAATAATAATAATAATAATAATAATAATAATAATAATAATTGCGTTGAAAGTTGCAGATAAAGGAGATGAGAAAAGGGTTTTAATTGCGAAGGGTAAATTATGTTATTCCTATAAAATAATAAGGATAAAGATGGAAAAAAAGTTACGAAGCTAAGAGCTTATTTTAAGCTAGAAACTTATTTTGGGAACATTATCAAACAGAGCTTATAACTTATTCGTGGCTTAAAATAAGTTATAAGCTCCTAAATAAGCTCTGCCAAACAGAGCCTAACTATGATTTTGATTCTTATTCCTGGTGTGTAAACCCATGAACCGAATACACTCTTTGCATTTAATTAAAAGTGTATGGAATCAATCAATTTATGGCATGCACCCAATGAATATAAATCATATCATGGAGAGAAAAAATATTAAGAAAAATTTAGGAGTGTAAATAGCAGTTTTAATAAGATTAGGGGAATAAATGAATTGAATAATCATTTTGCGGACAAGCTATAAGCTAATAATGATAGATCGAGATATATAACCTAGCTAGATACTCGGTTTTGTATTTGACATTTCCAAATTAAACACGCTTTTTTTTTTTTTAATTCATTATTATTGACTATAGATAATAAATAAATAAATAAATATTTAAAAATAGAAAGAAATTACATATACAATATTATAAAAAAAAAGTAATTTTTTTTAAAAAAAATAAAGATACGTAGAAGAGTCATTATATGCACAGATAAAGTGAAAATAATACTTTTTTCAGCTCCTCTTACCAATTAATTTTTTTTCTTTTGTTTTAATTTAATGTATATCTTTTATATATATATATATATATATATATATATATAAACCAATTTTTTTAATAAATTAAATATATTTCATATATTTAATAATATAAAAATAATATAATAATCACATCATTTAAATTTTATGAAAATATCTTTTTTAATCTTTTTACATTTATCAGTTTATCAAAAAGCTAATTTTACCAAACTCTTTTAAGCATAATCAGTTAGTTAACAACACTTTAGCTTCTAGCTTATAGCTTTTCAACTTTCAACTACTTTTTAACTTTCAGCTAGGTTTGCCAAACATAGTCTAAATTGTCAATCTTATCTCATCATTACATCATATATATATTGTCTTCATTAATATATATTTGTACTCTGATTCACAAAGTGCTTTCATACCTGACAGACTTATAACGGACAATATTCTGTTAGCTGCAGAAATGGGTCATTATTTAAATAGGAAGCAGTGTGGAGTGGTGGGTTGGGGGCCCTGAAACTTGATATGGCTAAGGCCTATGATAGAATGGAATGGACGTTTTGAGAAAAATGCTAACAGCCCTGGATTTTGATGTGAAATGGATTGAACTAATTATGTATTGTGTCTCTACAGTCTCGTATGAATTTCTATTTAATGGTGCCCCATCGGGACAAGTTGTCCCTACTAGGGGGTTGAGACAGGGAGACCCCCTCTCCCCATATTTGTTCATAATATGTGCAGAGGGACTATCTACTCTATTGCAACAAGCGCATCTTCAGAGCAAAATTCATGGTTGTAGAGTTGCCAGGGGGGCGCCCCCCATATCTCACTTATTTTTTGCGGATGATAGTTTGCTTTTCTTTAAGGCAAATATGGAAGAAGCAGGTGAATTCGAACATTGTTTGTCTGTGTATGAAGCAATGTCTGGCCAGGCAATTAATTATCATAAATCCAGTGTGTGCTTTAGCAAGAATACTACCATGGAGAACAGGGAGCAAGTGGCGCAGCTACTGGGTGTTTCTCAAACCCCTAATTTTGGAAAATATCTGGGTTTGCCCTCTTTTGTTAGACGAAATAAGAAATCAGTTTTTTTCATACATTGAAGATAAGATAAAGTAGAGAATTGGCTCATAGAATAAAAAGTTGTTGTCTTAAGCAGGTAAGGAGGTACTCTTAAAAAGTGTGGCACAGGCTATGCCTACTTTTTCTATGAGTATTTTCTTACTCCCTGAATCTGTATGTCTGGCTATTGAGAGATCAATGAACCGTTATTAGTGGGGAACAGGGACTGACCGCCGAATTCATTGGAAAGCCTGGGATAAATTGTGTGTCCCTAAGAAGTATGGGGGATTAAGCTTTAAGGATCTGCGTGCCTTTAATATAGCAATGCTGGGTAAGCAAGGATGGAGATTTCTTATAAAGCCTAAATCCTTAGTGGCAAAGGTTTACAAGGCCAGGTATTATCCTAAGATTTCTTTTGTGGAGGCAACTTTGGGGAATAATCCAAGCTTTTGTTGGCGAAGTATTTTGGCAGCTCATGATTTAATATGCAGCGGTATAAGGCGAAGGATTGGGGATGGGGATACCACGTTGATCTGGGGCCATTCATGGCTGCCGGATGATACAGACCCAATGATTCAAAGAGATATGCCCCCAGAATTGGCAGGCTCAAAAGTGGTTTGTTTGATTGATCAGGATACTAAGACTTGTGATCTCTCTATTCTTCAAGATTTGTTCATACCTAGTGATGTGACTCGTATTATTCGTATTCCTATATGCCCGGATTACTCGGACTCATGGTATTGGCAAGGGGATCTTATATAGTATATACGGGGTACAATACGTTTACGGGCCAAGGCCAAGGCTCGGGTTCCTAGTGAAGGGTCGGGAAGCTCCGGTCTTGCCTCGTGCCAAAAGCCCTCTTCAAGCTGCATTTAATGCGCTTTATATAGGGGGTGGGAGAAGGCATCTCCGGACTCTCGGCATGGCGGGCACGTGGCGGGCATGCATCGGACACCTGAATGTCTAACCGCCACGCGGCGACCAAAGCCTGACCCTTTCTGGCCGGGTTCATGGACCATCAGCCGGATTGGGTCCGACCGACAAGGGCCGGTCTGTCGGTTCAAGCAGCGACCTGCGCCAAGGAAGGGACACGTCGTGATGAGCGCCTTCGGTCGGTCGGTCGGGCCGACGTGCGGGGCTAGGCATGCGGGAATTAGCCAAGGTCGGGTGTACGGGTGGTTACCGGTTGCATGGCTCGGGGCCCGGGGATATATCCCTATTAGGATCCTAATGGGAACTATATGGTTAAAAGCGGTTACAAGCTTCTGGTTGGGAACTATGTACATCACCCAGGGGCTTTTAGTGATTGGCTGCTGGTATGGAGGATGAAAATACCACCTAAGTGGAAACTTTTCTTATGGAAGGCATTAAGTGGTGTTCTCCCCACCACTACCAATTTAATAGCAAAAAGAGTGGAAGTTGAACCAACATGTTCTATGTGTGCTACCCATCATGAACATACTATGCATGCACTAGTATCTTGTGTTTTTTCCCAAACCGTTTGGCGTGAATCTCTATTACCTATCATGCATGTCTTGGCCGACACATTTGAAGCTTGGTTTATTGTGGTTATGAATTCACTCTCCTCTAATCAACTTATTATGTCAGCAGCGATAATGTACCATACGTGGAGAGCGAGAAATCAAGCGGTATGAGAGCAGACTTTACCAATGCCGAGAAAGGTGGTGAACGCCGCCAAAGCTGCTGTCCACGCATGGAGCCAGGTACATTCAATGCCCGATCTGGCTCACGGTTTGTCTAGCGCGACTGTAGTGCCCAGGCCTTATGTCGACGCCGGTTACCATGCCGCTACTGGGAGTGCCACAGTAGGTGCTGTATTGCTCTCCAGCGACGACGACTACATTGCAGGCTTCAATGCACAGCTGCCGAATTGCCTATCTCCTTTATAATGGCGGAGGCGTTAGCGTGTAAGGACGTTATCATGGTTGAAGGGAAGGGGGATACTCTCAGTTGAGCTACACACGGACTGCCGCAATCTACAACAACACTTGACGACACAAACCACAAGGATGTGATCCTATATTGGTTACGTTATTGACGAGTGCAGGACTATTTTGTCTACTTCTACTTTCTGCCCAGCTCGTCTTATTCCTAGATTAGATAATCTTATAACACATACTTTAGCATCTCATGCTTTTACTTAGACTGATACGATGTATTGGGATTCTATCCCGCCGGACTTCATTGCAGTTTATCTATAATATAATCACCTGTTTTGAAGGCTTTCAAAAAAAAAATATTTGTACTCTCATTACGCAAAACAACTTAATCCAAGAACATTTTGTCTCTTTAAAGTTTCATACTTGTCTTTATATTCTATTCTCTTGATTAATTGGATTTAGTTAATTCGGGTCACCCGAATTAATTAATTTCACCACTATATTAATTAACATATGTAATATATTAATTAACATAAACAATTATTTTTATCCAATAAAAATATGACATTTGACTCAATTCAAATAATATTTTTTTACTACTATACACTTATTAGGGGGTGTTTGGTTCAAGTAATATGAGTCTAGTATGTTATATTATCTCAAAACTAATGCTTAGGTAATCTTATATTACCTTGAATTATTTCAATTTTGCCCTTGTTAACTAATCATCAGCGATTTGGAGCAAATCACTGAAAACTGAAATGATGCATATTGCAGCGTTTCAATTTGGCATTTTCAAAACACCCCTTTATTATATATTATACACATTTAAAAAAAAAAAAAAACTTATAACTAGAGCCATTAAAGGCTCCTTCATTTCCTTAAATGAAGGAGCCTTTTAGACTTTCAATGCTAGCAAGCATCCCGCTTGGTAAATCACAAAGAGAGCAATGCTCCGCTTATATAGAGGAGCTTAAAGCTCCTCTTCACTCAATACATCAGTTATGTTTTATTTTCATTTTTAATTTTATTTTATATATTATTTTGTTTTGTTTTTTTTTAAATTTTTTTTATATATTATTTTGCTTTGTATTATTATTATTATTATTATTATTATTATTATTATTATTATTATTATTATTATTATTATTATGTCTTTTTACATTTAACCGCTAATAGTAAAAAGCTAATTTTACCCAACATCTTTTTACAAACCGCTAATGTAATCCGTTGGTTAAACCCACTAACAAAATATGCTATCTATTAACCGCCCGCTAACACAATCCGCTAACCACTATGATAAAATAATATAATATGCCTTATTATTATTATTATTATTATTATTATTATTATTATTATTATTATTATTATTATTACTAGTCAAAGCAAGAAGAAGTCCAACCAAGAAAATAGGAAAGTCTACGGGAAGTTACAACTATAGAAATGATATTATATAAAGGCTCTGGAATTAGACACGCAGACTCACGCCAATTTCAAATAAATAACCTCTCTTCTACCTCTTCTATTCCATGGTCATGGTCACCTATGTACCTGTACTACACATACAATATAATAAAGGATTTTCGGCTTGGCTTAGCCCAAAAAGACCCGTGGTTTTCAACGTTTTGGTTTCCACGTTAAATCCTTGTGTACTTGTTTATTGATCCCCTGCAATCATCTTATCATTCTTCTTTTCTTTATGGAGAATTCTCAATAAGAGCAACAATGATGGATTTAATTAACCTAGGTGGACCGAATCAATAAACCCGATAAATAATAGAAAGTGTAAGTGGATAGGTAAATAGATAAAACAGTGTCGCTGCAAGGCCATGGAGACCGAATATTGTATTAATAACGGATTATCGAGTTATTACAAGACGAATGTAAAGCTATTATAACGGTAGATTATGACAAAGTAGATAAAATATTATAAGAGATATGGATCATGTCCTAATGGGACAAAGCATGAGTTTTTTATACAAAATAAATCCCCCAACCGCCTCACCTAAACCGCGGGGTGGTTGCATCTCCCATGCTGATCGGGACTGCGAGTCAGGCGTGCCGAGCTCACCATGGCTGGGCTCATATCCGAGCTCACCATGGGCCGAGGTGCTTTTGGCTGAGCACGGGGCTCAACCTCGGAGCCCTGGGTCCATTTCATATTTCCTTGTTCCGTTTTTTTGGATCGGTTTACTCTAATCATAATATATCCATCACGCTGATTGCTAAACATGGTCAATGGCTTAATCTTAAGATTCCGTGAACCCCCCCCCCCCTTCCCCTCCCTCCCCTCCCCTAAGATTTTCTTATATAAATTGAGCACAGAATGTGAACAGAAGAGCTACTAATCTAAAACTTTAATTTATGCCGGCCGATGCTGATGGAGATTCTATGCTTATCCTTGTGGAAATTAACCAAAAGGCTATTTTGAGGAACAACTAACTTTAATTTTCAGTTATTTATGAATGGGAAAAGCTCTTTTCTAGCTTAATCTTATATATGGCTGGCTTATCCACTGATCGACTTCATCCATGCTTATCAGAATTGAATAATATCATATGCATATATCCCGTGTTTTTAACGGATAACTGCACATCCAACTAATCACTGCCCACCCACCGACACTTAGCCTTTCTGTCCAATAAGCTTGGAATCTCAGCTCGGTAGGTGTCGGCCTGCTAATTGTTCAATTCAATTCCTTTCTACCAATTAATTAAAGAAAAAATAACACTTTTTCCTTCTGAATTATAAGTTTATAAGTTTGTTTTGTTTTTGTTTTTTTTTTTTTTTTTTTTTTTGAATTATTTATATATATATTAGTTATCTCAATTATTTTAAAAGTGAGGATTTTTCTCATTTCGATTAAATAAGCATTTTTACCTTTAAAAATAGGGACAAAATAGATATTTCAAATCATTTTCATTCTCTTACAAATTACTCCGTATTACTTTTATGTGGTAATAAATGCGAAAATTAAAAACATGTTACTAGCATTAGGAAGTGTAATAATTATAATATTTGCAAATTCTAATTTCCACAAATAAACAATAATTTGGTGGAGAAGGCTAGGAAAGTGACTTACAATACTTACTTTGTATTTATTTTAAGGGTACGTAAGAATATCCATTTAACAGGAGGATATATGGAGAGAAAATTGTTATTTTTAAATTAAAATAATTAAAGAGCTAATGTTGATAAATGAATAATTAATGAGAAAAAAGCACTATAATTAAGCATATTAAAATCTAGATATTATTCTGTAATCTGTGTCTTGTCAATGCCGCCTAGTTAGCGCAGCTCAACTGCATGTATATATACACATTTAGATCGTTGTATTTTGACATACTCGAAATATCTCAAATACACATCGAGCTGATAATAGCTAGCAGAGAACAACGTTAACAATGGCTACTTGGTTCAAGTTATTAATGTTTTTCACATTGATCCTGCTTTCATCTGCACCGGCCCGAGCTCGGCCCGTGAAGCCTATCAGGCTTGCTAGAGAAGCATTGCAAATGCAATTTGAGATGAAGATGAAGAATGCAAGCACAAATGGGTTGCCCGAACGCGTCAGCCCGGGAGGACCCGACCCTCATCATCATTTTCTACATTTTTAATCACAGATAGATCGAGCTGATATGAGGTTGCTGCAACGAACTTAATTACTAGCTTTAACGCCGTTAATTAGTTATTATATATATAATTTCCTGATAAACCAGTGACGTACGTAGGTTGCATGTAGTGAGTATTGGAATTAGCATGCATGCAGCATATACGTATACTATATATACGTACACGCAATCTTAGTTTGTAATGACAGGCATTCCACTTTTGTACAAGTGCCCGGCCCGGCCCGTACCCCGTTCAAGGGCATGTGACTTTAATTTTATACATATAACGTTAATGTATTATATTTTCTCCTAAAAAGTGAGTCAATGACTCAGCAGACAGGACCAAATGTTAGTGCGGGATCTGTCTACTTTGAAAAAAATTTTGATTTAGGAAAAAATTCGTAACTGAAAAGTCAATATGCAACTAGTTATCAATCCAACTATTAGACCAACTCGACTATAATTGACTTAAGTAATAATTTAAAAATATTAAATATTGATTGTAAACATGGAGGGGTACGTACAGAAGACAATGTCACTAAACAGAAATATAATTCAGATTAAGAAATTGATTACAACTTCATCTTGGTTTATATTTCATCTTAACATGCGCTGGAGCCTGGAAGAGTATTAGATTCCATCCTGCAGCGTGCATATAGAAGGCAGATCAGAATATAAATTAATATTTATTTAAATATGATTTAATTTATTTAAGTTAGTACTACAGAGATTTAACTGCAGCATGACAAAGATGCTTAACTAATTATTCATTTGATCAAGAAATTAATGACGTGTTGATGTGTAGTGAGTTCTTAAGCAAGTACTATGTACCAGCAACGACAAAGATCCAGTAAAAAGCGTACTTAATGATGTCCCACAACGATAAGATTTTCCTATATATATAATATATATTTAATAGCAAATTCTAATTTTAATCCTGGATTGTTCTATAGTAAAATTGTCACATTTAATTTTACTTTTTTAATTTTGTCTAATTACATTCTTAATTTTTATTTGGTTGTTACAATTAGTCCTACATTTAAAATTTTGTCATCAATTTTTAATAAAAATGGATAACATATAATTTCATCACTCAATTTGCATTTCGTTTTAATATGTAATTTTAATTTTAATTTTAATTTTCTCCCTTTCCCGTAACCTCTTATAGTTGAATGATGAAATTACATGTCACTCATCTTTATTAATTATGAAATTTAAATGAAAGATTAATTGTGAAAAGCAAATGAAAGTTAAAGGATGTAATGAAACAAAATTTAAAAAGTAGGACTAGATGTGGCAATATAAATTCCACAATAGTTGTGGAGTAAAAATTAAATATGCTCTATATTTTATATATTTAAGGTCTTAATTAATTGGTGCAAGTTTGAGTATGCTTATTAAAAGTTTTGGTTAACTAAATGCAAAGTTGTTAGTGACGAAATAATTAGATAAGTCACTGGACCGTTGCATAAGCTAATGGACCAAACCTGGAGCACTTTTGGTCTAACCCGAATCAGTCTAAGCAATTAAGCAGTCAAATAGTAACATCCAAGGGTTGACCAGAGAGCAGGTGAAACGGTTGAGCACATAGCCAACCCAGTTATTAGAGTGCAAATCAACTAAGAAACCATGACACTTATTTAGGTGCAATTACTAAGGAGCCATGACACTTATTGAGGGAATTGTTGTACTTATTAGGAGGCCGTTGTGTCCATTATTGTAACTGTCATACTTAGTGGCTACTGTATAGTATAAAAGTTGAGCCCATGTAACAACAAGGGGGACACTCATGGTGATGATCGGGGCAAATGACACAAACATATGTATGTAGGGCATTTCTATCCACTTTGGACGGGACGGCCTAGGATTGGTTCAACACAATTCCAAATGGATCAATCCGAAATTTTATCGAGTTTTCCAAGAGTTTCCTAATGTACTTCTCCAACAACATTCAACGTAGCAAACACTTCTCTTATTTGTGCACTATCAAACAAACAAACAAAATGAGAGTGTAGGGATGACAATTTGCCCGTCCCTGACGAGGACGAGGATGAGAACAATTTTCGAGGAATGAGAAACGGGGATGAGGAAAATTTTCGAGGAAAGGGGATGGGGAATGCAATTCCCTCCGTCCCGTCCCCGAATAATTATTATAATTAAAAACTATATATATATATATATATATATATATATATATATATATATATATATATATATTAAGACCTTGGCTTTTAGTTTTTAAAATTAAAAATTAGACTAATTAAAATTTTGACTAAGAGTTGATTGGGGACGGAGAATCCTTGTCCCCGCCTAATTTCCTGCAGAGATGAAGATGTGGGCTATTTCCAATTTCCCGCCGGGGATGAGGACAGGGACGGGGAGTATACTCCGTGCCCCCACCCCCGCCCTATTGGCATCCCTAGGAGAGAGAGCCTAAGTGATTTTAGGGCTGGATGGAAGAAAGAAGTGAACAATGTGTATTCAACGAGAAGGCAACCATTTTAATTTTCATCCAAGCATTGAGGTCGAGAGAATTCTATAAGTGCTTGAACACTAGCCCTCCTCGGTCCTACGATGAGTTGATGAGAATGGCTAACCGTTTTCCATAAGTGGAAGAATATGCCAATAAGAAGAAGAGAGGAGATGAGGAAAGCATTAATGGAGGAGGAAAGTCTAAAAAATGATCTGAGTCTAACCAACCAGGTGTTGGAATCGGCCCCATCAATGACGAGAGGGAGAGACCAATTTTTAAGAGCTCTTTACTTAACCCCCTTGCGCCATTTAACCCCACTCACGCATTCGATTAGTGTAATCTTGGGACCGAGACGAATAGATGAGGATAATACAATTCCTAGAGGAGTGCATAAAAATTCCCCCTAAGGTATACCATACCAAATACTACTGGTTCCATCGACAGGTTGGGCGAGTGCAACGTGTTAAAGACATAGATAAAGGAACTCATTTAAATGTGTTGTTTATTCAGTTCGTGAAGTGCCTGTTGTATAACGAAAGGATATTGAGGGAAGAAGGAAGAAGTTTAGTACGAGTTGAGCGAAACACTCTTTCCTTAAAAACTTTGCTACCTCCCGCAAGCTGTGCACACACGAGAGAGAGCCTCTATGTTATACAATTCAATAAGTCTTAGAAGAGCTCTTGTATAAATAGTGGTGCAAATCCACTTCCCAAACCAATGTGGGACAAAAGCTACTCTCAAGCTTTTTCCCTTCACTTTTTCAACTCAAATGGGTCTACTTTGAGAATCAATATCTCATTCACCCATTATCTGTTTTAAGCGCACAATATATCAATCTCTTCGTCTCACTATGAAGAACCCGAATCCACTTTAAACCGACCCAAATCAGAAGTGGACCCTACTAATAATTGTACCACAAAATAGCCACTTAACATGTCATTTTAAGCTATTTTTCCAATCGTGTCCAAGGCAACAATAACAACATCAATAATAGGGCCAACCCAAAAAATGTGTGGTGAAAGCGCGAGGGCCCCGAGCTATCCACTTTTGGTATGAAAAAGAGAAGGTACAATCATATTCAGGAGGAAGGAGATAAGGAGTTAGAGCAAGAGCCCGCACAACGGAAGAAGCAAATCATCCACTAAGGAACTAACGCATAGATCATAGCCAATGAACTTTTTTGCGTGAAAAACAATTAGTAAGGAGTCATGACATTTATTGAGGTTTAATTACTAAGGAACCATGCCGCTTATTAAATGGAGTTGTTATACTTATCAAGAGGCCGTTATGCCCATTATTGTAACCGTCATACTTAGTGACTATTGTAATCGTAATGTAACAGCAAGGGGACGCTCAAGAAGGTACTCAGACTTAATTAGCAATACGATTACAACTTGTTACGCTTTTTATAATATAAGTATATATTCTTTGCATAACATATTCCGGTAGCATTATTACCGTCATTTGGTTTACAAAATACTAGGCATCTATTAATGGGATATAACATATATATAGTCTATTAGTACTCTTAGTTAACACAAAATACCTCAATACTCAGTTAATGTAAAATACACCATCTAAAGTTATGAGTCAACTATGACAAGAATATTTCAATTTATATTACTTCTACTACTACGAATTGAAGTTAGATTTCTCAGCTCATAATTAAGTTTTTATTGAATTTATGTTAAATTATATTTATAATTATTAATTATGCCAATGACCTTGTGGCCTTGGTCTAGTTTCCTTAATTGAAGGTCATGGGTTTGAACTCCAGTAGGACCGTTATGTTATTGACTTTTTGTATTTTAGTAGGTTGAGAAAGTAACTATGAACAGATACTACATTCTAACAGAGACATTAGTACTCAAAAAAATATTTATCTCTAACATTAACTAGTAATATTAAATAAATTCTATAAAAATAATACGGAGTAATAATAATGGTACTTGTACTCATGAAATAACTTGACAAATAACAAAGCTAATTTATTACCTAATTAATTTATTTGTGGTTCGTTCAACATACTCATCGGCATGTAATGGAGCTAATTAAGCTAGCTTCCACGCCGTCGTCTGGTGGTCCGCGGGGAAGGGGACGAGGCCTCTCTCGATGTAGATAACATCTCGGACGAGGAGTTGATAATGGATCTTCACATCCTCGGCGGTCTTGCCGCCTCCGACAGCCTTGGCAACGTTGGACCAGCGGTCGGGGATGTCCTTGTCGTACACTGCCAAGGCCTTCTCGAACTCCTTGTTCTGCTCGGCGCTCCAAGACCCGCAACCATGACGAGAGGGCATTGCGTTGTTAGAGGCCATCGTGGTTCACGAAAGATTTTGCATGTGAAAAACTTGTGGCAATGCTTCTTCTATATAAACTACGTACCTTAAATAGACCTCATCAGATCAAATTTTACTGAAAAGTAAATTAGGTCGTCAAACTTTTTAAAGTTGTAATCAGGTATACAAACCCAAGGCTTCGACGGTTATTCGGCAAAGTTATTTTAATTAATTACTTGTTAGTTCATCAAAGCCCAATTACCTATTGTGATCTATAATACCAGGTCACTGAAATTTCGACGGTTATTCGGCAATAAAAATCGTCGACGGACACCAAGGCGACCATTTAGTACATAAACATGTCTATTTTTTATTTTTTTTTTTTCAAATTTGAGAAAAAATTCAACAAATTATTTTTCAGTGAATAAGTCAGTCCAGACTTGAGCTGAGATTGTGCTTCAAGACCAAACCACCACCTAATATGATACCTTAGTTCCTGGTCGTGGTTTGGTCACAAAAAGTAGGCAACTTCTTGTTAAATGACAAAAGGGACAATTAACTCCAAGAATGATAATAAACTAATTAATTTCTACACTTGATGTATATGTTTTCATGGTTACCTATTAACCTGTATAAATATCCCTTATCACTACTTAGCTAGCTTGGACGGATGCCGGTTTTCATTCAATACAATATACTAATTTTCAATCTTGACCCACTTTATTGACATTATTACTCTCTATTTGCTCAACAAAATATTATCTTATATAGTTATATATGAATTTAATGTCAAGCTTAATTTTGTGGAATACATTACATAATTTTTATTTTAAAAAAAAATTAATTATCTTAGCCATCCCCAAATCTTGAGAATAAAAAAATGCAGCACAAACTATGTGTCTTATTATATTCTATAAGACAAAATCAAATCGATTCAAGTACTATATATACTATTAAAAAGTTTAAATATGTTAAAAACTAATTAACATGTTTAATTATATTTTAATTGAACTTCACTCTACTTTCAAATTTTGATTGCACACTATTATTAAGCTAACCTCAACCCAACAAATTTATCCATATCACTTACTAAGTGAGGTGACAATAAAAAAAAAATAAATTATTTTTTTATTATCACGGTGGGTTGAAAGCTTACTAATTTAGCAAGCTTTCAACTCACTATTTTTAATGCAAAATGGCAACTTTTGTTGCCATTTCCCAGCAAAAGCTGCTTTTAAAATATTTCGTTGGTATTATATGTATTTATTTATTGACAAATATATAAATTTATAATTGTGATGTGAATATGGAACTGTTTTTGAAAGTGAAAAAGTATTGTAAAGATGTAGAGAAAATAGTAAAATAATTTTAAATTTGATTATGTAGATGTGAGACATACTTTTGAAAGTGAGATACACTTGCAGGAATAAGGATAGCCTTACCTACTAACTTAGCCGCCACCAATAATCAATCAAGGCAAGATACTGTTGTGAATTTCTCTATCATGGCTTGTTCACATGCATGGTTGGTTTATTATATCCATTATTAGAGTGGCAATTAAAGAGTGATTAAAACCATACATCGATTTCAAAAAGCATCTCGCTCTCGAAATTATGTCTGATTAATTAATTTAATGTCTTAACATATATAAATTTTATTTTAATTTTTTTGGGGGGTGGGGGGTTATTAAGTTGGTAATTGTTTAAAATGTGATGTTAAAATAGTCACGTACACTTAGGGATTCATTATAACCAGATAACTACATGCATAGATACATTCAATTATTGAATCATTGATAGTAAGGGCAGGCAGTAATATGAGTGTCAATCATATCACGTCCACTCTGAAAGTTGGAAGTCTAGAGTTTGCATGTACTTTAAAGTGTAGGGCAGTTACTAGAAGCTAAGCCACATTATATTATTCTCATGTCATGCACGCATTGATCTGCATAAACAAGCTAAGTTCAAATCTTCCGTAAGATTTGCTTCCTTCCATCACCCACTTCACTCATGCCTTTATTAGCTAGCTGTCCCCGAAATGACTTTTGATTCATATAACCCCATGTATGATATATGAATCAAAAGTCATTTCGGGGACAGCTAGCTAATAAAGGTAAAATTAGCTAAATTTGTATCTAGGGTCACTTTGAAAATTTAGAAAATGCTTTTGGTAAAATGATTCATTTTTAAAAAAATATTTTGGCCTCGATAGCTGTTAGCTGATTGAGTTAATTAGAGAGTATGATTATGTTTGACAGAGCTTTTAGCTTATTTTAAGCTACTAATAAACTATAAGCTCTGTTTGGTAATGTTCCAAAATAAACTATAACCGGCCGGGTTCGATTCGATTCCCACAAGTGACGATTCCCTTTGGGCCAGCTTCTGTGCCTCCCGAAGCGAACCGGGTGGACCTGGACCGTTAAACGGACAGAGAAAGACCCGGACCACAATGTGTTGCTATCACAAAAAAAAAAAAAAAAAAAAAAAAACTCATAGCTTAAAATAAGAGCTTATTTTGAAACGCTACCTTAAGTAATATTTCAAAATAAGCTAGTAGATTCTTAACCTTTTTTTTTTCCATCTTTACCTTTATTATTCTAAAGAAATGATATCATTTACCATTCCCAATTAAAACCCTTTTCTCTTCTCCTTTATCCGTAACTTTCACCACACGACAATCCCTTCATCTTCATTCGCATTATGGGATGCTAGATCATGATTATGCTAATAATTTTACATATAAAAATGTTAAATTTTAATATGTAAACAAACTAATTTAAATTTGATTCTTTGTGTTTTATTAGGTTGAGAAAGTAGCGCAGCTATGAACAGATACTACATTGTAATAGAGTCAGTAATATTCAAAAAAAAAAAACTAATTTAAATTTTATGAAGATGCCCTTTTTAGTCTTCTTACATTTATCAACTTATCAAAAAACTAATTTTACCAAACACTTTCAACCATAACAGCTAGTTTAACAACTCTTCAGTTTTCAGCTCTTATAGCTTATAGCTTTTCAGCTAGGTTTGCCAAACATAGCCTATAACTAGTTGATAACATTAGTTGATTGTAAAAAGGTGTTTGATAAATTAGCTGTTAGCTGATAGATGTTTGGTATAATTTATTTTCTCAAAAAACTAATTGAAAAAATTATTTTGAGTAGCTTTTTGAATTTTAGCATTTTGGAGTACAAAAACTAATTAATCGAATACTTATATTAATTTTTAAATCAAGTCAAACAACTAATAGTAGTCAAATAAGTTAAAATTGGCCTATAGACTAACTATTTTACTAAACAGGGCCTTTACTTTCTTTCATTTTCTTTTTTTTTTCTTTTGTGTTTGACTGAATGTCAAAAAATTATATTTTCATATATTATAATTAGGTTTCACTTGAGAAATAGAAGAAAAGGGAAAAGAAGAACAATGGAGGAAGAAAGTGAGAAGAAGAAGAAAGGGAGAGGGAGAAACGGGGAAGAAGAAGAAAAAAAAAAAAAGAGAAAAATAAGTTTTCAAAAAAAAAAAAAAGGAGAAAAATAAAATAATTTGAAAGGATCAAAATACTCTTCTAATTATAATACATTAATTTTTTGATTAAAATTTTGACAATATATAACCGAAAAATTAGATCGGAGAATCAAATCTGATACTAATACGAAAGTCATACACCTAATTTGAAATTAAAAAGCAATAGTCAAGGACCAAATGTGCTTCAAGTATAATAATCAAGGGACTAAAAATGATATATTCTTTTTCATGTTTAGTTAAAAGTTAGAAACTGTATTTTTTTTTATGTTTGGTTCCTTTTTCTTGAAAATGAACATATTATATATGTTATATAATAATAATAATAATTATTTTATAATTATAATAATAATAACAATAATAATAAGTGAATGTTGTGGGGGTGGTAGGTGTTGTTGCTGTGGTGGTGGTGGTATGGTGGTAATGATAATAATAATAACATGAAAACTAGATTAAAGAGAGGCGAGAGAGAAGATAGAGACGGGAAAAAAACGAATCCGGATGACTTTCAACCCAATTTGGCATTTTTATGTTAATCATAATGAATATTTTCTTTTAAATTTATTTTATCTGAGTAGTCAAACACGTGAAGATCCATATTTTAACTTTCATGTGTCTAGAGGTGGCCACGTACGGGCCAGTTAATCAAGGTGGAACCAGCCCTAAATCAACTTGGAAAAAAGCGAGCTTAGGCTTCATTGGGTTTGGGCTGGATTTAGCCCAAACCTGAACCGGCTTATAGAGGGCCTACAACTTAGATCAACTCGCAAAAACTGTATTCTTTTTATAATGCGTACACCATTAGATGTTAACCTTGTAGGTTACAAATGGATGTTTGTACGAAAGATAAATACGAATAATGTGGTGGTGTGATACAAAGTGGGACTAGTAGTTCAAGTGTTTACGTAGAAATCTCGAATTAATTTTGGTCAAATGTACAATATATGACATTACGTTTCGCTAATTAACATCATTGGCAATGAATTGTAGATTTAGATATGCAGTTAATGAGCATTATTACCTCAGACTTATGGGTCATCAGATGCTAATATTTATTTATAAATACCGATTGATTCAACACTTTTAAAATGAGGAAAGTAAAAATCACAATGTGTATCATTAAATTGCAAAAGCTTTTGTATGACTGAATATTATTGACGGAGTGTTTTTCCTTCCGAATAATGAATGCATATTGAATGATAGAATTAACTGAGTGTTTTTCCTCCCAAAGAAAGAATGCATATTAAATGATTGAATTGACTAAGTGTACGTTTTTCCTTCCGAAGAAAGAATATACAAATAATATGTACTATTATGTGTTTGTTAGAAAATTGCTAATAGAGTTATTTATTTATTATCTCATCCATCTATGTTGATGATGTAAATATTATTAAAATACATAAAAAGTTTGATGATATTAGCTCATGCCTAAAGGATAGAGTTTGAAATAAAAGACTTGAAAAGTAGATAAGGAACCATTTTAGATTCCGAGAGGATAATGAGGATATGTTGGGACTAGAAGTACATTACTTCAATTCATTACCATTTGAGCACTGTTGTAAGACTATAAGTTCATGGCAAATTATGTTGTGCAATCGTGTGCACCATGCATGGTTCACCCATAATTGGATTCATAATTTCTATATTACAGATTCATAATTTCTATACTATAAATTCATAATTATTGAACTCTATATTCACAATTACAAAACTATATGTTCATATTCCCAATTGTTGAACTCTGTATTCACAAATCACAGAACTATATGTTCATAATTTGATAACTATACAGTTTAGAAATTATGAATCTACAATACAGATATTATGAATCTGCAGTATAGAAATTATGAATCTATAGTATAGAAATTATAAATCTAATTTTGTGTACACCTTACATGGTGCATACGATTGCACAGCATAACGCTCCATAAGTTCATATATTTGGGACTAAAAGTCCATTACTTTATTGTCATTGGAGCACTATTATCGGAGTAAGAGTTCCATAATTGAATTATGCCTGCCATGGTATTTATGATAAAGCTTGCGTCGACATTCAGGATGAAGAGCGCGTCAGTGAATTGCTTACTTAATCATTCTTTTCATGGTGGGCTACTTTAACACTAGTTTTTTTTTTTTTTTTTTTTCCTATAATGCTATGTTTCAAATTGGTTAGGCTATAAATTATCCCGGTGTCATATATAAGCATGGTTGAAAAAATCGCTAGGCACTCATCAAGCGCTCGGAAAGCGCCTAAGGCGCCTTTAGGCGGGGATTAATCGGCGCCTAGGTATCCGTGTATTTTTTATTTTTAAAAAAATTGTTTACATTTGTTTAATTTTTTTAAGAATTGATAATTATAAACTATTTAATACTTTAATAGTTAATACTAAAATATTAAATATTAACTTAAAAAATATCTAGAGTTTGAATAATTTAGGGTTATTTAGTTCAAAACGATGTCGTTTTGAGCAAAATAACTCATTAAAAAAATGGAACAATAGTTAATCTGCCGACTAGGCGACCTATTCAGTGTCGCGGCCTAGTTAGTGCCTAGCTAGGAGGCCTAGGCGGCCGCCCAGCTGGTCAGCCACCTATAGACCATCAATTATGGTGATACGCTAGACGGCCGGCCAGCGCCTAACACCTAGTTGCCGATTAATCGGTGCATAGGCAGGATTTTTGCAACATTGTATATAAGGACAAATAAAATATTGTGTTGCACAAGCAAGTAGTAGGTTTGTTAAGGGAAACCTTACAAAACATATTACACCTAAGTTATTTACCACTACTTTAACTCTATAAGAGTGGTAAAATTCTTGTTGAGAAAGCTCGCCCTAGTGAACAATCTGACAGATATGATCATTAAGTTCATGCATATATCCACTTTTGAGTAATATATATGTTCATAAAATTGGGATGCATAGGTTTGGGAGATTTTTGTCTTTGGGGGGAGCGACAACCCATAACCACACTAGAATGGATTATCTAGAAGACTCTTGAAACACTGAAGATTATGCTCTGAAAGCATATGATTGCATTATTCTCTCCTTAGCAAAGTTTTTTCCCACTCGATTTTCTCATGCTAATGTTTTTAATGAGGCAACTAGTGCAACACAATGGGTTAACATACTTCAATTCCTGTACTCTTTTCCTCATCTAGGTTTTTCCCACTAAATTTTTCTAGCAAGGTTTCTAGCCAAGGACGGAGTGTTATAAATATTATTATTATGACCATTATCATAAAATATTTCATTTGCCTTATATTTATTTCATAATTTAAGTTGAAGGATATAAAGAGTTGTATGAATGTATATATATTCATATTGAAGGCTTAATAAAAGGATGAAGATGATTGAGTTTTTGAATTCTACATTTGTGTTCTTACATTCTCTCTTTACATTTCATAATTTACCATACAAATTTACCGATATTTATCGTACAACGATCACGGAAGTATTGAACTAATTAATATAGAAAATAGCTTAAAATTTAACATCTCTATTTACTGATTTAATTAAGGGACAAATTAAAGGATTATGAGTGGCCAATCATCTTGTGTTCAGATGGTATATGTGGGTGATCATGAAATCGAGCATCAGGGAGACATTGACTCTTTGTGTTTCATTAGGTTGAGAAAGTGAGCCGTTATACTACAATGTGCTAGAATTAGCATTAACAAAAAAAAAAGGATTATGAGTGATAAAAATTACTCCGTATTTAAAGGCCAGGAAAATAAAAAACTTTTCAGACAATGTATTGAGAATAGGGTTGCTAACGAACCGAACATAAACGAACGGAAGTTGTTCGTGTTCGTTTGTTAAGAAATTTGGAGTGTTCGTGTTCGTTTGTTAAAGTTTTTGAAAATCTTGTTCGTGTTCGTTTGTTAAGTGTTCGTTAGTGTTTGTTAACGTTCGCGTGAACGTGTTCGTTAACATTAACAAACATGTTCATTAACAAGCACGTTCACGAACATATTTATTTACGTTCATGAACACTTAATAAACAAACACATGCACATGTTCATGATAACAATTCGTTCATAATAAATAATCTACGTTCACGAAGAATAATCAAACAAACAATACAACTACATAAATAATATAATATAATAATAATATAATATAATATAATATAATATATATGTTTGTGAATATATTCGCGAACATTATTAAACGACCACAAATGAGCTTGTTCACGAACATTATTAAACAAACATAAACAAGCTTGTTCACGAACATTAATAAATAAACACAAACGAGCTTGTTCACGAACATTAATAAATGAACACAAACGAGTTTGTTATCACTTAACAAACGAGCTTACAATTATTCAAACTCTATTCGTTTATTAATCGAGCTCTAAATTTTGTTTGTTAATATTCATTTACGTTAACAAACAAATATAAACGAAGTGATCGAAGTGTTCATCGTGAAATCACAAGACCCAATTTTTCTAGGGTTGGAATTGCGTGAAACTTCGATTTTTACGCTAGCAAGTCGGCACATACTCTCTCGGTTTGCTTACTACCACCGGCAAACCTTCTCCAACTTCACCTATGTTTCGGGAGACTGTCCTTTCTACAGTCTCACCCCCTTACCTCGAGGTGGGCAAAAAAGGGGCTTTTACAGTGAAACAAATCTTCGGTCAGGAGAGAAGAGGACACAGATTTCAGCCTGCAGTGGATAAAGATTACAATCTTCTACTAGGAAATAGATAATTCCACCATTGGTGAAAAGAAACCGGTAAATACCTTCTCTTGAGGTAAATGAAATGATTACAAATTTTGTGCTTTCGGCATATCTAGTCTAGTACAAATATAGAGTGATTTCTCATCTGTATAAAGTTATGATGACTATTATTTTTTTTTTTTTTCCATTTCGAATTTCTGGTAACAAGAAGCATAAAAAAGTTCTATTTATTTATTTATTTTTTTATTGTCACAGATGATGCCAAAGAATTTTTTTTTTTTTTTTTTGGAAAGTATGCTTGTGAATAGGATTAATGAATGCATAGAATAAGCTTTGGTTTCACCGGAGTTGGCCTGAATTTGTGTAATACTGCTCTATCTTTGAAGGATACTTGTATGCATGTTGAAATGATCACTTGATCAAGTCCTTGTCCTTGACTTCTTTACCCTTCTAATTTAGTTGATAATGTTACTTCTGTAAACAATGATTCTTGTGCTGCTAGTGTCTGCTTTTGCTTGTGCTACACTTCCCAGATTGCTTTGCCAATAGTTATCTTTTTGGAGTTTCAGATACTATCTTGGCAGAAATTCAGGTACCTCTGCACTGCAAGTGAGTGTTCAGCCCTTCTGTGCAAGGGGTATGACCTGATTTTGCCCGGGAATATAAGTTGGAAGGAGATGTCCATGTATTTGAGCTGAGCAGCTGACTGAGCTGTGGCATGTTGTTTTCAATGTAAACATCTTCCCGAGCTTTCCAAGATTCAGGAGTTTGAAATAGTTTCTCCAGGAACATCAACTGCGTTGATAACTGTAACCACATTAATGTGCAGAAATCATCTAACTGGTTTGCATCGGATCTTTTAGTTTTATACTTTTATTTCTATAGAATTTGTTCTGATGTGTTATATGTTAGTTATGAAGGCCTATTGTATCAAAGTACAAAAACTCATCATACTGTTTAAGCAGTAAATGGAAGCATGCAAGAATTAGGCTGGAAAATAAATCTAGTTCCATTTTCAATTCAATTTTGACCTTTGATATGTCCAATTTATAAGAATCATGGTTCTTAAGCAATTTTCAGTCAATTTCATTAGACAGTTAGACATGATTTTTTTTTTTTTTTTACCTTGTAAATATCTCACCTTCTACACATTTGCTCTTTCCTATCAATATTATAAAACCAGGTAAAACAAGCAAAAGAGCAGAAGCTCTGATGCTGGAAAAGGATGACTCAAGAAAGAGATCAACTTTTGGCTCCTTAAAGGTACAAACAGAACAACTCTCAAGGGCCTATATAGTTTGGAAACTTTTTTCCACTTTTTCAACTCTATTTTTTCACTTTTTCCATTTTCCAATTCTACATTTCCATTCTCAAAAGGTGTAGGTCCCATATGAAGAGTTTTAAAAATATCTAAGAGTAGAAATTATGGGCATGTGCCGTCTACCTACTTTTTCCACTTTATTTTCAATTTGAAAAATACACAGAATAGTTTCCAACTTTGAGTAGATAACTTTGACTTCTTGTGATGACAATGTCATCCACATAGACCACTAGCAAGACAATACCTGTTTTAGACTGCTTATAAAACAGAGAATGGTCAGATTTTCATTTCACCATTCCAAACATCTTTATTTCTTGACTAAATTTCCCAAACCAAGCTTGAGGACTTTGTTTTAAACCATACAAAGATTTGCAAAGTCAACATACCTTCCCATACTCCCCTGAGCAACAAATCCAGGAGTTTGCTCCATGCATATTTCTTCTTGAAGATCTCCATGTAGAAAGGCATTCTTGATGTCGAGTTGATGCAAGGGCCAATCATAGATAATTGCCATAGAAATAAGTAATCAAACATATATTAACTTAGCAACAGGGGAAAAAGTGTCAAAATAATCTACCCCATAAGTCTAAGCATAACCCTTCGCTACAAGGCAAGCCTTTAACCAAGCGATAGATCCATCAGAGTTCACTTTGATGACAAACACCCATTTGCAACCAATTGGTTTCTACCCTGTAGCTAAGTCTACCAAATTCCAAGTACCATTTTGGTCTCAATCATTCATTTCCTCAATCATAGCATTGTACCATCCAAGATGGGACATGGCTTCTTTAATCGTTTTAGGGAGAGAGATAGAGTCAATAAATGCAATAAAAGAACAAGAGGGCGGTGACAGATTATCATAAGAGACAAAGGAAGAGACATGATAAGCACACTAGTGTTTATCTTTGCAAAGAGCAATTGGAAGATCATAATTGGAGAGTTGATCAGACCACGAAGAAATTGGTTTAGGACATGCAACAGGTGGGAGTTCAGGACACGGGCTAGGCTCAGGTGGGGTGGATCCCGTAGGCATAATGGGGGCTGACTTAGGTAGTCTTGGTTTCTGAGAATAAACGTGAAGAACAGGAGGGGTCAGAACAAAGGAAGTAATGATATAAATCAAGATATCATCTTCCTCTCCTGAACGAACATGATTTGAAGATGGTGAGAACTGAGAAGGGTACCTCATGAAAGGTAACATCCATTGATACATGATACTTACCTAGTGTAGGGGAATAACATCTATACCCTTTTTGGACACATGAATAACCCAAAAGAAAAATCCATTTTAGCGATTTGGGATCTAATTTTGTTACATGAGGACGAACATCCCTAACAAAGCAAGTACACCCAAATATTTTTGGATCAATGGGAAACAAGGACTTAGTCAGAAAGAGACTTTGATAAGGGGTCTTACCAAGCGAAACAGAGGATGTCATATGATTGATCAAAAAACAAGTAGTGAATACTGCATCAACCCAAAATTGTTTAGGAACATTCATCTGAAACAATAGGGCTCTCGAAGTTCTAAGCAAATGTCAATTCTTATGCTTAGCCACCCTATTTTGTGACGGTGTATTCATGCAGGTGGTTTGTGAAGTATACCATGTTGGATCATGTATGACGATAAAGGAGCTGACAAATACTCTCTAGCATTATTATTAGTTCTTAATATTTGAACATAAACATTGAACTGAGTTTTAATCTCATCACAAAAAGCACAAAAGTGAGAATAATTCTGAGTGATTTTTCATGAAATATAACCAAGTTATACGAGAATAATAATCCACAATTGTAACAAAATACTTGTATCCAATTCTAGACACAATTGGACACGGAACCCAGCCATTGAAATGAACGAGTTCAAAGGGGGCACTTGCCCCTTTATTGACTCTAGGACTCCATGTGCTTTGAAGACAACAACTGTTTGAAGAGAAGAGGCGACTTCTGGATGGCAACATCGCATATCATAACCGTGGTGATAGGGTCAAGGGTGTTGTTGTTGGCATTTCAGCTGAGTTGGATGGTGGGGCCTACCGTCATGATAATATTTGCTCTTGTCATTCTCTATACTCACAACCTCCTTTCTCTCGTTGTCATTCTCTTTCATGATAATCAAATAATAAAGGTGAAATCCATACTCAAATTAGTGTCCCTATTTGATCTGTCAAAACGGGAGGAAGAAAAAACAAGTTTACCCCTTGGTTTGATGGTTCCAGGGCCGGTCCTGGCCATGCCGGCCCGGCGCGACCGCACAGGGCCCCCAATTTTCGGGGGCCCAATTTTTTTTAAAAAAAATATTATAGATATGATCTATTTTTTTAATACTTGATAATTTTTGAATTCATAGATTGGTCTTAATTGTAATTGAAAATAAAACTTTAAAATGAATTAACATTGAAATTTTGGTGAATAATTTTGTATTTAAATATGAACGAAAAACGGCACGATTAAATTAACTTTTGAATTGTATTATTTCTTTGTTAAAATTTTATGCCTTATATTTGGACAAAAAAAATTTAATTACATTTTTATTTTTGTTATAGAATACAAAAACTTGGAGTTCAAATGAATTTGAACTCAATTACATAGAGATTTTCTAGATCTTCTAAACATCTATTTTGCAATTTAGGTTTTTGGGGATTATGTTCCTTACATTTATAAATAGAAATCTCTGTCATTATAGCGAAATTTAAGTATTAAAAAAAATCTTTTTCCCTATGTTTTTATCTATCTATTATTATCTTTGTCTATTTACTATATTATATTTAGATTGCATCTCGTAATAAAAACAATGAAGGTCCAAATTAAATAATTAAACAGGGCCCCTATATTTAATGGAACGGCCCTGGATGGTTCACAAATGGAAATGGTAACAGAGGACCTATTCAAGTAACCTTTGATTACTCAAAGGGATTTAATTTAGTAAAATTTTATATAGAGCTCCTAATTAAGTAAATGCCCGAGGGACCCCAATTGGTATTAACTCTAAATTTAAGTAACATTTAATTACTCAAGGGATTTAATTTAGTAAAATTTGAAACAAAGGATCTAATTAAGTAAATGCTAATAGTCGAGGGACCCCAACTAGTATTAACTCATAAATTAAGATAGTATAGTAAACCGAAGAGATTATATAAAATATTGATTCATAGAAAAGTTCTTAAGATCATACTATATGTGCATGTGTTTACTTTGTGCTGAGTCATATCAAAGTCATCAAGGAGTTGTTGGTTATCGATTATTTCATACCAAATTTATTGAGATCATACTATATGTGCATGTTTTTGCTTCGTGCTGAGTCATATCAAAGTCAGCAACGGGTTGTTGGTTATTTATTACTTCATACAAAATTTATTGAGATCATACTATCTGTGCATTTGTCTGTTTATGCTGAGTCATATTCGAGGGGATCTCCGTTATGAAGTATATTCAAATGTTGAGGTTGTTTAATACCGTAGTGAGTTGTCAATTAGTTGGTAATTTTTTTATTTTTTATTTTAAACCTAAACGGGTCACAAGATTACATGAATTATTAATACAATTCGGTTTACCATCAGCGATAGGATATAATATTTAGGGTTTGGTTGAGTCGGATTACCATCAGTGATAGGATATAATATTTAGGGTTTGGTTGGGTCGGGTTACTGTCAGCGATAGGATATAATATTTAGGGTTTGATACTGTTTGGTATTTCCACCCCCAATTTTCTTACTTTCAAACCAAGGTTGAAGGGAAGAAGTTCTTGTCCATTTTTTGAAATGGCACAAAAGGGAAGTTTGAACTTCTACCGGATGTTTCGCACGGAGACTTGCTCACATAAATTGGTTTGTATATTGAAATTCAAGTTTTTCTTTTATTTTTAGATTTTGTTTCTATGTGTTCTTTTGTGTTGATTTTATGTAAATAAATCTAGAAATGTTTAATCAAGATTGTAGCATTGTTCTGTGTGTATAGGCTTTTCATAAATCCATCTTTCTAAATCTAGAAAATGATCTAATTATTTATAATTCGCTTTAAAAAAATTGAACGCCATTCCTTTGATCGGAAATTTTTATATCATACGTTGTTTAGGTTGTACTTTTAAGATAAATTAAGGTGTTATAGCTTATAGAGAGATTACATAGCATTGATCTAGTCTAATTTGATTATCGATTAGTGGTTGAAAAATATTTGAACACCATTCCTTTTGATAGGAAATTTTTATATCATACATAGTTTAGATTGTACTTTTTTAAAGAGAAATTAAGATATAGCATATCGAGGGATTATTGATCTACTCTTTGATTATTGATTTGTGCACATTTTTTATTATTTAGATCACACTATTTGTGCACATTTTTCATTCCTATTTTGTAAGATTTTGTAAGATTTGAGTCATTAAGGATTGTCCTTTAAGAAAAGTATTCTTCAATTTCTAAAATTGTTGATACAATTTATAATTTTTTTCATAGAGTATTCTCATTCAATTACTTGTTCAATGTTTATCATTTTGTGGCCACTTTTGATAAGATGGGGATCATATGAATTTTCTTCATGCTGAATCATATTACAGTGGGAAACAAGTGTTCTTTACTATGGTTTGTAATCAGATTTGAGCCATGTCCATCACTTCATAGACCATGATTTGCTTATTGTAGTTCACATTGTGATTTTAAAACAAATTAAAATGCTATAATACATCAGATGAATTAGTGGATGAAACGAAGAAGCTATGATCCATTATATTGTTGGAAATGGCACAAGAGAAGTGTTAACTTTTACAAGATTTTTGCCCTGAGACTTGTTCACAAAAATTGGTTTGTATACACAACTCGGTTTTTATGTTTTTTTACATTTACTTATGTGTTGATTGTATGCAAATGAATTTGAAGATGTTTAATCATGATTGTAGCCTTTTTATGTGTGTTCAAATTAAGGAATTGTTTGTTCATGAGTTTGCTTCCTATTGAATCATATCAGAGTATTGTTATGAAGGGCCAAGGGGTTATCTATTATGACTAGTATCTTCGATTGTTTGAACTAAGGTTGTTTGATACCCTCTATAAATGTTTGGTTAGGAAGAAAAAGTTGGAGTAGAAGATATGATCCAGTATATTGTAGGAAATGTGTAGCATACAAAAGAGAAGGTTAAGTTTAACCTATACACAATGCTGTGTCTTTTGTTAAGCGAACAGCGAATTGTACTGCCCATTTGATAGCTAGGGAGTCGATTTCTTAGCCTGTTTGTAGGGAATGGATTTCATTTCCTCTGACTTTTATTTCTGATTCCTTGTATTTGGATCTTAATTAAGCAATATACAATCTTTTCTCTCCAAAAAAACGTTTAACCTATACACAAATTAAACCAACATTATATTCCAATTTGCATGTTTGTTTGTTTCTATACTACTAAAATTGTGGATGGAGAATGTAGCATTTTTATTGAATTGGTGTTTAATTATATTGTTGCCAAACTAAACCTTAGCTAGTTTTCTAATTAATATTGAAAATAATTTAAGTTTGTTTCATTCATCAAGATTTAACCTGTTTATGTTGTTTCGCTTCATAGGAAATTCCATCATTCATGGAATCAGTGAGAAGAGATTCAAAAATGAAGGTTTTACTGAGGAATCAAGTAATGAAAGTTTGGATGATCGAGATATCAAAAATTGGAGGTGCTATGTTTTTTGAGAATGGATGGGAAAAAGTGGTGAAAGATAACTGTGTTACCGATGGAGACCAACTGTTGTTTATCTATAAAGAAGATTGTGATGTGTTTGACTTCATTGTAATTGATTCATTCGGCTGTGAAAAGATAGGGGTGGAAGGTGAACATGCTCAAGTCGTAGAGTGTATTAGGAAGGGCAGTGGTGGTGAGAGTCGAGATGTATTTGTTTTGAAGGCAGATATCTATAGTCGTGTCAAGAAAAATATTAAGAAAGAAGTGGATATGGATATGGATATAGATATCGGTATTAGTGTCAAGAAAAATGTTAAGAAAGAAAAGGATGCGGTTATGGATGCAAATGCAAGAGAGGAGGAGAATGACGATGGTCATCATAGGGCAATAGTTTCCCAGGATATGGATGCAACAGAAGAGGATGATGATGATGATGATGATGATGGTCATACACTTCCCCAGGAAAAAAAAATCGGGTCAAGTAAGTTTCAATTGTTGTGAGTTAATTTTTAAAAAATTTCATTTTCTGTCTTATATGTGATGTGATGTGATGTGATGTGACACACTTTTATATGAGTGAGTTATTATTATTATTATTTTTTTTTAATTAGGTGGATCCAAAAGAGGTATTCCTGAGCATTATGGAGCTGATCTTTTTCTATCAGGACGTTATATTCAACCTGATAATGCTTATTTCGTGACGAGAATTAGAACAAAAAGGCGTGGTGATCTGGTAATTATTCTAGATATCGATCTATTATATATATATTGTTGAGATTATGTGCGTCTAGCTAGCTTGTTTCTTGATCAATTACGCGATTTTGAATGGGATGTGCAGTATGTGCCAAAGGAAGTGGTGAGAGATTACAATCTTAAATTACCTCCAACTGTGACTCTGCGTGACATTAAAGGCAGAGAATGGACATCAATTGTAAAGGTTTGGGCGGATGGGCGAACATGGCTGTCTGGAGGATGGCGACCCCTATGCAGAAGGAACCTGATTGGGGAAGAAGACCAGTGCATTTGTGAGTTCCTGCCTCCTCAATTGGGGAATCAAGATAATATGGTGTTGCAGATCACGGTTGTTAAAGAGGATGCCACCCTAGTAAGGAATGATGAAGATATGTAGATAGATAGGGCAGCTAGTTTGGTTATAACCGATTGACTTTCAATTTGGCCTGGACTGGGGGGCTTAGACTTAGATGCATGCTTGCTTGCTTGCTGTTGTTACATACATAACTTGACATGTTTTGTTTTGGTGATATGGACAGCATATCTCATTTTGTTTGAAAGGTAAAACTAAGGTGTATTAATTATAGAAATCAACTGTTGAATACATAAAGGATAGACTGAAAACCAACTACGAGAACCAGACTGAGAAGAAGCTTCTCTTACTAACACATGTGCAAGCTTATTTGTTGATCTATGGATAAAACGAAACGACACATAATCACTGTCGTTTAAGCCTGAGACAAACAACCAGCATAAGAATTATCAGAAGCAGAAGATCTCAAGGATGAGCACACTAACTGGCAATCCGAAAGAATCACCAACTTTTTCCAACCACACTCCATTGTCCAAGATAACGCCTCCTTTATGGCCATAGCCTCAGCAAGATGTGAATCTTGAAGGCAACGGACCACTTGATTCATGGCAGCAACAAACGTCCCCTGTCCATCGTGAACCACGGCTGCCACCGCACCTTCATTTCTGTCAGAGAAAATTGCAGCATCTACATTTATATAATAGCAATCTTGGGGAATAATTCCATAGTTTAATAATGGCTGCTCATCCACACTCATGCCTGGAGAACTTGTACTATTATTCTGCCAACTCTCCAGAAGCTGCCCAACTAGAAAAGGATGATTCAAGAAATTAGTAGATCAACAATTGGCTTTTTAATGATAGTTACTCTCTACATTTGCCATTGTGAGTTAACATAAACGAATCACAAGATTACACATGAATTTGATAATATGAATCATATTACAATCAACAACCGGTTTATATTAAGTAGTGTTGAGTATTGTTTTGTAGTTCCATCCACAAAATTTTCTTACTCACAAATAAAGGTTGAAGCAAAGAAGTTCTTATCCATTGACCATTGTTGGAAATCATACAAAAGAGAAGTATAACTTCTACAGGATATTTTGCACGAGACCTGCTCACTTTGGTTTGTATACAAAAATCATAGTTTGTATTCTTTTCTTTTTTAAACTTTGTTCTTTTTTTTTTTTCGGACTTTTTAGTTGATTTTATGTAAATAAATCTAGATATGTTTAGTCAAGATTGTAGCATTACTATGTGTGTATAGTTGTTTCATGATTCATCTTTCTAAATCTCGACAAATGATTGAAATACTTGCAATTAATTTTTTAAAAAAAGGAACACCATTCATTTGAAGGGGAAATTTTATATCATACTTAACTAGTTTAGATTGTCCTTTTAAAATAAATAAAGATATTAATATATAGATAGATTACTTAACATCGATCGGCTCTTTCAAGTGTTATCCATTACAAAAAAATATTCTTAATTATTTTTAAGATTGTTAATACAATTTTTAATTTTTTTTCGTATTCTCACTAAAAAAAAGTGTATATATGCATACACACTCATTTAGCTTTTCGTAAAGTATTCTCACTATTTTTTTTAAAGTGTATATATGCTAAAAGTGGCTTCGTAAATTATAATTTTCGTAAAGTATTCTCACTTTAAAATAAAAAAATAGTGTATATATGCATACACTCATTTTGCTAAAAGTGGCTTCGTAAATTAGAAGTCCGAAATGAAAACAAATGTTTGCCCCCATGCAGGATCGAACTACAGACCTTCAGTTTACAAGACTGACGCTCTACCACTGAGCTATAGGGGCTGAGTTGTTCATCGTCCTTCTTAATTGCATCTTCTAGTAGGTCTAATGTGTCGATTGAAAGTTTAGGTGTCATCTTAGATAGTAGATATTTCTCAAATATATACTAAAAAAATTATGACAAATTGACCAAAATGAACAATTTTTTTTTTTTTTTTTTTTTTTTTTTTTATAACAGTGGATAAAATTGAGAAGGTTTAAAATTAGACAACCCTAATAAAAAACAAACATGTTTTGAAAATGTATTTGAGTCTTTGACCGGATACTAAATGCATTTTTCAAATGAATCTTTTACTTTTGTTGAATTTTTTAATTGAAAAAATAATATACACATTTGATAAATGCATTTAATTTATTTTCACCACCTTCTGTGAAAATCATCAAATGCATTTCCCAAATGTATTTGATGTATCTATAGAAATACGTCAAATGCATTTTCTAAAGGTATTTTGTGATTTTTATGAAACAAAATTAAAAACTCAATTATATTTGGTAAGTATGTTTGATGTATGGATTTCTAAATGTGTGATGATTTAAAAAAAAAAAAAAAAAAAACAAAACAAAACAAAAAAAAAAAAAACAAAAACAAAAACTCAAATGCATATTTCAAATGCGTTTGAATTTATTTTTTTTTTAAAAAAAAGAATTAAAATACTCAAACACGATATGCGTTTGAGATAAATTTTCCAAACCTTAAAAAAGTACATCTCCAAGAAAGAAATCAGTAAATAATTTATATTTATTAATATTTAAAAAATAAATACGCATATATATATATATATATATATATATATATATATATATATAATTAAGTTCCAGTACGGATGAATGTTTCCCATGCAGTTGTGTGGTTTTAAGACGCGTGAGTTTTGTACTTAAGTGACTTAAGGTGTGTGAATTGTGAATTTTATACTTAATGTGAGTTGTTGAAACTTAAGGTACGTGAGTTTTGTGCTTAAGGTGTGTGTGTTTGAGCCATACTAATTAAATTGAATAGAAATTTACAGAGGATGAAAAACTGTTTATAAACTTGGAATTGATCTAACTTTAATAACATGAATAAGAAACTGAGTACTTAAAGGTGTCCCAAAAGGAATAACTAAGTTGGTGGAAGATGAGTCTCATACTTAAAGGTCCAAGTTTGATTCTTATCAACACTTTTGGTCGAGCCTCCATGGATTCTTTCTAGAGCGATTTTTCTTTCATGTATGATTAGGGGTATTACACGAGTGGATTTTATCCCTGCACACCTTTAAATAGTGAATGCAAATTTCATCCCCTCATTGGAAATAAAATAAATAAATAAGGTAAGAATGCCACCAAATGCAAAATGGTTAGATGTGCATTGTGCAACGTTGAATAGATGCAACATTCACCTAACAAATTGTACGAGAAAGTACTCCACACAATACATCTGCTATCTGCAATATTCCAATATAACATCATACACAAAGCCTTGATCAATAATAATCATTTTTTAAATTTGCATATCAGTTAAATTTGCATGTAATACCTCCTGGCCTGGTGCACAAAATTGATCAAGTACAGATAGATAGATGGGGATACAAGGACACCAAGTTATAATGCTACTTTTATTCTAGCAAACATACAACCGGGGTTCGAACCTGTAAGTTGTAAGGATGTCTTCAAAGCTCATACAGCGTTGCTATATATATTATATTGTAGATTATAGTAAACCTCTTCCGCCAAAGAGTTGATCGATAAATACAAACATGAGCTTGGCATTCCGTAGTCTAGTCCCTGCAAGAACAACGAGAAATTTAGACACTTATTCATCTTATGACAGGACTATCCATAGATACAAGCAACCAGTTCAGTTGTATAACTAAAGTTGTAGAATGAGTTAAATGAGTTGCCATCACTTGTGATAATAGAAAGGTGGAAGATGCTAACAAAAATGGTTCACGTTTAGACTGCCCTCTGCGTTTAGGGTATTGCCTATAACTACTGTCAAATTCCACAACAAAACAATATAAAGAAGTAGTCATCATATGTTTCATATTGTTTCAAGGATAAGATATTTTACCAGTATTTGATCAATCCATCCCAGCCACATGTAGCAACTTTACTTTGCTCCAATGGATGCCACTCACAACCAATGCATACCCCATCATGACACTTGAGGGTTCTAAAGACTTTGCAACTCTTCCAATCCCAAAACCAGCATCTACCTTCACCATCTCCGGAGAGGACAAACCGCCCATCAGGTGAGAAATTAACCTGACATGCATACCCAGCTACAACATGCCCAGCAAATCTCTTCTTCTTGTTCAGCTGGAACCTCTCTCTAGCGCTGTAGATAAGAATTTGATTGTCCAAACTCTGGGCCGCAAGCCAATTCCCATTTGGATGTGGTGAAATGGATGGCATAGAGTGCATATGGGGTTCACTAATATACTTAATAACAACAGGAATGCCATATTCCCAAACACGGAGAGATTTATCATCACTAGAAGTTACAAACCTCCTATTATCATCCACAAATGTGATTGTATTAACTGCTCCGAGGTGCTGATCATACTCCTGAGTAATCTGCCCAGTGTTAATATCCCACTGTACTATCTTCTTATCGCTCATACCCGCCAGAAGTACATTCTGTTTATCCTCATCGGGATTAAGCCTCACCACATAAGGTATCTTCCCGGTGGAAAATGTAGATATCACCTTGCCAGTCTCTGTATCCCAATACTTAATATTTTTGTCATAGCTTGCAGTTAAAAATTTAGTTCCGTCATTGCAAAACCAAATATCTCTCACTGCCTTTGAGTGCCCCATGTAAGTCCTCATACACTTGCCTGAATTGAAAACATCCCATATCTTTACTTTTGTATCCATCCCAGCAGAGAGAATCAAATGGCCATGCTTGGGGAAGAACCTAATAGCAGAAACTCCTTTTGTGTGGCCACTCCAAGTATGCACCAATCTCTTTGGAATATAACAATGATCATTCTGTGGCTTTGCATCCTTAGGAGGTGCAATCCATGACCTTCCCTGATAATCCCTCTCTTCCTTACCATGAAATGTACTCTTCTCAACCAAAGACTCTCCCTTTTCTCTTTCACCTTTCTCCTCACCCTTCTTCTTCGCATACTCTTCAGCATACTTCTTTTGCTCCTCAGTTAGATCAGTTTGCAAACCCTCCTTCTTCCCAGACCAAGGGCTCTTTCTATTCTTCCTCAACCACACCTCAGTGGCCGGATTATCCACTTCTGCTGCATCAACATCCTCCTCACCATCTCCTTGCTCATTCTCCATCATCTCCTTCTTTTTCTCAAGCTTCCTCTTCTTCTGCTCATGCTGTGGTATATTATACACTGAAATTGCATCATTCTTCTTCAAAGCATCCATATCCCCAACAAAGTTATTTGCCGAGGGGTCAAATGCATAACCATATTTTTGAAACGTATTATACTGCTCATCGAAAACAAATGGCTCAATAGCAGCATTTTCCACAAACCCCAACTTGTGATTGCGGAGGCCCTGTGCAAGGCCATCCTTTGCATAAGGGTGTGCAGGGCCATAAATTGGTGCCCAGAGCTGGTCATAAGTGGGATTAAATGAGACTGTGTGTTGAGTTGGGTCGAGGGGTTTTGAAAGAGCTCGAGCCGCACTGCCAGCAACCGTGAGGGCCAACATGGTGTCGTTAACTTTTGGGGCAGCAGATTTGGATGGGAGTGACATCCGGACTGGAGATGAATCTGGAGAGGAGTGATTTGAATGCTCAAGCGGTTGGGAATTAGGGTTTTGGTTGGAGGATTGTGGTTGTTCTTCAGATTGCCCTTCATCGTCCATTTCATCATCAGCATACGAGTGTAAGAGATCCATGATATAGAGATAGTCTGAATGACAAAACCTCAGACTATCATATATCTGCACAACGAAATATATCATAATGAATTTCAGAGTGCATATTCAAAGGGAAGTAAAAAGGTTAATAATGGTTACAAGCAAGCATGTAACAACCTATTACACAAAGTCTACTGGATGTTATATTACAAATGCTTACAAACATCGGCAGTAAAAATGTAAAGTAAAAAAATCAAATAGAACACAAAATGAAGTCTACGCTATTGTTATCCAAAGTACTGAAATGCATATTTAATACAAGTGAAAATCAGGAAATGATTATGAGGCATAACTGAATCAGTGAGCAAGGATTATTAACACAAAAAAATACACAAAAGTTTCTGTTTCCAAGGACATTGCAGATGTTCCAGAAAGGTCTTCCCCCCGGCCCTCACCTCAATTCCCCCAAGGAACTAAGGGTGTGTTTGGTTGGTGGGTTTTGTCCATAGGAATGGGTATGAAAGTGATTGTTGTTGTTTGGTTGATAGGTTTTTAGAACACTACTATGGGTTTCGAATACCCCATCAATTGAAAAACTCATACCCAAATAAAAGAAGGGTTTCATTCCCTTATTCATTCTCAAGCACTACTATTAGTAACCATTTCCATTCCACCCTATTACCAAACATGTTAAATACTTCCACCAAAACCCATTACCATTACCAAATATTTGATACCCATTCCGATTCCGATTCCTATGTATGAACCAAACACACCCTAAGTAAATGAAAAGAATATCCAAAGGGAATGCTATTGAGTATTGACTGCTGCAGTCCTTCAATATCCATTTGCACATAAAGCCAACTCATGTAACGTTTCTAGTCAAGGATAAATGAAGGGAGAAAAGCTGTTACAAACTGATGAGAATCAGATTATGCTAATCTGTGCCTATCTCTAGTCTAGACAGCGGAGGAATGAACAAAGCCAAATTAAAATAAAAATTAAAACCTCTTAGCCCTATGCTGTTGTACAAACAAGTGGAAAGGGCACACTGGATTGAAGAATCATATAGAAAAATCAAAGGGGAATACTATCCAGTTATACTAGATGAATGCCAAAATATGTTAAATTTGAGCAAGATATAGGGATTAGGGACTGTCCAAGCAGCAATCTTTTTTAGAGGTCAGCTGGAACCAGGAGAGTAAAGGAGCTACTCCTATGGGTTACAGTATCCTATATATCTATCCCAGTCCCCAGATCTGGAATCAGGTAAAATCACCTTTGCAACCCAGGCTGGGCTCTCCCAGTCTTGTTAATTTCTAACCAAATTGTTAATTAATCAAATTAAATGAATTGTTAAACTCAAATCATTAAAATCTAACCAAAATTTGTAAACTGAAATTTGTTGGTCCATTAACATTGCAGCAAATCATAATCTAACCAAATTTTATATCTTTACTTTAACTGAACCGAAATTTGTCAGTTCAATAGCATTGCAGCATCCTGGGTTACCTGACTATACTTTAGCAAGACCAGACACTCAAGACACTAGAAAACCCCCAAGTAAAAGGGGGACTGGGGAGAGGAATGTAACAGTATCTATTTTGGCAAGAGTAGACACCATTGCAGTAACATTCTCCCTTTTTCACCTTTATTTAAAATATTTTTTTAAAAAATACTAAAGAAATTTAATCACAAAATTTGAACAAGTAGAAATCAATCAAAGAATTCATACAATTCAGTCCAAGAAGTTGCAATGTATATCGTGTGAAGCTAACAAAATAAAAGAAAGAACAGCACAAGACTAGAACTTAGGTTCATAAAGTTCACATAATTAAATCTGAAAGCATGAACTTCATAAACAGAATTCTCTGACCTTTTTCTACGAGACTACGACCACAAACCAGTGTAATCGAGAAGATAGAAAGTGAAGACTACTAGCACCGAACTCAAAGATGGATTCTACTGATCCGTATCCGGCGGCGCGGCGGCGATCTCCGTTTGCCGGAAGGTGGCGATGCCGATACTGTTGACTTGTAGTAATTCGGCTCGACTGGTCCGACTATCGGTTTATATGGAACTTATGGACTGTGGGCATTGCATCATTGGGCTATGAGTTCATAGTATATATACTTAAATCTGCGGGCCTATGGCCTACTATTTAAATTAAAATAAATTTCTTGAATAATTTTATTTAATTGATGTTTCCGTTGGAACTAATAACAAATCAAAAAATTTTGAAATTCTAAAATCTTTTATAAATATATATATATATATATATATATATATATATATATATATATAATAATATAAATAGACATTACTAGAGGATTATATTATAATAATGCATTTTCATTATTTATAGACTATAGTTATAATGTCAATCCTTATACCATGAATCAAGGTTCACACTGTACTGTGGACTTTGGTTTATGTATATGTGTTGTATTATGATTGTTTGTGTTTTGCGTTTTGAAAATTTGTACTTTAAGAGTAAGAATTTTGTACATGAAACAAATTAGTAATTGTGTCTTATGTTATGAATTTGTGTCTTTGTGTAGTGAAATTTTGTGCATATAGACATAAATTATGTACTTATAAATTAGATTTGAAAAATAAATAAATATATAACATGTCACATGTGTATGTGTCATGTTATGATTTTTTGTATATTGTGTTATGTAATTATATACCTTAGGCGTCCAGGGTCCATAATGTTATGTGTCTTGTGTTATGAATTTTTGTATTTTGTGTTATGAAATTATGTACCTTACAAGTTTAAATTTTGTATCACATCAATTTCAATTCAAGATCCATAATGCTATGTGGACCTGATCTATGATATAAATTGCCTTATAATGTAATGTGTATTGTTGTACATTATGTATATATTAAATTGAATGGTGAATAATAAAAGATAAATGATTATCTATGTACTTCTCGTCTTCTATTTACTTTACCCTATATTATTGTGTTTATTAGTATTTTTATATGAGGACAATACAACGATTCATGTAAGGGTCCATAATGATATGTATAGTCTCTTATTCTTCCAAAGGCTGAACCCCAACCCTAAGGGCCCTTCACACCCCGACCCGACAGAGTATTTGGAAGGATGTAAATCATGGTAACTCAATTAAACATGAACCACAAAGGCTAGACCGATTTTACTGCGTACAAGGAACCTCCTCACTTTGAGAGGTTGCTCCCACACTGTCGCTGGTGAGACTCAATCTATGTATAGTCTCTTATGTTCGTAGAAATAACAAACACTAAGGGGGTGTTTGGTTGGATGGAAAACATTTTCCATGGAAAATGTTTTCCTAAAAGTGAAGGAAAATGATGTTTTATGTTGTTTGGTTGGATGGAAAACATTTTCCATTGGAAAAAGTTTTCCTTGAGTATGAGGAAAACAAATTCCTAGCTTTTGTTAGGTATTTTGTTTTCCATGGAAAACTAATATGCCAATTTTACCCTCACATTTCTTTATTAATTACTCTTATTATTATTATATTATTAGTGTTGTGTAGGGTTATATTTGTCATTATATACATTATTCCTTACCATTCCAAACTCAACCAAACAATAGAATTCATATTTCCAGTAATTTCTTTTCCAAACAATGGAATCTATTTTCTTGGAATTTATTTTCCATGGAATTTCAATTCCATTTCCCTTCAAATATTTTCCAGCGAACCAAACGAGCCCTAAAAGAGGAATTGTATAGTTAGAAACGAAAAGTGTAATTTTTACTAAATTTAATAAGCTCATCTTATTATAATAATAAATTAATAATAAGGAAGTATATAGTTCAGCTCATCTTATTATAATAATAAATTAATAATAAGGAAGTATATAGTTCAGCACCACAACTAAATTAGTCAAAGTAATTTAAGATAAGTTTACAAGCTTTATTAGGAATGGTGACAAGCTTTATTAGGAATGGTGTAGGATTGGAATAAATTGAGGGACATCGTTCAAACTTATGATCAGAATTATGTATGCATAATCAAAATCAAAGTTCAAAACAGCTTTGATCCTGATAATAAATTGTATTTTTTTTTACAGTAATAATAAAATGTTACTCTTTTGCAATTAAAGCAAGAAATAACAATAACAATAATAAAAATAAGAGTAAATACCAATTTTGGTCCCACGAGTATTAACAAAATGACAATTTTGGTCCACATGTTTAATTCCTACCAATTTTCATCCACGACTATTGTTTTAGTACCAATTTTCATCCACAACTATTGTTTTAGTGCCAAAATTCATCACGTCGGCCACTCCTTCGTTTAAGACATGCCGGAATATGAAATTATTAAGGGTAGTTTTGTAATTTTCAAATTAGGATCCATATTTGAGCATGAATAAAGAAATTTAAGCCTTAAGATCTATCCCAATTTGCAATTTTCCTCCTCAAATTAAGGTAGGATGGGGAGGAGAACAACGAATTGGGATCAATCTTAGGGCTTAAATTCATTTATTTATGCTCAAATTGGAATATTAAGTTGAAAATAACGAAAATACCCTTAAAATTTTTAGATTTCGGGATATCTTAAATTGATGGGTGACCGACGTGATGAATTTTGGTACTAAAACAATAGTCATGGATTAAAATTGGTACTAAAACAATAGTCGTGGATGAAAATTGGTAGGAATTAAACATGTGGACTAAAACCGTCATTTTGCTAATACTCGTGGAACCAAAATTGGTATTTGCTCTAAAAATAATTAAGGGGAAAAAACAAAAAACAAAAAGCAGAAGAGATTTGACAAGAAAGAAAGAAAAAACTAAAGTGGTGCCTTTAATTTGATGATAATTGTGACGTCGGTACATTGCTCGATGAATTGATCCGTAATGTCATTCGCAATCACATCACTTCAGAATCTAAGCCTGTGGAAGAAACCCAACGAAAGGGACGACTGGCGATTCTTCTTTTTACATGATAGTCACTAAAAATATTCAAAATACAAAAATACTGTAGCCTTTCATGGTGGAATTGAAGCAGATCAGATTTCTTAACATTCATATCATATGATTTCAAATCCAACTACTGTAACAAGCATCACTGTGCTAATCGAGATGTGAAGATGCAGTATTCCAACATTCAAGTTGAACGAACTGAACACACGATAGAAAAAAGAGAAGGCAATTCAACAATAGGCATGATTTGAGTTATTATACTTGAATACTCACTCTAATCAGAATTCAGAAGCCTCCAAAACCCTGCCAATCTCAAAGGAGACGAAAGCATCAACGCACGCATACTGAATCTGCTCTTCAGTGAGCCAGCTTTGATCCCACCTGCTCAACCTCACCCTTCTCGGCTTACTCATCTCCGCTCCAAGGTAAATCATAGCCAGATCCTTCAAACCGACGTTTCTCAGAGACCTATCGTTGGAGTCATTCGCGGCTAGGTAACACAAATCCACGGCGTTATTCACCTCCAGATCGTAGTCTTCCACGAGCTTCTGAATGTCGTTGTGGATTCCGACGCCGACGAAGGTGTAGTCGGGGTGGGAAAGGAAATCGGCGAGCTCGAACGGAATGTGGCAGCAGTAGAGGAGTTGGAAGATGAGGCAGCGGCGACCGACGCAGAGTTGGAGAGTCGCTACCGGATTGTTCTGGTAGCGGGCGGTATTCGGGCGCCACTCGACGTCGAGGCCGACGATGAGACGGTCCAGACGGTGGCGATGGATGTACTCGATTTTGGCGATCCAGTCGACGACCTTGTGGGGCTCATGCGTCACTAGGGTTTGGATACGGTCGTCATAGAAATAAACGTCGAAGCGATCGTAAGACTCTGATCCAAGGTCCACGATGTTGATAGCCATGGCTGTGCAGTTTCTTGGAAAGAGGGGATATGTAACCGTAATACACTTTGTCACGATGATATAGGCATCCCATAACCCGGCATTTCAAATCCACTTTTTCTCGGAAACCAAAACCATTTTTTCAAATATATATACTCCCTATTATATACGAATCAAATGCGAAAGCTTTCCAAGTAAAAAATATGGTGGATCTCAATTATTGATTAAATTCAAATTAATTGTTCAGAATGAGTGAAATTTGAAGAAAACAAATATGGAGTTGTTTGTTAATTTAGGTAAGTTAATGTATTTTTTTCTTTGATTGCATAATTTCTTTTTTTCAAGTACATATTTTTTTACGCCACCATTTTCCATTAGATTAAAAAAAACTCACCTTTGATTTTTTGTTCTGCAAAAACCACCAAACAACCACAAATGTGATTGTCCTTAGTTTTACAAGTTATGTACAACAAAAACAAGCA